>NC_086119.1:4096035-4396535 GCF_963921235.1 Mobula hypostoma | reverse complement strand
AATACACCTCACTCCACCTCTTTCCTCTACACCTTCCCCACTTCCATTTCTCTCCCTCACCTTTCTTCTGCCTTCATCCTCTCCCCACTTCCCTCCCTCACTCTCCCCAACCCTCTCCCTGCAGACACATGACAATTCACCCCTCCCAGTCTCTCCCTCTCTCCTCCCCATCCCACCCCTCCTTCTCCTGTCCCACCTCCCCATGTTTACAACACCCCTAGCTCTTTCTCGCCATCTCTTCGAGCTTATACCTCAGTAGCGAGCTGGTGCAGGTTGGCTTGCTCGATGTCCATTCTCCAGGTCCCATGGAAAAGCAGCCGGCTCTTGTCCCACCAGGTGAGGGGTGGGCTTGGGTCCACCGTGGGTTTGGTGAGGAGATCGATGGCCTGTCCAATCAGCGTCCAGGCTGGGTCCCAGCATGGACCCCACACGATGGTGAAGAGGGAGACCTGGGCTGAAGAGGCAAAGGGAAGTGGTGAGGAGCCCAATCCGGCTTGTCTAGAAGCACAAGAGCCAAATGCATCAGTACTTACACTCAAAGTCATGGTACCATTTCAAAGGGGGCATGTTCCTCTCAATTACAGCATCACCCCAGGGAGCTCCCAGGGACAGCTTCACCTTTCGCCTTGCATGGGGTTGTCCATCCTCCTCGGACCCAATCAGCTTTCCCGAAAGATTCCAGTCTCGTATCTCAAACAGATACCGAGGGTAATCACGGATTCGAACTGCAGGGATGACATGTGGTTAGTGACCCATGATCATTTCCGTCAGCACCACCGCCATCCTTTCTCTGCTCGGTCACTCACAGGCAGTTTGAGTCTCTCAGACAAGAGATGCTCTTCCTTGGACTGTGGGCATTGTGAGACACAAAACCCTGAAGGCGTGCACCACCAGGCTTTCTAACTGGGAGGCCTCCAAAAGTGAAATTTTGTGAGTACAAAGCTTGTATGCTGTCAGAATAAAAGGTAAAGATAACAAATGCAGGTACAGGGAACCTTGGTTTTCAAGGGGTATTGAGACCCTGGTTCCAAAAAAAAGGAAGTGCATAGCAGGTACAGGAAGGCAGGAACAAATGAGGTACTTATGGAGTATAAGAAATGCAAGAGAACACTTAAGAAATAAATTAGGAGGGCCAAAAGAAGGCATGAGGTTGCCCAAGCAGACAAGGTGAAGGAGAATCCTAAAGGTTCTACAGATATGTTAAGAGCAAAGGATTGTAAAGGATAAAATTGGTCCTCCGTGAGATCAGAATGGGAATCCATGTGTGGAGACAAAAGAGATGGGGGAGATCTTAAGTGAATTTTTTGCATCTGTATTTACCCAGGAGATGGACACAGTCTATGAAAGTGAGGTAAAGCAGCATCAACTTCATGGATCCTATACAGATTACAGAGGAGGAGGTGTTTGCTGTCCTGAAGTAAATAAGGGTGGATAAATCCCAAGCGCCTGATCATCTGTTCCCTCGGACCTCGCAAGTACAAAAATTGTAGGGGACCGAGCAGAGATATTTTGAAATCATCCTTAGAAACAGGTGAGGAACCTGAGGATTGGATAGCTAACGTTGTTCTGTTGTTTAAGACTCTTAAAATAAACCAGGAAATTACAGGCTGGTGAGTCTGACATCAGTAGTGGGAGAGTTATCGAAATGTATGCTAGGCGACTGGATATATGATTTTTTAGATATACATGGAGTGATTAAGCACAGTCAGCATTACTTCGTGTGTGGTAGGTCATGTCTAACCAATCTTAACGAGTTTTTCTGAGGTAGTTAAGAAGAAAGTTGATGAAGGCAAGGAAGTGGATGTTGTCTACATGGACTCTAGCAAGGTACTTGACAAGATCCCGCATGGGAGGTTGGTCAAGAAGCTTCAGTTGCTCAGCATTCAAGATTAGGTAGTAAACTGGATTAGGCATTGGCTTTGCTGGAGAAGCCAGAGAGTGGAAGTAGGTGCCTGCTTCTCTGATAGGAGGTTATGACTAGTGGAGTGCTGCAGGGATCGGTGCTGTATCTATTGTTGTTTGTCATATATCAACGATCTGGATGATAATGTGGTTAACTGGATCAAAAAAATTGTGGATGACACCAAGATTGGGGGTGTAGTGAACAATGAGAAGACCATCATGGCTTGCAGTATGATTTGGACCAGCTGGAAAAATGGGACATGGAATTTAATGCGGACAAAGTTGCACTTTGGGAGGACCAACCAAGTCTTACACGGTGAACGGTAGGGCACTGAGGAGTGCAACAGAAGTAAGGGATTTGGGAATACAGGTTCATAATTCACTGAAAGTGGTATCACAGGTAGCTAGGGTTGTAAAGAAAGCTTTTGGCACATTGGCCTTCAAAAGTACAGGAGATGAGATGTTATGTTGAAGTTATATAAGACGTTGGTGAGGCCTAATTTGGAGTATTATGTGATGTTTTGGTCACCTGCCTATAGGAAAAATGTAAATAAACTTGAAAGAGTACAGAGAAAATTTCCGAGCATTTTGCCAGGTCTGGAGGACCTCAGTAACAAGGAAAGATTAAAAAGGTTAGGACTGTTTTTCCATGGGATGTAGAAGATTGAGGGAAGATTTGAGAGAGGTATACAAATATACAAAATTATGAGGGGTATGAGGGTAAATGCAAGCAGGCTTTTTCCACTGTGGTTGGGTGGGACTACAACTAGAGGTCTTGGGTTAAGAGTGAAAGGTGGAAAGTTTAAGGGGAACATGAGGAGAAACTTCTTCACTCAGAGGGTCGTGAGAACACAGAATGAGCTGCCAGCACAAATGGTGCATGCCAACTCAATTTCAATATTTAAGAGAAGTTTGGGTAGGTATATGGATGGTAGAGGAGTGGAGGGCATGGACAGTGTACAGGTCAATGGGGGTAGGCAGTTTAAATGGTTTGGCAAAAGGGCCTGCTTCTGTGCTGGACTTTTCTATGAATCTATGTGACAGCAATAAACCAATTAAACCTTTGTACCAGATAACCCTGATACTGCTAGCTCACAGAAAACATCTTCCACCAGGGTCAATAAAACCTTTAAAAAGGACAAAGAGAGAATGCAGAGGAGATTCACCAGGATGCTGTCTGGATTGGAGAGCATGTCGTACGAGGATAGGTTAAGCAAGGAGAATGAGAGGTGACTTGATAGAGGTGGACAAGATGATAAGAGGCACAGAAAGAGGAGACAGCCAGAGACCTTTTTCTTAGGGTGGAAATGCCTATTACGAGAGGGTATAATTTTAAAGTGTTTGGAAAGTATGGGGGGGGGGGGAGTGTCAGAGGCAGGCTTACTTTTTTTTAAAAAACATGAGTGATATGTGTATGGAATTGTGCTGTACTATATTCTACATTCTTTAAAGTACCTAGATGAAAGTTGGAAGAGGGGTGGGAGAGGACACAGAGGTGGAGAGAAGGGGACAGGTGAGAAGTGAGAAAAGGAAAGGGGTGAGGTAACGGAGGAGATTGAGATGGAGACAGAGTGACATTGTGTCAGTGGAAGAGAGGGTAGTGGGGTGCGGAGTTAGAGAGTGAACACAGGGAAGATCAACCACACTGCCCCACCATCACATTTTCCAACTCAAGCCACGTACCCAAGACCCCTCAGCACCCCCATCCCCGCCCCTCAGTCTCACCAAGAAATGCTTTGGCTTGGAACTTCACCAGCCGGCACCAGTGGATGAGGAGCCGCAGGCCGTCCTTGGGGAAGGGGCTGGAGCTATCCAGCCTTTGCATCTCCTCCTGCACACGGTGTGCGCCGTGAGTGGAGGCCTCGGCCGTGGCTCTCAGCTCCAGATCAGTGATCAGCCAGGTCAGCAGGGCCTTGCGCATGGGTGTGTTGGTGTAGAGACGTTGGGAGCGTTGCACGTACATGTTGATGTTGGTCTGCTCCAGTGAGGCATACAGGTCCTCAATCTTGCGGGCGGGCAGCAGCTCACCATGCCGTTTGCGAAGGGCAGTCACCCGGGCATCCAGCAGCTTCAGCCTCTTGGCACTCTCCTTGCTCTCATCCTTCATCAGCTCATAGTCATCTCGCAGCTTTACCTCAAAGACACTGTCCAGGAAGACGAAGGAGAACTGGCCCAGGCGGAGGACTATGTCAGAGGGCAGTGGTCCCGCTGGTTTCCCCTCCTGTGGTGGACCGCCAACACGGTGCAATGCCTTCAGCCACTTGGCCACGGTCACACACTGGTCAAAGGCGCTGGAGAAATCGTAACGGAAAGGGAACTCTGCCGAGGCGCTGGAAAGCTGGATGGTCCACATCCCAACTCTGGCGCCTGGAAGTGGATCCCACAGTTCCCTCTGCACCTCAGCCTCCCTGAAGGAGAAGATGTCGTGACCGTCGAAGACCAGCACCAGCTGGGAGGCCTGCAGCTGCTTCTCCTCGCCCTGCACCCTGCCCAACACATTCACTGCCCGCAGCTGGACCACATGCTCGGGGGCAATTTTTGCGCTGACTGTCAGGTTCTTCAGCTCCAGACCGACGGACCTCCTACCCACACTGCTCTTGCCCACTGGCAGCTTACCCGCTGCCAGGCTTGCCTGCAGGCTCTGGTGCATTTGCCTGGCCTCCTGGAGGTGATGGTAGAGGAACATGTGGCTGGTAGGATCCCACTGTACATTGACGTCCTGCAGGGATCGCAGCTGGAAGAAAGTGAGGGAGTTATACGCACATCCATCATACACTCCAACACCAGAGGAGAGGGGTGAGAGCAGCCTCTGAGCTGCCTCTCACAGAATTAAAATCATGTTTATTATCACGGACTGATGTCGTGAAATTTGTTGTTTCCTAGCAGCAACACAGTACATTAGAAATTACTATAAATTCCAATATTAAAGTAAGTGCAAAAACAGAGCAAAATAATGAGATAGCGTTTGAGAGTAGCTGGACCCATGTTTAGAAGAATGATTGGAGTTTTGAGAGGGAGTCATTTTTGGGAGGGTTTTGATTTACTTTTTGCTCATTTGGTCAAAGGGCCTGTTCCTGTGTTTTATGTTCTATGTTCTATCTTATGAGGGGTGATCTCAAATTCTTAATACATATAAACATATAATGCTAATAAAATTGATTCTTGATGGAAACCTATTGAATATTGAACGGCCTAGACAGAATGGATGTGGAGGGAATGTTTCCCATAGCGGGGAGTCTAGGACAACAGGGCACAGCCTCAGAATACAAAGACAGCGATGAAGAGGAATTTCTTTAGCCAGAGGGTGGTGAATCTGTGGAATTCATTATCACAGACGGCTGTGGAAATCAAATCATTGGATATATTTAAAGCGGAGGTTGATAGGTTCTTGATTAGTCAGGGTATCAAAGGTTACGGGGAGAAGGCAGGAGAATGGGGATGAGGATAATTAATTAGCCATGATCAAATGGTGCAGCGGACTCGATGGGCCAAGTGACTTAATTCTGCTCCTATGTCTTATGGTCTAGTGGACGGTTCAGAAATATGATGGACCCCTTAGAAAAGGCTCCCACCCTTTTTACGCCATGAACCAATACCATTAGGCAAGGGGCCCATGGACTCCAGGTTGGGAACCAAAGATGCATGAGTTAATAGGCTAATTGGTTGGTGTGGATTCATTGGCCAGAAGGGATTGTTACTGTGCTTTATCTCTAAATTTTAAAAAAAGTCTCTGCTATACCAGCAATCCTACTTCCAATGTAATCTACTCCCCTGTGATTCTCCCAACTACACCAGGTATTGTGTATGCGGACAATTAACCAATCTGTATGTCTTTGTGATGTGGGAGGAAACACAAGCACCCCGAGGAAACCTACCACAGGGAGAACAGGAAGCTCCACACAGTCAGTGTCCAGACTCTGGATTGGCACTGAGAGCTAGGAGCTCCAAAGGAGAGCGTTGATCTGCCCAGAGGTAACACCAAAGGTAAACAATTAGTAAATAATAGTCAAAAAAGCAGCATTGCTGCCCATGTACTCAATAACACAAGAAATTCTGCAGATGCTGGAAACCGTGAGTAGCACACACAAAATGCTGGAGGAACTCAGCAGGTCAGGCAGCATCTACGGAGGGGAACAAACAGTCAACATTTCAGCCCTTTAACTTTTCCACCTATCCCCTCCCAACTTGTCACTTCATCCCTCTCTCCCCCAGCCACCAATCTTCCCTCTCACCTGGTTTTACCTATCACCTGCCAACTTGTACTCCTTCCCTCCACCACCTTCTTATTCTGGCTTCCTTTCCAGTCCTGATGAAGGGTCTCGGCTAGAAACATCAACTGCTTATTCCCCTTCATAGATGCTGCCTGACCTGCTAAGTTCCTCCAGCATTTTGTGTGTGTTCCACATATGCAACTGCATACTCTGGAAAACAATGCATCGCTAGACACCAGAAAACTATCTAGAATAGATCAAAGAGATAACACAAATTAGCAATAAATCAGATAGCCTTGCGAGCTTTACCCTCAGCCTGTTCACCTGACTATAAGTTGACAGGTTTCCCAAGGAACCAAGCTTTAGATGGTCTGGAGTGCCAAGTCACTTTATCCAGCGAATCCTCACCTCAAAAGACCAGCCGTGTGTGAAGAAAGCGGCGGTGAACTGGGATACAGACAGAAGATGTGTGGGGATATTTTTCAGATTGGAATGGAGCCGTATACTGTTTGTTATATCCTTCTCCACTGCGAGGGATAAGCTCTCCACTTCACTGATTAAATTCTCCACACTGTTGTCAACAGTCACTGATTTCACCTGTAGAATGCTGGCACCTATCCAACAGAAAATAATCTTTTTTTAAGTTTAGCTTCATTTGAAAGAACATCGAAACAGTGAAATGTGTTGTTTCCGTCACCAACTAACACAGTCTGAGAATGTGCTGGGGGCAGCATACAAGATTACCATTCTTCTGGCACGTACATAACATACCCACAATTTACTAACCCTAACCCGCATATTTTTGGAATGCGAGAGGAAATCAGACTGGAGGAAACCCACACAGTCATGGGGGGAATGTACAAACTCCTTGGTGGAATTGAACCCAGGTCACTGCTGCTCTAATCAGTGTTTTGCTAACCACTATGCCACCATGCAGATGGGTGCCCATTGGTTGGCAAGAACATGGTGGGCCATGGCGTATGCCTCTATGGGATGAAAGAATCAGCTGAGAGATATTGGAATATCTCCCAAAAAACACATCACCCACCACCTAGGGAAATTCAGGGCAGCTACGAACACCAATCCCTCCAGCAACACTTCCATTTGTAAACTGAATTTTTAAAGCAATCTGTCCTCTGCAAGGATGTGGAAGAACAGCCTCCTCAGAACCCTCCAGAACTGAGGCAGGTCCAGGATCCTGGCAACCATAGGATGACAAACCATAATTAATACAAAGAGCAGAATTAAATGATAGGGACACATGCCTGTCTTTGAAGTGGATGGGTGAGAGGGAGAAACAGGGTTTGTTCTGCAATTGTTGCTTGTTGTGTACTGTCAACCATCAAGGGGTATGCTATGTTGGCGCCAGAATGTGCGGCAACACTTGCAGGCCATTCCCAGCACATCCTTGGGTGTGTTAGTTATTAACACAAATGATGCATTTCACTATTCGTTTTGATGTACATGTGATAAATAAACTTGAATCTTGATCTTGAGTTTAGAAGGTGGAGGAGATAATCTGATCAGGGTGATTAAGCCCACCAGTTCATATCAAACACCCATCCATATTAATCCCATCTCCTGGCTGTAGCATTCTATGCCTAGGTGATTATACAGATGACATGGAGAAGAGGGACATCCATTTAGAACAGAGATGAGGAGGGATTTCTTTAGCTAGATGGTAGAGTATCTGTGGAATTCATTGCCACAGATGGTTGAGGAGGCCAAGTCATTGGGTATATTTACAGCGGCGGTCAATAGATTCTTGAATGCCCTGTCAAAGGTTACAGGGAGAAGGCAAGAGAATGAGGTTGAAAGGGATAATAAATCAACCATGATGTAATGGCAGAGCAGATGTATTGGGCCAAAAGGCATAATTCTGCTTATGGTCTTACTGTCTAAGATGTATCCTCAGGCAGGGATTGAGGAAATAACAGGCTAGAATGAGTGCAATTAAAAACCACCCCTGAACAGGGGCTTGGTGGAATTACAAACTCTAAGGTGAACTCAGGTTTGGAAACAGACTGATAAAATTTCTCAGAAACATAAATTAGCAGAAATACTCAGCAGGTCAAGAAATATCTGTGTGGAGAGTGTGACGACAAACCAAGTTATCAGAAGATTGATACTGATGAGAGAGATAAGGGAGACAATGGAGAAGTGTTCAAAATGTTAATGAGAGAGGAGAGAGATAACGGAAAAGAAACACAATTAAGAGTATTGACAGACCGGTTGCTTTGAACCTGAACTGTTTGAAGTTTGATGGACAGGCGATACCCCAACAGGGGGATAAAAAGAACCGGTTCGCTAAGGCACGACACACACCACGAGATCACGAGATAACGAGACCCTGGAAGAGCAGTGTGCCCCCACAAGTTGGTGGGAGTTGGAGATCTGGTCGCGGGAACCAACCATAGACGCACAGGGTGAAAAGGGTATGATCGGTGGGAACCTGGTGTGTGTGTCCGCCCTTGCCTGGGTGCCGAGTTCACTGCGGAAGAACGGTCGTATCCGGAACGGAGGGGTCACAGTCGGTGACCACAGAAGACATAACAAAGGGTCCGCCCGAGAGCTAACTGCGAAGAACATTAAAGGTCTGTCTGAATCAGATTTGCATATTCCCTCTCTCTCCAATGGCACAACAGCGATTACTGCGAACTGTACTAAGCTGAACTGAACTCTGTGTCACTTGAGACTGATCATTTTACCCCTAGACTGTGATAGAGCTTGTTTGATTCCTACTACCGTAGTGCTGTGTACATGTGTGTTCTATCATTGCTAACCTGTTGCATTCATATCCTTGCGATTAGAGTACTGTGTTACTTATTTCTTTAATAAAACTTTATTAGTTCTGTTAAACCAGACTCCAACTAAGTGGTCCATTTCTGCTGGTCTGGCAACCCAGTTATGGGGTACGTAACAAGAGTAACAGAGTTAATGCTGAAAATGAAACATTAATTCTATTTTGCTCTCCACTGATACTGTCTAACCTGCTGAGTATTTCATAAACAATATATTCTGCAGATGCTGGAAATCCAAAGCAACACACACAAAATGCTGGAGGAATTCAGCAGGTCAGGCAGCATCTATGGAAAGGAATAACAAGTCAACATTTCAGGCTGACATTCATCAGGACTGGAAATGAAGGGAGAAGCCAACAATTTCATCAGGTTTCTGTCCACTTCCTTTCCAGTCGATAAGGGTCTCAGCCCGAAACGTTCACTCTTTCGTCCTCTCCAAAGATGTTGCCTGACCTACTGAATTCCTCCAGCATTTTGAGTGTGTTACTGAGTACTGCTAACATCACCTATTGCTATTTGAAATATCAATTCTCCAGTTTTTGCTCTTGAACATATGTCTGCTGGGAACTGAAACAGATTTGACATTATTTAATGTCATTTCCAGGACACTTGTAAAGGAGAACTAAATAATTGTTACTTCGGATTGTATGCAGCACAAAAACAAAACAATAAATATGAATACACAAGATAGCTTATATATACAGATTGATTGTATTTCATAAAGTGATGCTAGGTACAAGAATATCTGTCCATGAGATGACTGACAGGAAAAGATAAAGTAGCGGTGGTTAGGGGGGGGGCGTGGAGTGATGGGTTAGTGAGTGGAAGTGTTGATCAGCCTCACTGCTTGGGAAAAGTAACTGTTTTTGAGATTTTGGTACTGGCATGGTTGCACTGTGGCTTGCTCCCTGATGGGAGTGGGACAAACAGAACAAAGGTAGGTAATGATAGACAAGATACAGATCATCAGAAGAGGTTTGAGGTGCTGAATAGCTTACTCCTCTATCTAATTGTTGGGATTCCAGTGCAGAACGGAAAGGAACAGAGATCATTTGTGACTTACCTGCTGTACTGGAGAGAAAGAAGAGCGTGATGTCTTCCAGTTTAACATTCACTCTGGAGAGATGGATCCGAGGTTCACTGTTGAAAACCAGACCCTCATGCATAGAGTCACATTCTATGATGACTGGGTTCTCTTTTGAAGGTGCCTCCTGACCTCCCTGTATCAGAGACAACACCTTCGACAGACACTGCACTGCCGTCTCCACAATCTCCACTTGCAGCTCACTCACTGTGCCGTCCAGGTGCAGAGTGTTGGTATATTCACCGGTTAGTGACTGAGCCTGGCTGTAACTCCCCTGGAGACAGAGAGAGGACAGGGAAAGAGTCAAAGGCTGTTCATGCACCCATCCCACACTCCCAGATACTACACCTATTACATACAGGGCACCTGTCCCACTAGTCACAGTGGATTACACCCCCAGTGCTCTCCAGTGACTATATGGCACACAATTCCATTCGACATTAACATGATCACACCCAGTCAAATGAATCACATTCCCAAGCTCTCTGATCACGTCAGGTGACACTCTGCACCCACCAACCCCATCTGACTCCAATGAGACTAGGCAGTATAACAGTTCAGCACAGACTAGATGGGCTGAAAGGCATGTTTTTTGCTGTAGTGCTCTATGACTGGGATATATTTCCTCAGTTCAATTCCCTGTAACCTGTTTGTACATTCTCCCTGTGACTGTGTGGGTTTCTCCAGGTACTCCGGTTTCCTCCCACAGTCCAAAAACGTACTGGTTGGTCATTGTAAATTGTCTCATAATTAGGCCAGGGTTAAATAGGTGGTCGCAGGGCAGCACAACTTGTTGGGCTAGAAGGGCCTGTTCCACGCTGTATTTCTAAATGAAATGAAATAAATTTCAATCTCAGTAGCATATACCTCCTGTTAGTGGGGAGACAGGCCCTGTAATTATTTTTTGAATTCATAGTAATTTCATATGTTTGTACTGTATTGCTGCCATTAAACAAATTGACATACAAATCAGTGAAAATAAATCAAATTCAGATTCATACATAGTATGACACCCTGTCATTCCTCAGTCAAATGGAGATCATATCCCAGAGGTCTACAAATACACTAGACCATGCTCTACACTAAATTTCAATCCCCCATCCCTTTCCAATCACTTGATGTGATCCCACCCACCCCCTCTTACCTGCAGGTTCATCACATCCACGACAAGAACATCTCCCCACACATGGGTGTTGGCTGGTGGGGGTGCTCTCAGTACCTGTGACCCCTCGCCTGCTCTCCACCAAAGGCTCTTCAGTGCCAGGTTCCCTCGCCAGTGTGAGCTGCGAGACTTCAGGTGTTGAATGTCTGTGGGCAGAATGAGGTTCAGTGTGTTACTGACCATACAGTAAATCCACTCCACCCCACAGGGCATGTCCTCCATCATGTACCTCTCCTGTGAGGTTCAATGTGTTACTGATCATTAGGTAAGTGCACTCCACCCCCGGGAGTGTCCTCCATCACACATTTCTCCCATGCTGCATCCAGGCTGTTTCAGACCCGGAGCCCAGTATTTCTAACTCAAAGCAGAACTCAGACTCGGCACAATAAACCAGCGTACTCCTACCATCCCTCTGAAAGAGTTCTCTTCCCTGAGTCCTGAAAATGTTTTTTACTATTTACTCAGCTTCCTTCTGAAGGAAAAAGCAAAAACCAGGACTGGCCCTCTTCTCATTACTACCATCAGGGAGGAGGTACAGGAGTCTGAAGTCACACACTCAACATTTTAGGAACAACTTCTTCCTCTCCACCATCAGATTTCTGAAGTCAATAAACCCATGAACACTACCTCGCTATTTTGTTCTCTTTCTACACTACCCATTTAGTTTTATATTTCTCATTGCAACTTACAGTAATTGTTTTTGGACCGTACTGCTGCCGCAAAGCAACAAATGTCATGACACATCAGTGATAACAAACATGATTCTGCCCGACGGAACTGAGACAGAAACAGAGAAAATTAATATGCAAGAATGAAGTCACTTAATCTAATCACATATATATATGTTGTTCCATTTACCAAGTTTTCTATTCAGAATTGCTTTTGCTACATTAACCTCAGGAGTTCCATCACTATGTTCCATGTAAATGTGACTATCAACACCATCACTGGTGGTAGGTGTAATTACAAGACAACTTTTTGGGGTAAAAAGGAAAATAAAAAGCTAACACTGGAAATCCAGAACAAAAACAGGAAATGCTGGAAATACTGAGAAGGTCAAGCAACATTCGTGGGAAGAGAGCTAACGTTTCAGAATGAAGAACTAGGAAGACAAATAAAGTTTATAAATTTGCAGAAACCAACATGAAATGCTAGAGAAACTCAGCAGGTCAAGCAGCATCAATGGAGAGGAACTGAACAGTCGTGCTTCGTGCCAAGACCCTCATCAGGACTTTATCAGATCACTTCAGGACTTGCTCTCCCTGCAGATGCTGCCTCACCTGTTCGGTTCCTCCAACATTTTGTTTGTGTTGCTCTAGACTTACAACACTGCAATCTCTCATATCTCCTTGTGAAGTTGAAGGAAGGGTGTGGGGAGAAGGCATGCACTGCAGTGACCATGGGGATAAACTCTCAACAAGGTTATCTGTTCACTGAGTCAATGGGAGCAGTTAGACAGTGAGAACACAGACAAAAGAATGTAGGAGTTGTGAAAAGCAGAGCAGGAGGACACGTCCAGCAGGTCAGGCTGGGGACATCCTCCTCTCAGAAAGAGCAAGCTGACCCAACGTCACTGATGGATGATTGTTATAGACCAATAAATCAAGTTATTTGGCAGCCACTGTTAGAAGTGAGGAGACAATTTACATGGTGAAAAGGACTTAATGGATGGTTCAATGTGAACCTGATACACCAGTGCTTAACTCTCACTTCCTCTGCCAAGTACACATGGCAAGGTGAGCCATCTGTGCAAAAAGCTCTTGAGAAAGATAAGCTTGATTGTCATATGTACATCAAAACATACAGTGAAATGCGTCATTTGTGTCACTGGCCAGCATAGTCCGAGAACGTGGTGAGGACAGCCCATACTCGTCACCACACTTCCGGCCCCAGCACAGCATGCCGTGCCCACAACTTCCTGACTCTAACCTCTACATCTTTGAGGAAACCAGAGTACCCAGAGGAAACCCACATGATCATGGGGAAAACATACAAACTCCTTATAGACAGTAGTGGGAATTGAATACTGATTATGGTTAAAAAGATTCAATTCTGGAATGATGAGGTGGATGTGGGGAAGCCGGGGCGGTGGGGAGGGGAGGGGGGCTAAAGTAGGGAAGGTTAACCAATTAACTCAGTCCTTATGAATTATTTTTACCTGCAATGACAGAGCTGACACCCAGTGCGAAGGCAGGCGTCTCAAAAAACTGGAGGGAGCCACTCACATTTGTCAGTGTACAGCTGAGAGTGATGGGGATCTTGAGCTGAGGTATGGGCCTGATTAAAGACAGAACAAAACAAAGTAAAAGAGTGATCTTGTGGCATCGATTATAACATAGCTCAGCACACCAAACTGGCAGAGGTGTATTCAGCCTGACTGGGTAACATTAGTTGCGATACAGTGGGTGACACAAGATGTTGGGGACAGGGCTGCTGAGGGAAAATGTAAGGAAGCCAGATTAATGTAAAGGGGAGAAATAGTCAGTGACAATGGGCTCTGGGGGAAAAGGTATTTCTGAGGAATCATGCGAGGAAGTAGAATAACAGTAGATACAGTCAGTGACAGAGGGTACTAGGAGAGATGGGTAACTGACAGACAGTATGAGGATACTGGGTTAACGTCAGTGGATGTACGAGATGTGACACCCTGCAGTAGGGGAGATGCGTTAGTCACTGACAGACAGTGTGAAGGAACTGGATACAGTCAGTGATACATGGTACTGGGGGATGGGTAACTGAAAGAGAGAATGAGGACACTGGGCTAATGTCACTGGATGTACAAGATGTGACACCCAGCACTAGGGGAGATGCGTTAGTCACTGACAATGTGAGAGAACTGGATTAATTTAGGGGGAGTTGGGAATACAGTCAGTGAAAGTATGTGCTAGCATTGGAGAGGGTCCAGAGGAGGTTCACAAAAATGATCCCGGGAATGAAATGAAAAGTGAAAACATATGAAAAGTATTTGATGTCTCTAGGCCTGTACTCACTGGAGCTTAGAAGAATGATGGAGGATCTCACTGAAACCTACTGAATATTGAAAGGCTTAGACAAAGTGGATATGAAGAAGATGTTTCCTACAGTGGGGTAACCTAGGACCAGAGGGCACAGCCTCAGAATACTAGGATGTCGCTTTAGAAGAGAGATGAGGAAGGATTTCTTTATCCAGAGGATGGTGAATCTGTAGAATTTATCGCCAGATGGCTGTGGAAGCCAAATCACTGGGTTTAGTGGGCATTCATGGGGACATATAATCAGTGACACAGGACTCTGGAGTAGGGGCAGTACGTCTCTGATTGACTGGGTCGTGCAGATTGATACAAACCTTCTGGCTGCAGTGCTTGGCTCTGCTGGACCGCTGGACCACAAGGCCAGCCAATGTGAAAACTCAGAGTGCCGATAGTGAACAATGCACGTGTGGACGGTGACAGATGCAGAAATATCAATGCCCGTGATCTGTAAAGCAGAAAAGAATCATCTTCAGTCCATCATATGCAAACAATTCATACACTGTGAACTTATGCAGTGTGAATGATATTCCAAGGAAGTATAGAAGAACGAACGGGGATCTCATTGAAACATCGAATATTGAAAGGTTTAGATCAGGGATCCCAAACCTTTCTTATGCCAATAACCGAGGGGGTCCGTGGACCCCAAGTTGGGAACCCCTGGCCTGGACAGAATGGATGTGGGAAGGATGCTTCCTATAGTAGGGAAGTCTAGGACCAGAGGGCATAAGCTCAGAATACAAGCACATCACTTTAGAACAGAGATGAGTAAGGATTTATTTCACCATAGGAATTCATTGCTACAGACTGCCAGGAAGGCCAAGTATTGGGTATATTTAAAGCAGAGGTTGGGAGGTTCTTAATTAGTTAGGGCATCAAAGGTGAGAAGACAGGAGAATGGGGTTGAGTGAGATAATAAATAAATCAGCTATGATGGAATGTCGGAGCAGACTCAATGAGCTGAATGGCCTAATTCTGCTCCTTATGTCTGACGGTCTTATGATCACTCTGCAAGGAGTCTGTCCCCAATGAGCCACTGTCAGCACTGGTCATGGGTTAGCTTCTCGACTAAAGCAAGGAGTGCAGCAATCCAAATGGGCCTGAAGTATACCTGGGATTGCTCTTCTCAATCCTGACCAGGCTGTGTTGAGAATGTCATGTGTGACGCCCAGCAGAGGTACCGGACGGATGATGCTAATAAGAGAGATAAGAAAGACAATGGAGAAACATTCAAAATGCTAATAAGAGAGAAGAGAGGGATTAACAGGAAAGAAACACAATTCAGCTATTGACAGACCGGTTGCTTTGAACCTGAACTGTTTGAAGTTTGATGGACAGGTGATACCCCAGCAGGGGGATAAAAGGAGTAGGTTTGCTAAGGCACGCGACACCAGGAGACCCTGGAAAGAGCAGTGTGCCCCCACAAGTGGTGGGAGTTTGGAGGTCTGGTTCGCGGGTGTAAGGGTACGATCGGTGGGAACCTGGGGTGTGTGTCTGCCCTTGCCTGGCTGCCGGGTTCACCGTGGAAGAATGATCGTATCCGGAACGCAGGGGTCACAGTCGGTGACCACAGCGGGATAGAAGATATCAAAGGGTCTGCCCGAAACCAACTGCAAAGACATCCAAAAGGTCTGCCTGAAACCAAATTGCATCTCTCTCTCTCTCTGCCCCTCCAACGGTACAACAACAGCGATTACTGCGAACTGCACTAAACTGAACTGAACTCTGCTTCACTTAAGACTGATCATTTTACCCCTAGACTGCGGTAAAGCTTGGTTGATTCCTATTACCCTAATTCTGTGTATATGTGTGTATTATCATTGCTAACCTGTTACATTTATATCCTTACGATTAGTGTACTGTATTACTTATTTCTTTAATAAAACTTTATAAGTTCCTAGTAATCCAGACTCCAACGAGCATTCCATTTCTGCTGGTTTGGCAACCCAGTTACGGGGTACGTAACAAGAACAAGGGAAATAAATGAGCTGGGTTGTCAGCTCATTAAATATCCTGCTCGATCAGCAAGGTAGAACCTGGAAAGATTCACATCTGCACCAGAGGCCTCAATACCCATCGGGAGTAGAAATCCTCACCAACTTATTCTGGCTTCTTCCACCCTTCTTTTCCAGTCCTGAGGAAGGGCCTCAGCCTGAAACATTGACTGTTTATTCCTCTCCATAGATGCTGCCTGACCTGCTGAGTTGCTCCAGCATTTTGTCTACATTCAGGATTCCCAGCATCTGCAGTATCTCATGTCTAAACCTAGTGTCTAAAGGTCTTTGCCCCAGACAGCACCATCTCTGTGATTGTCACCACTCCCCGAGGACTCACACCCAAAATTTTAATCATTTTACCACTAGCAGCTGTACCTTTAATTGCCTGGGAATGTCTACTCTCACAAGCCAGAGATACAAGTGACTACCTGCTGGAATCTGCATCTAAACACGAATCATCACAGAAACTCAAACACGAGGAATTCTGCAGATGCTGGTATTTCAAGCAACACACATCAAGGTTGCTGGTGAATGCAGCAGGCCAAGCAGCATCTCTAGGAAGAGGTACAGTCGACGTTTCAGGCCGAGACCCTTCGTCAGGACTAACTGAAGGAAGAGCTAGTAAGAGATTTGAAAGTTGGAGGGGGAGGGGGAGATCCAAAATGATAGGAGAAGACAGGAGGGGGAGGGATGGAGCCAAGAGCTGGACGGGTGATTGGCAAAGGGGATATGAGAGAATCATGGGACAGGAGGCCCAAGGAGAAGGAAAAGGAGGGGGGGGGGAAACCCAGAGGATGGGCAAGGGGTATAGTCAGAGGGACAGAGGCTCTGCAGGTCAGGCAGCATCTTTGGAAGGAAGTGAAAAGTCAACATTTTGTGTTGAGTTCCTGCACGGCCAGTGTCCAGAGGTTGGGGGAGGGGTTAAGCACAAGGCTAAGGTTGACAGTCTTTAAACCTAACCTATTTCACCACTAATATTTCACAAGGATCGACGTCATTTGTTCATACTCCTGTGAGATGCCTTAGACCATAAGACATAGGAGCAGAATTAGGCTATTTGGCCCAACCAGTCTGCTCTGCCATTCTATCGTGGCTTTTTATTTTCCTTCTCAGCCCCATTCTCCTGCCTTCTCCCTGTAACCTTTGACACCTTTACTCATCAAGAACCTATCAACCTCCTTTTAAATATACCCAATAACTCTGCCTCCACAACTGTCTGTGGCAATGAATTCCATAGATTCACCATCCTCTGGCTAAAGAAATTTCTCCTCATCTCTGTTCTTCTAATACGAGAATGCTCCCTCTGGTCCAAGACTCTTCCACTACAGGAAAAAGAACTGCTAACCATTTCAACGTTATTGAGGCAAGTGCTCCTAGCATCAGGGAGGACTATGAAGCACACATGCTAGGACCACCAGACACGAAAACAGTTACTTTTCCCAAGCAGTAAGACTGATCAACACCTCCACCCACTAACCCACCCTGCAACACCCCTTATTTCATCATTTCCTGTCAGTCACCTTATATATAGATGATCCTGTGCCTTGTGTCACTTTATGGCCATACAATCAACGTATATAAGCTACCTTATGTATTTATATTTATTGAGGGTTTTTTTTTATTATAGCACTCTTTATCTTATAGTGTTTTTGTTGTGCTGTATCGGATCTGGAGTAACAATTATTTTGTTCTCTACACTAATGTACTGGAAAAGACATTAAACAATCTTGAATCCTGATAATGAATTTGGTGGATTTATAGGCAGTACACAGCCAGGTAGCCTCTCTAGAGAAAGAAAGAAGGCGCCTGCAGGTTCTTTCTGACCTGCTGAATTTTTCCAGCATTTTGATTTTATTTCAGATTTTCTGAGATTTTTGAATTTTTATTCTTGGTCGATAAATCATACCACAAGCCACTATATCCACCTGAACTCACCTTGCTCCATCAACTTTTTCATCTTGGCTCTGAGCACAGTTGTGAGTTGTTTGCAAGAAACCACAGCCCATACCCTGGGAGGGCTTCACTGTTGAAGCCTATTGGAAATTAAGTTCAAAAGCCAAAAGGCAATGTTGCAGCTCCATAAAACTGATGAAACCACACTTGGGAGTATTGTGTTCAGTTCTGATCACCTCATTATAAGGATGTGGAAGCTTCAGAGGATGCAGAGGAGGTTTACCAGGATGCTGCCTGGATTAGAGAGCATGTTTTATGAGGATAGGTTGAACAACTAGGCCTTTTTTCTTTGGAGTGAAGGAGGATGAAAGGTGACTTAATAGAGGTGTACAAGATGATAAAAGGCATCGACTGAGTGGAATTTAATCGCCTCTGAGCTCCACAGGTTGGCACCCTTTTGTTTACTCATTTCTGCTCTGGGGAAAAAGTCTCTAATTTTGATGTCTTTGGAGGAAAGTATGGGGGGGGGATGTCGGAGATAAATTATTCTTTTACATTGGCAGTGTTAGGCACATGGAGTGGTTGTAAAGGGCTTCACTCACCTGTAGGGAGCTGCTGAGCTTGGCCAGGGTCACGATCCGCTGCCGACTCTGGGACAGCAGCAGTCCGTCTGAGGGCATTAATGGTCAAAGTTTAAAGTTAATTTATTACTCATATGCTACCATATACTACCCGAGATTCATTTTCTTGGAGGCATTTACAGGAAAAATAAAACACAATAGAATATACAAAAAACATAAACAAAGACTGAAAAACAACCAATGTACAAAAGAGATGACAAACTGAGAACATGAGTTGTAAAGAGTCCTTGATAGTGAGTCTGTAGATTATGGAATCAGTTCAGAGTAGAGTAACAGAACATGAGTATAGCACAGTACAGGCCTTTCAGCCCACGGTGACAGTGGAGACACGACCTAGTCTTCCCCTACTTTCCTGCCCTTTTATAACAAGGTGCCCTTCAATCTCGAACCAAACAGCGATCAGGACACCTCCTTTCTGACAGTGCTAACCTTCAAGATTCAGCTCAACGGTGACGGGAGGCAGCAAAAGATGAGGGATGGAGTGGTAAAAATCATCCAGCGTGTAGTGGAAGCTCAACGACTTCAGGCTCCAGTGCAGGTGTCTGGGGGAAATGAGAATACTACATATCAGGGGGTGTACAGGAAACCCTGTAACAGACAGAAATGCTGAGATAATCCATGTAACTTCGGCTCAGGTCAGTTCGCCTTGGCTGCAGAGACAAACTCCATTCTCAAGAGGAATGTCAGTGTGTGGCTCGGTCATGAGAAGCAGGGGCACGGACCTGGAGCTGGACCCATGGGTGTCCAGTGGTGTTAGAGGGGCGGCGGAAAAGAAGCACCTCATCATGGTAGAGGCAGCAGAGAGGGAGCACCTTGGGTGGGGGGAGAGGGAGTCATGCAGGAGGGGCAGCAGGGAGAGAGCAACGTGGAAGGGACAACTGGGGGCCGGGGAGGAGCAGCAGGGAGGGAATGCCATTGGAGGGGCAGCAGAATGCCATACATTGGGAGGGGAGGTGGAGAGAAGTACTATATTGTGGGAAGGGTGACAAGGGAGCACCACACTGCAGGAGGGATGGCAGGAGAGATGGTGCGGGGGGCTCTGCACCATGGGAAGGGTGACTGGGAAGGAGTTCTGTGGTTGAAGCATAACCAATTGAGCTCCATACTGTTACAGGGGCAGCAATGAGAAGGTGCTACAATGCATCTGTACCTCTGCTGGCTGTTTAACAATAGCATGACACTGGTATTCTCCATCTTCACCGAAACAACTTGTGGCAGATACTCCATAAACCCAGGTCTATAAGGCACAGCATCGATCTCCTTGGCATTTTCTGTAAAGTAGTGCAGGAAGCAAACCAGTGAACAGTACATCAGGCTTTCTGCCAGTGCACATACTGCAACATGCACAGGAGGGCAATCAGTCCCTTAAGCCCATTCTATCATCCAATGTCCCCTGGCGACTCCCTCCTGAGTCTAACTACCCATGGGTTACATTTCTTTTCATGCCTTCCTTAACAAAATACCTTACCTACCTAAGATTTAAACCAATTAATTGAGTTATCACCATATACTCTCTATGGGAGAGAGTTCCATAACTATGTCACCCTGGCTTGTAGATGTGTTCCCTAACTTCTTGCCTGACAATTGGACTTCAATCTAAAGTCATGCCCTACGTCTCAACTGTAAACAATTTCCATTTTGGGCAGCATGGTAATATAGCAGTTAGCGTAATGCTATTATAGTGCCAGCCAGTTCAATTCTCACCTTGGCCCCCCTCCCGCTTCAGCTTCTCCCCATCTCAGTCTCCTCCTAGGATTCACCTCACCTTTCCAGAAGGAAGTTTTAATCTCAAGATTTAACCTCTTTAACCACCGATCAGGGCTCAATTCCTACCCCTGTCGGTGAGGAGTTCGTAGGTTCTTCCTGTGACCTCCAGGTGCTGCCGTTTCCTGCCACATTACAAAGATGTCCGAGTTAGGGTTAGTAAGTTGGGGAACTGCCACACTGGAGCTGGAAGCATGGTCACACTTGTGGCCTGCCCCCAGTATATTCTCAGACTGTGTTGGTCATTGATGCAAATCATACTTTTCACTGCATGTTTCGACGTACATGTGACAAATAGAGCTAATCTTTAAAAAAAAGTCTTTGTTGTGTGGGAAGTAATGGTCCAATATCATCACATTGGGTGCAAGAACCCAAAGCCAGCAGTGGTTATCCATTCCTAACAATCCCTCGAGTGGGGAATGCAGATGAAAATGAATCACATTACTGAAGTCACATGTAGACCAGTACAGGGAAAGACAGCAGAGTTTATGTCCTGATAAGGTTTTCTTTAAACAGTAAGCCAATGTGTTGCTGTGTGTGTCTGGGCCGCGAGGAAGCTATATGATCTGGCAATATGAGTTAGCTGCACCTTCCCTCATTCCCTGTCACGGCCACTGTTGAGCCATTACGCATACGAGGTCATTACCCGCGCGTCATCCATGTCAGCGCAGGAAGGAGATCAACTCCTCGAGCTTGCAAATGACGGCAGGCTGGGAAGTATGTTTGACATAACATCTCTGCCGGCATTCTGGATCAAAGTCAAGGCTAAAAATCCTGACTTAGCCACGAAAGCACTGAAAACGTTGCTTCCATTTCCAATATATCTCTGCAATGAATGCAACGAAAACTAAACTGTGGAACAGACTGGGCATAAGGAACCCCGTTCGACTATCGCTGTCTCCCATCACCCCTCAATAGGACCGTGTTGTTGCAGGAACACAAACCCAGGGCTCCCAGTGATTCAGTGATATTGGTGTGTTGCAATGATTTTATATGTTCATACGGGAAAAACGTACTGCATGTTTAAAATCCAAACGTTACTTAAAATGTTATGATGCTATTGACTTATATAACCATATAACAATTACAGCACGGAAACAGGCCATCTCTCCCCTTCTAGTCCGTGCCGAAAGCTACTCTCACCTACTCTAATTTTAACGCTACTCTAATTTTTCTTTGAATGATAATATCGAACCTGCCTCTACCACTTCTACTGGAAGTTCGTTCAACACTTATTTCAAGCTCCCCTGATAATTGACTTATCACTATATTTATGCGAGGAAAATATGCGCTGTGTGTTTAATATTAAATTCGTTAGATAAACCCTTTTAGAAAGGAAATTGAGTGTATTAGCCACTTATCACCGATATTCCGGTCGTGAGTAAGACCCCCCCCGAACAGAATCGCCAAAAACGATTTGCAGAAAAAAATGTACACGCATGCCAAATCACGCATGCGCACTGGTGCCCGCGCAAGGCTTCATGGTCATTGTAGCCTTTTTGGGGAAAACCCAGCGTATTTGACTGCTACTCTTGTCTGTTGGCAACCCTACCACCACCCCACCTCCCCCCGGTCGGCTGGTCCGCAAGAATATTGTCAATATGAAACTGGTCCGCAGTGCGAGAAAGGTTGGGGACCCTGGTTTATCATATGTGATTTATTTAATTAATTTGAATTTCTTCCCCCAGAAATGGGATTTGGACTCGTGCATCTACATTAAGATTGCAGAGCATGGGAAACCAGTCAGAGAGTCAATGCTAACCTGCATTCCGTATGAGTGCACTGCGACCTGATTATATTTACCACGTCCCTAAACCTCAGAAACTACTACTACTACATCGACTCAGGCCTAGGGGTCCGGCGTCGGGCACAAAACAGAAACAGAAACACTTGATTGCAAATTACCACCAGAATCTAAAGTAGAATACGCTCCATCTGATACCACTCTCTGCCCTCTGTGGAATACTTTAAGAATACATTTCATTGGGAGTCAGAGAATTGGTATGTTACCGAAGACACTCATCAACTTCTACAGATGTACCATGGAGAGCATTCTAATTGGTTGGATCACCCTCTGGTAATGAGGAGCCACTGCACAGGATCGGAAAAAGCTGCAAAGTTGTAAACTCAGCCAGCTTCATCATGGGCACCAGCATCCCAAACATCGAGGACAACTTCAAAAGGTGATGCCTTAAAAAGGCAGCATCCGTCATTAAGGATCCCTGTCACCTAGGACATGCTACCTTCCATTGCTACAATCAGGAAGTAAGTACAGGAGCAAGACACACACTCAGTGTTTCAGGAACAGCTTCTTCCCATCGCCATCAGGTTTCTCAATAGACAATGAACCCATGGAAACTACTTCAGTATTTTTCTTCCTTTTTGTTGAACTACTTAAAATATATTTAAGTATCTTATTGTAATTTATAGTTTTTTTTATTATGCATTACAATGTACTGCTTTTGCAAGACAAGAAATTTCTGATTCCAAATCCATGCAGCCAAGTTTCCATGGATCCAATGCTTCATGACTTAGTAGGTGAACCCACCATGGAAATCTTGTGAAACACCTTACTAAGATCTATATACATAACACACCCCACTCACCTTCTCTCTCACCTGGTCTCACCTGCCAGCTTGCACCCTTCCCCACAAGTTTTTATTTTGGCTTCTGCCCCTTTCTTTTCCAGTCCTTATGAAGGGTCTCAGCCCGAAACCATGACTATTTATTCCTCTCCATAGGAGCTACCTGACCTGCTGAGTTCCTCCAGCATTTTGTGTGGGTGACACACCACATTCACCAGTCTACCTTCAACAATCTGTTTGTCTCTTCCTTGAAAAACTCGGACTTGTGAGGCATGACCTGCCCCTCACTAACCATGCTGGCTCTCCATACTGAGACTATGTTTCTCCAAATACTCATAAATCCTGTTCCTAAGAATCTTCTCTATTAGTTTGCCTATTGCTAAGAGCAAGACTCACTGGGCTACGTTTCCCAGAGTTGTGCTCTAGAATAATATCTGCCACCCTCCAATCCTCTGGTACTACTCCTGTGGCCAGGAAGGAGACAAAGATTATCGCCAATGATGCAGTTACCTCTTCCCTGACTTCCAGTACTAACCTGGAGTATATCCTATCTGGCCCCAGGGACTTTTCTACCCTAATGGTTTTGGGCCAACAAGGGACATTGTTTCTTAAACTGCCCACAAACCTCCCTTCCCACCCTATTGGAGTTTCTGAATGGCTGGCTCCCTCTCACCTGCAGAGTCTGTGCTGGAACTTTCCTGAAAGACTCTGGGATGTGACAGTGCTTTTCGCAGTATGTGGGAACTGAAGAATCCCTCGTGGAGCTCGGTTTGTAGTGAGTCGATGACCAGCTCTGTGCTGAGCGCTTTCAGGCTGGGCAGGCTGATGTCCACAGTCACCACCAGGCTCAGTGACATGTTAGCCAGACGGAAATCCTCCTGCAGGCACAGTGAGACAATGTGGAATGCTGTTCATTGAGTTAGTGTGATGCAAAAGACCATTCTGCCCATCAGTTTCAGGCTTCAGCCCAGCAGAGAAAACACATCAGTCCCATTCTCTCATAAACACGAGAGCTTCTGCAGATGCTGAAAAACTGGACCTTAGCCTGAGAGTGTCAACATTTTAGGTCAAAGTCCTGATGTATGGTCTTGGCCTGAAACATCAACCATTTATTCCACTCTGTAGATGCTGAGTTCCTCCAGCAGATGATGTATTCACCGGAGTGGGACAGAAGCTGCCTTCTGACTTACGAATTGACGGGCTAAGGTGGGAGTGATGTCCAGCCCCCTAAGGGATCAGCAGCTCCCCCAATAATTGGGCAACACAAAGATGGTCCCAGGAAGGCAGGTAGGACACATGTTGAGGTAATGGTTAAACTGCTGGACTAGAGGAGATTGATCACGGATAGTGGTCCATATCTCATAGCAGTAACTAAATAAACTTAGAAACAACAACCACAAAACTAGTGGGGTAGAACATAGAGCAGTACAGCACAGTAAAGGCCCTTCGGCCCACAATGTTATGCCGACCTTTTAACCTACTCTAAGATCAATCTAACCCTTCCCTCCCTCATAGCCCACCATTTTTCTATCATTCATTTGCATATCTAAGAGTCTCCTAAATGTCCCTAATGTATCTGTCTCTACCACCATCCCTACCAGCACATTCCATGCACCCACCAGTCTCTGTGTAAAAAAACCTGCCTCTGACACCTCTTTATACTTTCCTCCAAACACCTTAAAATTATAACCCCTCGTATTAGCTGGTTGTCCACTCTATCAATGCCTCTTATCATCTTGTATACCTCTAATCATCCTTTACTGCAAAGAGAAACGCCCTAATAGCATTGATACTGACTTCCTTACATTCTTCATTCTTCTGCAGTACGTGTGGCTCCAAAACCCAGTTTATTGTCACCTCAGAGGGACTAAGAAATGGACAATAAACATAAGCATTGCCTGCAATGTCTACACCAACACCTACCCTCATACCCAACTGCTGTTTCCACCAAGTTTCCCACATAGTGAGGGGTTTCCCCTGGGGAAACATTCTGACGGTTTCCAGTGATTCAAGATTCAACTCCTTTCAACTCTACAACTCATCTTCTCAGTACTGTTTGCCTAGTTTGTCGTCTTTTGCACATTTTGCAATCTTTATCTATTTATAGTTTTTGTAAATTCTACTGTATTTATTTTTTCCAGTAAATCCCTGCAGGAAAATTAATCTCATGGTAGTAGGTGGTAAAATATACGTACTGTTAAAACAAATTTACTTTTAACTTTATACTTGACTAAAGGGCGGTATGGTTGCACAACACTTTACAGGACTGAAGACTTGGATTCAATTCCCACCACTGCCTGTAAGGAGTTTGTACATTCTGCCAGTGACTGCGTGCGTTTCCTCCCACAGTCCAAAGACATAGCAGTTTGTAGGTCATAGTTATTGTCCAATGATTAGGCTGGTGGGGGGCACAGGACAGTGTGGCTTATAGGGCTGGAAGGGCCGGCTCTACATTGTATCTGAATAAATAAATAAGTAAAGCTGAATGGGTGATTTCACGGAGCTAGCTTGTATCATTGAACAGAGTTACATCCACAGATTAATTGAACTATGGAATTTTACAAAATGTAATGGTTCACAGAATTAACACAGTAGTTCTAAATAGATCTCAAATATATACTGAATATATACTTCGTTAATAAATTTACTTTGAACTTGAATGCCACTGAACTGAAAGCTTCTAACAAGCCGGGGGAAGGGCAGAGAGACAGAGCGGAGGGCAGGTGGAGACAAAAGGGAAGTATGGAGGTAGAGAGGAAGGATAGAATAGAGAGAAAGAAAACTAGACTGAAAGATAAAGAGGAGAGGAGGATGGAGAAATTGCAGGGACAGTGAACCCCTGGAACTCACCAGCTGGCTGCTCTTTATCATCTTGCTGTTCAGTTTCCTCACAGTGCTCTCGCACTTCATGCTGAAAAACAGGTTAATTCCTCACTTTACTCACAAACTTTTTAGCTGCCCTTACAGGCAAACTATTCCTCCTAGTTCATCAACAAGAGCCCTGCTTTTTTCACTGGCTGCTTGAGTGTTAGGAGCAGTGCTGCAGCTGGTAGTGTCACTGTCTCATGGTGCAGGCCAGGCGCAAGGCTAGTCTTGAACTCGGATGCTGTCTGTGTGAAGTCTGCATGTTCTCCTGCGACCGCTTTGGATTTCTCCTACATCCCAAAGACAATCAGGTCCGTAGATTAAGTGGCCGCTGCATGGTAGCACAACAGTTAGTGTAACGCTGTTACAGTGCCAGCAACCTGGGTTCAATCCCTCCCCTGCTGTTTGTAAGGACAGAATACCTTCTCCCTGTGACTGTGTGGGTTTTCTCCAGGTGCTCTGGTTTCCTCACACAATCCAAAGATAATTGGTCACATGGGTGTAATTGGGCAGGGTGGGCTTGTTGGACTGGAAGGTCTTGTTACCATGTTGTATCTCCAAATTTAAAGTGTGCAGAGGTGTGTGTGCCTGCTATCAACTCAGTAAATTCTATTAGGTCTTACAATAGGATGGAGATGAGGCAACATTGAACCAGGGGTCCAGCTGAAGTCCCCGAACTCCCTCTCGACCTCTCTAGGGCAGGAACTTGGAGGGTGCCTTCCACTGGCCTGCTGAGGTCACATAACAGCCCATGGAGGAGTGCACCAGGCTGAATCCCACACTGTCCTCTGCCTCTCACTGGCCTGGCTACGCTGACCAGTACTCACCTGCTGCCATTGCAGCTGAAGACAAGCATGCAGCTTGAGACTGCAACATGCCACAGGGACTCGGGGATCCTGGCATTTAGGACCATCATGTTCATCGAGTAGATATGGAAGGAGCACAACTGTGGGGAGAGAGGTTCATCTTTACTTAGGGCAGCAGAACCCATCCCTCACACCCCCACCCCTCCACATCACTGCATCAACCCCTCCTATGCCAGCGATGCTTATAACTGCCTACCTGTCGACATCCCACTGTGAGCCACTCACCTGAGACAACATGCGCAGTACTGACGGTTGTGGGGTCCACGGCCGCTTCTCCCTCGCACCCTCCCTGGGAATAGTCTCCATCGGTCCCTGATTTGGAGTGGCACCTTGCAGATCTGTCTGGAAGCGGACCTCTCCGACACAGACGCCAAGGTAGTGACTGCAACCCAGAGTAGCAGAGTTGAAGACAGACCTCCTGGACAACAGATCCCAGCGCTTTCCCAATGATGGGTGTAAGACCATACGACATAGGAACAGAATTAGGCCATTCAGCCCATTGAGTCTGCTCCGCCATTCAAACATGACTGACTTGCTTTCTCTCTCAACCCCATTTCTTCTGCCTTCTCCTTGTAACCTTTGACGCCTGTTGAATCAGGGACTACTTCTTTTAAAGGCAGTAATTGTACCCACACCTACCACTTCCTGTAGCAGCTCATTCATGTACCCAAGACCCTCTGTGTGAAAATGTTGCCCCTCATGTCCCCTATAAATCTTTTCTCTCTCACCTTAAGCCTTTTATCTTCTGGTTTTAGATTCCTTTACCCTGTGAATATAAACCTTATCGATACCCCTCATGATTTTATAAACTTCAGTAAGATCACCTCGCAGCCTCCTTCAGTCAGGGAAGACATTCCCAGCCTATCTAGTACCTCCGTATAGTTCAGGGTCCAAGTTCAGGGATAATTATTACCCTACAACCATCAGGCTCCTGAACCAGCATGGATAACTTCACTCACCTCAACAATGAACTGATTCTGCAACCTACAGCCGCACTTTCAAGGACTCTACAACTCATGCTCTCAATATTATATATTACATATCTATTTATTCATTATTATTATTATTGTTTGCATTTGCAGTTTGTCTTCTTATGCACATTTGTTCTTGCCTGTCTTTGTGTGTAGATTTTTTATTGATTCTATCATGTTTCTTTGTATTTACTGTGAAAGTTCACAAGAAAATGAATTTTAAGGTTGTATATGGAGACATATGTACTGTCATAATAAATTTACTTTGAACTTTGAAGCTCTCCAGTCCTGGTAACATCCTTGTGAATCTTTTACGCACTCTCCATCTAGCTTAATCATATCCTTCCTATAGCTAGGCAAACATAAAAGTGCTGTCTCAGCAATGACATGATGCCCAACTCCTGTACTCTATGCTCTGGGGCAGAACTCTTCGAAACACCACCCTAGACCACAGAACAGTACTTCAAGGAGGAGGTGCGAGAGTGCAGATCATAGGAAGCAGAAGGAAAAGCAGGGAGTGCTAAACGAAGCACAAGAGATTCTGCAGATGTTGGAAATCTGGAGCAACACACACAAAAGTGTTGGAGGAACTCACTGGGTCACGCAGCATCAATGGAGGGGAATAAATGGTTGATGTTTCAGACCAAGACCCTTCATCAGCATTGCACGTGTTGTTGTGCATTGAGTAAAATGGGAAAGTAGGTACAGAGAAGGAGCAGTGGTGTGAGACAGGGAAGTAAATGAGATGAGGAATATAGAGGATCAGGATGACAGTATGCCTTTGAACTATTTACACTCCCTTCACTTCCCTCTTCCTATGTACACACTTCCCTGCACTCACCTTCTTCAGCTCCTCCTCTCCCCAATATACATTTGGATGTTAAGTCAACACACGGTGTAATCTTTGTCACTCAAGATCAGCTGCCTATGTTTTACTGATAAAAGAGTAAATTGAATGCCAGACGTCAGATCATTTAGCTGAGTGTTTACATGGTGATCGGTGTGTGGATATGAGCCTCTATCTGGCCTAGTGTGAGCCACAGGAAGCAGGAGAAGGCTGTGAGATTAGTGAACCTTCGACAGAGTGACAGTGAGAACATCTATGTGCAGGAGAGGGGCCAAGGGGAAGGGTGTGAAGGGTAGGACGCGAGTGAATTTAGGATTAGACAGCATGGAGTTAGATCCTTAAACTAATCATGACCATGCTGTCCATCTAGCATAAATTTACACTAAACCCAAACTGTTTTATTCCCCCTCCCGCCACCATGGGGATAGTGTGTTCTGTTCTGGTTGTCTCATTATAGGAAGGATGTGGAAGCTTTAGGGAGGGGGCACAGGAGATTCATCAGGATGCTGCCTGGATTAGTGTGTATAAGGATAGGTTGAGTGAGCTAGGGATTTTCTCTTTGGAGTGAAGGATGGGAGGTCACTTGTTAAAGGGTATAAAATGATAACAGGCATAGATTGGGTGGACAGCTAGAGATGCTGTCCCCAAGTTGAAAATGGCTAATATGAGGGGGCATAATTTTAAGGAGATTGGAAGGGTATCAGACATTTTTTTAAATTTACGGAGTGGTGGGTGTATGGAACACAATACAAGGGGTGGTTGTAAAGGCATATGCATTAGGGACATTTAAGAAACCTTTACATAGCCACATGGATGATACAAAAATGGAGGGTTTTGTAGAAAGGAAAGGTTACATCGATCTTAGAGTAGGTTAAAAGGTCAACATAACATTGTAGGCCAAGGGCCTGTACTGTTCTATGTTTTATCCCACTAGTTTCATGGTTATTGCTTCCAGTTTATTTAGTTACTGCCATAGGATAGGACCTATCTCCTGATCAATCAAAAAGGTTAGCATATTGTGGGCTGAATGCCCTGTATTGTACTGTTCTATGGTCTCATTCCCATCATCTCTCCCAGATTCGTAGGAGCTGTCTACCATGACTACCCCAAGAATCACCATAGGGGAAGGCACACCACTACAATACTGGAACAAGATACAAACAGGTGGAGAAACACAGCGGACCAGGCAGCAGATGTGGAGGCAGAGGGATGGGTGTCATTTTGAGTTGACATTAATCAGATCTGCTGAATTCCACCAGCAGTTTGATTTGTTTGCCCCAGATCCCAGCACCCGCGGTCTCTTGTGTCTTCTTAGAAGTTTGTGAAGATCCAGCATGCCATCTAAAACTTAGACAAATTTTGAAAGACGTGTGGTGGACAGTATAGTGACTGGTTGCATCATGACCTAATATGGAAATACCAATGCCCTTTAATGGAAAATCCTACAAAAGTAGTGGATACAACCCAGTCCATCAAGGGTAAAGCCCTCCCTCCCATTGAGCACATCTATGAAAATGCTGTCACAGGAAAGCAGCATTCATCTCATCAGGGACCCCCACCATTTAGGCCATGCTGTCTTCTCACTGCTGCTACCAGGAAGAAGGTACAGGAGCCTCAGGACTCACACCAGCAGGTTCCGGATCAGTTATTACCCCTCAACCATCAGGCTCCTGAACCAGTGGGGATAACTTCACTCAACATCACTCACCCCATCACTGAACTGTTCCCACAACCTATGGATTTGCTTTCAAGGAGTCTTCATCTCATGTTCTCAATATTTATTGTAAATTTATTTATTATTATTTCTTTCTTTTTTGTATTTGCACAGTTTGTCCGCTTTTGCACACTGGTTGTTTGCTCTGTTGGGTGTGGTCTTTCATTGATTCTACTGTGTCTCTTGTATTTACTGTGATTGCCCACAGGAAAATTAAACTCAGGGTTGCAAATGGTGAGATATATGTACAGTACTTTGATAATAAATTTACTTTGAACTTGATCTTTGAAATACTGTACTGGATTCGAGAGGCCTGGATCTGCGACATGTTCAATTATTACCATGATTACTGGGAGAGTATCAACAAGGTGATCCTGAACCCTACAGACTGTTGTAAAAACCCATCAGGTTCATTAATAACATCTTCATGAAAACCACCCACCCCCCACCATCCAGGCTATACTCCCTTCTCACTACTTTGACAAACATCTATTGATACACAGTGGAAAGTATCCTAACTTATGGCATGCTCAGGAATGGAAAAGTTTACAGAAAGTGGTGGATACAGCCCAGTCCATCACAGAAAAAGCCCTCCCCACCATTCAGTATAGTTACATGGAGCACTGCCACACGTAAGCAGCTTCCATCAAAGACTCCCACCATCTATGCCATGCCTTCTTCTCTCTACTACATTGGGAAGGTGGCTGTAGAGCCAGTTAAACTCATTCTAACAGGAGCCTTAGGTTCCACACCAGCTGGTTCAGGAACCCCTCAATCATCAGGCTCTTGAACCAGCATGGATAACGTCACTCCCCGTATTTCTGAAATGATTCTACAGCCTACAAATTCACTTGTGAAAGATTCTTCACAACTCATGTTCTCAGTATTATTTTTTCATTTGCACATTTTCTCTTCTTTTGCACATTGGTTGTTTGTCAGTCTTTGTTTACGCATAGTGCTTTTGTAAATTGTCTTCCTTTATTTTTCTGTGAATGCCTGTAAGAAAATGAATCTCAACTAGTATATAGTGACATATCTGTACTTCATTAATAAAGTTACTTTTAACATTGAATCTGCCATTCTTACCTAGAATGTTCAAGTTCAAAGTAAATTTATTATCAAAATACATATAGTCTATGTCTTCATATACAACCCTCAGATTCATTTACTTGCAGACAGTCATAGTAACTAGAATAAAGCACAATAGAATCAATGAAAAACTGCACACAATTTAGATGGACAATACAACCAATATGCAAAATAAAAACAAACTGTGCAAATACAAAAAGTAATAATAATAAATAAACAATAAATATCGAGAACACAAATTATAGAATCATTAAAAGTGGGTCTATACTGTAGATTGTGAAATCAGTTCAGTGTTGGGGAGAGTAAAGTTCAGGAACCTGATGGTTGTAGGGTTATAACTGTTCCTGAACCGGCTGCTGTGGGACCTAAGGCTTCTGTTACAATGGGTTTAACTATGACTCTAGACCAGTCAATGTAATTCACTACAACTTCTCCAATTTCGTCTGACCTACCTGCGGAACTCACAGAAAATTAGATTCTGACTTTAGGCACCTGTCCTGCTAGTGCTGCATACATCCCAGGATTAAGGAGAGGAAAAAGTTGTGCCTGGAGGACATGTGCAGAGGAAAACAATACTCACGGTAACTCATGGTTCAGCAGCTTGCAGGAGACCCAGACTTTGTCCACTTCCTACAATGAAGTGAAGGGTGTTACAGAGCAAGAATTACCGTCACTTTGTGGCAACAACACACATCAACACTGGGCGCATCACGACATGCAACTGAACTCAACCTCACACAGGCAGCTTGTAGAAGGAGGAGAGTAAAAAACCAGAGTAATGAGTGTGGCACAGTCAATGAACATGAAGGAGAGAGTGTTACATCAGCAGATCAGGCAACATCTATGAAAATCAATAAACAGTGTGGAGGGTCTAGAGATAAAAGTCTTCAAGCATGGCGATCTGCTGAGATCAAAGGTTCCAGGACACCACTGTCTGAGGATGGGAACCCATCAGGGTTTCCCACACAGCATTGCTACTGTGGTGTGGAGGTGACAGAGGGGCAGAGTACAGTCACACACGGTGCTCCTACGCACTGTGAGATGAGCCCTCGGGCAGGTGGAGATCACCAGGCACTGACCACACTTGGGATCAGCACTAACACTCACTCATCCACGTATATGGTGATCAGACACATGCAACAGTTAGAGGCAGAATTCACACTCACCATGGTCCCTTGTGAGGAGATGGTGACACTGATGTTATGCAGCGAGAGAAGGCCAACAGAGCCGATCTTGACGTCTGCGTTCAGCCAGTTGTGGATAAGCTGAGTAATGATACGGGACAGCAGCCATCTGTAGGGTACATGTGGGGTCAGTTACATCACAGCAACACCAGGGACAGATCACTCGCTGTACAATGCATGGGGTGCAGCGCCGGCAGGGATAGGTCAGTTGATGTACAACACCTGGGGTGCGGTGCTGAGTCAGTTGCTGTACAAAGCCTGGGGTACAATACTGGTGGGAACGGATCTGTCACTATATAACACCGGGCTACAGTACCAGTGGGGACGGGTCTGTCACTGTATAACACCAGGGTACGGTACTGGTGGGTCTGTTACTGTATAACACCCGGGTACGGTACCAGTGGGGACGGGTCTGTCACTGTATAACACCAGGGTACGGTACCGGTGGGGATGGGTCTGTCACTGTATAACACCGGGGTACGGTACCAGTGGGGACAGGTCTGTCACTGTATAACACCGGGGTACGGTACCAGTGGGGACAGGTCTGTCACTGTGTAACACCAGGGTACGGTACTGGTGGGTCTGTTACTGTATAACACCCGGGTACGGTACCAGTGGGGACGGGTCTGTCACTGTATAACACCAGGGTACGGTACTGGTGGGTCTGTTACTGTATAACACCCGGGTACGGTACCAGTGGGGACGGGTCTGTCACTGTATAACACCGGGGTACGGTACCAGTGGGGACAGGTCTGTCACTGTATAACACCAGGGTACGGTACCGGTGGGGACGGGTCTGTCACTGTATAACAGTGGGGTACAGTACTGGTGGGGACGGGTCTGTCACTGTATAACACCAGGGTACAGTACTGGTGGGGACGGGTCTGTCACTGTATAACACCGGGGTATGGTACCAGTGGGGACGGGTCTGTCACTGTACAACACCAGGGTATGGTACCGACGGGGATGGGTCTGTCACTGTATAATACTGGGGTACAGTACCAGTGGAGACAGGTCTGTCACTGTATAACAATGGAGTACGGTACCGGTGGGGACGGGTCTGTCACTGTATAACACTGGGGTACGGTACCAGTGGGGTCAGGTCTGTCACTGTATAACACTGGGGTATGGTACCGATGGGGATGGGTCTGTCACTGTATAACACCGGGGTACGGTACTGGTGGGGACGGGTCTGTCACTGTATAACACCAGGGTACAGTACTGGTGGGGACGGGTCTGTCACTGTATAACACCGGGGTATGGTACCAGTGGGGACGGGTCTGTCACTGTACAACACCAGGGTATGGTACCGACGGGGATGGGTCTGTCACTGTATAATACTGGGGTACAGTACCAGTGGAGACAGGTCTGTCACTGTATAACACTGGGGTACGGTACCAGTGGGGTCAGGTCTGTCACTGTATAACACTGGGGTACAGTACCAGTGGGGACAGGTCTGTCACTGTATAACAATGGAGTACGGTACCGGTGGGGACGGGTCTGTCACTGTATAACACTGGGGTACGGTACCAGTGGGGTCAGGTCTGTCACTGTATAACACTGGGGTATGGTACCGATGGGGATGGGTCTGTCACTGTATAACACCGGGGTACGGTACCGGTGGGGACGGGTCTGTCACTGTATAACACCAGGGTACGGTACCAGTGGGGACAGGTCTGTCACTGTATAACACCGGGGTACGGTACCAGTGGGGACAGGTCTGTCACTGTGTAACACCAGGGTACGGTACTGGTGGGTCTGTTACTGTATAACACCTGGGTACGGTACCAGTGGGGACGGGTCTGTCACTGTATAACACCAGGGTACGGTACTGGTGCGTCTGTTACTGTATAACACCCGGGTACGGTACCAGTGGGGACGGGTCTGTCACTGTATAACACCGGGGTACGGTACCAGTGGGGACAGGTCTGTCACTGTATAACACCAGGGTACGGTACCGGTGGGGACGGGTCTGTCACTGTATAACAGTGGGGTACAGTACTGGTGGGGACGGGTCTGTCACTGTATAACACCAGGGTACAGTACTGGTGGGGACGGGTCTGTCACTGTATAACACCGGGGTATGGTACCAGTGGGGACGGGTCTGTCACTGTACAACACCAGGGTATGGTACCGACGGGGATGGGTCTGTCACTGTATAATACTGGGGTACAGTACCAGTGGAGACAGGTCTGTCACTGTATAACAATGGAGTACGGTACCGGTGGGGACGGGTCTGTCACTGTATAACACTGGGGTACAGTACCAGTGGGGTCAGGTCTGTCACTGTATAACACTGGGGTATGGTACCGATGGGGATGGGTCTGTCACTGTATAACACCGGGGTACGGTACCGGTGGGGACGGGTCTGTCACTGTATAACACCAGGGTACGGTACCAGTGGGGATGGGTCTGTCACTGTATAACACCGGGGTACGGTACCAGTGGGGATGGGTCTGTCACTGTATAACACCGGGCTACAGTACCAGTGGGGACGGGTCTGTCACTGTATAACACCAGGGTACGGTACTGGTGGGGACGGGTCTGTCACTGTACAACACCAGGGTATGGTACCGATGGGGATGGGTCTGTTACTGTTGAACACTGGGATACATACGGTACCAGTGGGGATGGGTCTGTCACTGTATAACAGTGGGGTACAGTACCAGTGGGGACAGGTCTGTCACTGTATAACAATGGGGTACAGTACTGGTGGGGACGGGTCTGTCACTGTATAACACCAAGGTACAGTACTGGTGGGGACGGGTCTGTCACTGTATAACACCGGGGTACGGTACCAGTGGGGACGGGTCTGTCACTGTACAACACCAGGGTATGGTACCGATGGGGACGGGTCTGTCACTGTATAACACCGGGGTACGGTACCAGTGGGGACGGGTCTGTCACTGTACAACACCAGGGTATGGTACCGGTGGGGACAGGTCTGTCACTGTATAACAATGGGGTACGGTACCGGTGGGGACGGGTCTGTCACTGTATAACACTGGGGTACGGTACCGATGGGGATGGGTCTGTCACTGTATAACACCAGGGTACAGTACCAGTGGGGTCGGGTCTGTCACTATATAACACTGGGGAACGGTACTAATGAGGACGGGTCTGTCACTGTATAACACTGGGGTATGGTACTGGTGGGGTCGGGTCCGTCACTGATCAACACTGGGGAACGCTACTAATGAGGACGGGTCTGTCACTGTATAACACTGGGGTATGGTACTGATGGGGATGGGTCTGTTACTGTAGAACACTGGAATACGTACGGTACAGTGGGGACGGGTCTGGCACTGTATAATGCCAGAGTATGGTACCAGTGCAGATAGGTCTCTCATAGCAACTATCGAGAGAAACAAACATTCACAACCAAGATCATAGAAAGATTGTCCATGCACTTTCTGAGGTTTCTTGGTACAGAAACACACTGGTTCAGATTTATTTATCACATGTACATGGAGACATAAAGCAAAATGTGTCATTAACATCAACAACTAACACACCTCAGGATGTACTGGTGGCAGCCCACAAGTGTTCTCACACAATCTGGTGCCAACATCGCATGCCCACAATGTTCAGCAGAGTAACACAGAACACAACAAACTATAGAACAACAAAACAAGCCCCTGTCCTCCACCCCACCCATACACAGATAGTCCTCCAACTCCAGGACAGGCCTCTGGTCTCTGGTCTAGATGAGAAGACACCTACTTCACAGATTGTGACGAGCTTCTGAAAGGTGCTCCAGAGATACAAGCCTTTACTTTACACAACATGATTTTGCAATGTTAGAGGTGTTGCTCCCAGACTGAGAAGGTGAAGACAACCGACTGCGCATCTACCTGCCAAAGCCCAGCAGAGCACCGTGGACAACACCCAGAGAAGACCCAGGGAAACTGAACTGACCTACAGCCCAGGATACAACTGGAGGTCTAAGCTCTCCAGTTCAATTTTATCAACTCTCCAGTCATCATAGACTCACCCTCACTACTGAGCCGGTGGGAAGGGCTCTGGTTAAGCTCAGACATGGCAAAGCATTGGCACTGGATGGTGTGAACCCCGAGGTTCCAAAGGAATGTGCTGAGTTCTCCGGCGCATCTTCATTCTGAGTCTCTGCCTGGAAAGCGTCCTGACTGTGTGGAAAACATCATGTGTGGTCCCTGTACTCAAGGGCCAACCAAAAGACTTGAATGTCTACTGTCCAGTAGCCCTGACTTCACACATCATGAAGACCTTACAACAGCCTTTCTCAACCTTTTTGCCCTGAAGGAAACTTTGAAATAATTTTCAGGTCTCAGGGAACCCCTGAATAAAAATTATTGTATCTACAGCTCACGGTAGGTAAGCGTGACTAGTAAGTTGTAGATATAATAATCCAAAAATAATTGTCAGTGCTCTTTTGAGTAGAGAATGAATATTTAGCCAACCTTTCTTGAAAAAGTTAGTTAAGCTTAGCTTGCCTTTTTTGAAATTAATCTTTCTTTCCCTTTCATAAATTTTAAAAACTCATAAGGAAAATATAATAAATTTCTGTTAAATAACTGACTTAAGCCAAAATGGGATTTAATTTTTCTAAAGGTAAGCTCTGTAGATTTAATTTAAATAAAGGTTGTAAACTGATTTTAATTAATGCTATTTCAACATGAAAATTTATTGACAATATTGAATAGTAACGTTAGTAAAACCATAAGCCAAAGTAATATGAATTAAAATATAGCCAAAGACACAATTTTATACAAGATTTAAAAAAAAACATTTTCTTACTAAGTGACATGATCAGGCTCAAATATAGGCCTAGCATGTGAAAACCGTGCTTGCTTTTGCTACACAAATACTCAATTCTGGGTCAAACTTGAGATAAGCACACATAAATTTCACCTTCAACTGAAATTAGATGATCTCCATCCTTGCTCTTGACGCTTGTTAAACAAGAAAAGGCTTGCTCACACACGCAAGAAGTTGAAAACTGCAGCAAAATGTTCATTGCTTTTCTGTAAATGGCAGAATACTTTTCTTTCACAGAAATACAGAACTTGTCCAGGAGCAAGTCAGTAAATCTTGAGTGCACGATCAGACTGCAACTCACAAAGTTCTTCCTCTTCTCTCAAAGTCAAGTTCTCAGGCTGAGTGAAGATTCAGAGGAAGGGTTTCTCACGCAGTCATACACTTGTGTTGAAAGGGAGGAAAAATACTGTTTGATTTTGTTCTGCAATTCTTCCAGGTGACTTTCTGATCCTTCCTCATTCTCAAGCCCAAGCAGCAGTGGGAACACTTCAAGAATTCTTCCAGCAACATGATTTTTCCAAAAATTTAGTTTCTTTTCAAATACAAGAATTTTGTCACTTGAAGTCAAAACATTTTCTCCAGGGCCTCGTAGAGACTTGTTCAGCTGGTTCATATGATGAAAAATGTCCGCTAAGTAGGCTAGTTTCCCCAGCCATTTTTCATCTTCAAAGCACTCAGCAAAATGTGGCCTACTATTTTCTTGAAAGTACTCCTGTATTTCACTTTTCAGCTCAAACACCCTGTTGAGAACTCTCCCTTTTCTAAGCCACCAGATTTCTGTGTGTAGCAGGATTGGTGTGCTCTTTGTCCAGATTTTCAGTTTTTTTTTTAAACATTCTAGAGTGAACTGGTCTTTGTTTAATAAAGTTAACCATTTTTGTAGCATCATCCAGAACTTTTCATTTTATCTCCATAAGTTTTTGACATCAGCACCTCTGTGAAGAAAGCAGTGTGTTGTGACAATATCAGGATTTTCTTTCTTAATAAGAGAAACCAAGTCTCTCATGGAGCCGACCATTGATGGGACACCATCAGTACAGATACCAACACAGTTCCTCCAACTCAGACCTTTTTGTTTCCAGATATGAAGACAAAATATTAAATATATCATGGCCTTTGCTTGCTTCTGGCAACTCTTTGCAACAGAAAAGGTTTTCTTGACTTTCACCATCATTTACAAATGTTACAAATGTTTCAACATGACAGTTATTGGTGAAATCTGTTGATTCCTCAATCCGGATAGAGAAGCTGTTGATTTTCAGTTTATCACATAAAACCTCTTCAGCATCATGTGGCCCGTCATCAACACATTGAATTATCGTACTGTTTAAGAGTGGCCCCTTTCTCGCCGAACAAAAACCATGCAAGAGCCCATTCTCAAGCTGCTATATGTGCTCCTTTCACACACACAGAGGACGTGCTGCAGGCTGCAGTCACAGTTCACCACGGCTGTAGGGGCTTTCAAGTTCTAAGGAAACCAATGATCCTCCATCAGATGCCCTCTCGTGGCATTTACAACCCACCTCGGTCACCTTTGACGACCACCCTCTCACCATGGTCAAGCAGTTCACCCATGAGCAGCGTGATCTCCAACAACGCTACGGTAGTAAGGGACATTGAAAATCAACTCGCCAGAGCCAACAGTGCCTTCAGGCGCCTCCAGAAAGGTGTGTGGAAGAACCACCAGCTGCGTCTGTCCACAAAAACCCAGGTGTAAAGGGCTGCCGTCGTCACAACACTGCTATACAGCTCCAAAGCCTGGTTCTTGTACTGCAAGCAAATCCAATCGTTTGAGCACCTCCATCAGTGCTGCCTCCACTCCATCATTCATATCAGCTGGCAGGATCCTGGAGAAGGCTCAGCTTCCAAGTATTGGAGCCTCCAACAGGATCCCACCACTAAGCACATCTTTCCCTCCCCACCTCTCTCTGCATTCCGCAGGGATTGCTCTCTACGCGACTCCCTTGACAATTCATCCCCCCCATCCCTCCCCACTGATCTCCCTCCTGGCACTTATCCGTGTAAGCGGAACAAGTGCTACACATGCCCTTACACTTCCTCCCTTACCACCATTCAGGGCCCCAAACAGTCCTTCCAGGTGAGGCAACACTTCACCTGTGAGTCGGCTGGGGTGATATACTGCGTCCGGTGCTCCCAATGTGGCCTTTTATATATTGGCGAGACCCGACACAGACTGGGAGACTGCTTTGCTGAACACCTACGCTCTGTCCGCCAGAGAAAGCAGGATCTCCCAGTGGCCACACATTTTAATTCCACATCCCATTCCCATTCTGACATGTGTATCCATGGCCTCCTCTACTGTAAAGATGAAGCCACACTCAGGTTGGAGGAACAACACCTTATATTCCGTCTGGGTAGCCTCCAACCTGATGGCATGAACATCGACTTCTCTAACTTCCGCTAATGCCCCACCTCCCCCTCGTACCCCATCTGTTACTTACTTTTATACACACATTCTTTCTCTCACTCTCCTTTTTCTCCCTCTGTCCCTCCGAATATACCCCTTGCCCATCCTCTGGGTCCCCCCACCCCCCCTTGTCTTTCTTCCCGGACCTCCTGTCCCATGATCCTCTCGTATCCCTTTTGCCAATCACCTGTCCAGCTCTTGGCTCCATCCCTCCCCCTCCTGTCTTCTCCTATCATTCTGGATCTCCTCCTCCCCCTCCAACTTTCAAATCCCTTACTCACTCTTCCTTCAGTTAGTCCTGACGAAGGGTCTCGGCCTGAAACATCGACTGCACCTCTTCCTAGAGATGCTGCCTGGCCTGCTGTGTTCACCAGCAACTTTTATGTGTGTTGCTTGAATTTCCAGCATCTGCTGAATTCCTGTTGTTTGGAGTCACTTTGCTGCTCAGGCAGCTCCGATGGTCAAGCCAAGTTTCTCACATGGACTACTCCAGGTTACCAAAAGCAGTACTCTATGGAGAACTCAGGGCAAGAGAGACCGTGGTGTGAAGAATTTTGAGGAATCCAGAAGAGCAACTGCTGAAGAGAAGAGGAGATGCAGGAAGGGTCCTACTATCCAAGTGCATCCCAGCTGTTCCCGTGTCCCTACCGCTCCAGAGCCTGCAGATCCAGAATTGGCCCCTACAGTCACCAACCATTGCGTCGTCGCTCCTGAGGGCTTTTCACAAGCGAAAAACCAGCCATCATCATCACAGAGCATGAAACCTTTTCAATTTCTCATACTGCATCTTGTCCTAGAATTTGACTCACTATAATTTTACATGCTGCATTATTAGGTTCTCACCAACTGCGTGAGCTTTCCTTTTCTGTGTAATAGATTCTGCTACTAAATGGCTTAATTATTGGACCTTATTACTGACTGAGTTTATTAACAAAAACTTTACTCTGTTTTGAGATTCCAATAGCCGTTAAAATAGTCAGCACTTTTATGTGTCATGTGGCTGTGATTTGTAGGTAAGTGTCTTTTCAATTTTGCTGGAGCAATTGCTGCATTTGCAAGTTATTTGCTACAGACCAGGCACAATGGAATAGGACAACTTGGATCACGGGTCCATGTAAAACTCTCTGATAAGTAGCTTTCATTGCAAAGACGGACTTCCTTTGTATCTGTTGTTGCACGTGTGCAGCAAAATGACTCAGAAGAATGAAATTCAAAAATCCCCACACTGGACTGTCAGACATGTCTGTAAAACACAGGGGTTAATAAAATATAAAAATGGGCAAGTCCATTCAATGCTTGAAAAACACACTTCACGCTCCTCATTAGCCTACCGTCTTCCCCTTTGTGCGATACAGTGCTTGCCAATTATCAACAGCCTCACCTATGTCGCGTCAAAAACTGAGAATGGATCCAAACAAATAAACGCTGTCCAAATGCGGACTGCAATATTGGGCTGAGATTGCTAACAGGTCTGCTTGGTCACAGCTCATTTGGATAAGTGGGGCAGCTCTGTGAGGATCATGTTTCTTGACTTCTCAAGTGCCTTCAATACCATACAGCCCTCATTGCTGGGGGGAAAGCTCCATTCAAACCAGGTTGGCATTTCCATTGTATCCTGGATAATGGACTCCCTAACTGGCAGACCACAGTCTGTGCGGTTTCAGAACTGTGTGTCAGACATGGCTATAAGCAGCACTGGAGCCCCATAGAGGACTGCATTAGCTCCCTTCCTGTTTACCCTGTATACCTCGGACTTTAGATACAATACAGAGTCATGTCATCTGCAGAAATTTTCTGATGACTCAGCAATAATTGGGTGCATAAAGGGAGGATGAATACAGGGCCCCTGGGGGAGGACTTTGTCAAATGGTGCAAGCTGAATAATCTGCAGCTCAACATCAGTAAAAGCAAAGAGATGGTGATGGACTTCAGAAAAACTGCTCCCTGTTACCACTGACGGTGAGGACCTACAAGTACTTAGAGGTGCACCTGAATGACAGACTTGAGTGGATCACCAACACAAAGGTCGAGTACAAGAAGGGCCAAAAATCATTTCTACTTCCTGAGGATACTTAGGAATATGCAGGCCTCTCCTTCACATGTTCTACCAGTCTGTTGTCACCAGATTAATCTTCTATACAGTGGTGTGCTGGGGCAATGACATCAACACAGATGATGCCAGCAGGCTCAATAAACTGATTAGAAAGGCTGGCTCTGCTTTAGGGGTCAAACCGGACACACTGGAAGCCGTGGTAGAACAAAGGCCACTACAGGACATTTCTGGACAATGTTTCTTACCCACTGCATTCCCACTTGGCTGAACAGAGGAGCACTTTTCGTAACAGACTAAGACAACTGCACTGCTCCAGAGCGCTATATGAGGTCATTCTTACCCTTGGACATTAGGATCTATAATGAACCAACCAATAGATGGAGAAGTGATGCCGCCCCCCTCCCCCCCCGTTAGACTGTTTGAGATAACATATTATTTATTCTTTCTTACTTCTCTTCTAATATTTGTATACTTGTGCACTTGTAATGCAACTGTGACACTGTAACACCTTTGGGATCAATAAAGTATTTATCTATCTAAGTCAGTCAGTGAGATTCGTGGCCACACAATTCCACCAGACATGATAATTTCCACTGTCAGAATGGGCAAACGAAAGTTGTCCTTTCTCATCAGTAGAGTCAAAGGCATCGGGGTCTGATGCTGACTTCAGGGAAGCACAACCATGGCTTTTACCAAAGTCAGCATCAGACTGTCTCGTGGTTAACTACAGCCCCTATATTTTCCCTATCTTTTACCCTATAACTCCCAGATTCAAACAGGAAAAACATGTGTTTGATGCTGATTACCTATCAATACAATCAAAGGCACCCACAGGAACGCAATCAAATTAACTTTGACGTTATCTCAAGGACACATGACAAATGTTTTATCAACAACAAGCGATTTAATGAAGAGTGGAGAGGTTTTGTGTGGAAATTCCAAAGCTTGGGGCTGGGGCAAGTGCAAGCATGGAAAACAGCAATGAAGGGAATAAATTCAGGAAGGAAGAGACTGCAAATAGAAATATGCAGAAGTCTCAAGACGGGTATAGACTAGAGTAGGTTAAAAAGTTGAAATCACTGGGGTATAGTACTGGGGACGGATCTATCAATGTATTACATCAGGGTACAGTCCCAGTGGGGATGGGCCTGTCACTGTAAAACACTGGGGTACAATACCAGTGGGGGACAGGTCTTCTGTCACAGTATAACGCCAGGGTACGGTACTGGTGGGGTCGGGTCCATCACTGTTTAACACCAGGGTACAGTACAGGTGGGGACGGGTCAGTCACTGTAGAACACCGGGGGTACAGTACCGGTGGGGATGGGTCCATCACTGTAGGACACCGGGGGTACAGTACCAGTGGGGACAAGTAGGTCACTGTATAACACAGAGTTACAGTACCGGTGGAGATGGGCCTGTCACTGTATAACACTGGGGTACAATACCGGTGGGGGATAGGTCTGTTGTCACAGTATAACGCCAGGGTACGGTACTGGTGGGGTCGGGTCCATCACTGTTTAACACCAGGATACAGTACAGGTGGGGACTGGTCTGTCACGGTAGGACACCAGGGGTACAGTACCAGTGGGGATGGGCCTGTCACTGTATAACACAGAGTTACAGTACCGGTGGAGATGGGCCTGTCACTGTATAACACTGGGGTACAATACCGGTGGGGGATAGGTCTGCTGTCACAGTATAACGCCAGGGTACGGTACAGGTTGGGTCCATCACTGTGTAACACCAGGGCACATACGGTACTAATGGGGACAGGTCTGTCACTATATAACACAGGGTACGGTACCAGTGGGGACGGGTCTGTCACTGTATAACACCGGGGTATGGTACCAGTGGGGACGGGTCTGTCACTGTATAACACCGGGGTATGGTACCAGTGGGGACGGGTCTGTCACTGTATAACACCGGGGTATGGTACCAGTGGGGATGGGTCTGTCACTGTATAACACCGGGGTATGGTACCAGTGGGGATGGGTCTGTCACTGTATAACACTGGGGTACGGTACCGGTGAGGTTGGGTCTGTCACTGTATAACACCGGGGTACGGTACCGGCAGGGACAGGTCTGTCATTGTATAACACTGGGGTACGGTACCGGTGGGGACATGTCTATCACTGTATAACACCGAGGTATGGTACCGGTGGGGACGGGTCTGTGACTGTATAACACCAGGGTACAGTACTGGTCGGAATAGTTCTGTCACTCTATACGCCAGAGTACAGGTCTGTTCAGTGCAGTACTGAGGGAGTGCCCCAATGCAGATTGTGAATCTCTTGGTTTACACCTTAAATCAAAGCTCCACCAGCCCTCAGCTGAATGGAAAAGACTTCATAGCAACTATCAGGATGTGAAACATACCTGGATTGGTTGTGTTTCAGTGCCAAGCATAAAACACAGGACACCACAATAGCAACCAACAATTGACAAGACAATAGCACTGACAGCAATGAGCAAATGTCAATCAAACTTTCATAAATGTGAACATATGAACAAACTCAATCATTATCAACAGAACAAGGAGAGCAAGAAAGACCATTTAACGGATGTTGTGCAGCGACGGGTCAGGTATTACACCCTGATGAGTCTTGTTGAGAAGTTGGATAGCTACAGGAAACATGTTTTGGAGATGACTTGTAGTCCTGATGGTGATGGTGGGTCTCCCTGATGGCAATTTGGTGAATAGGTGACAGCTTGGATGGGTAGCAATTTTTTCAGCTCTTTTCCTTGCTCTGGTAATTAACAGATCTTTTGAAGTTGGTAGTTGACAGCCAATGATCTTCTCCACTGAGTGGACCATTTGCTACAACCTGGACTTGGAGAGGGAGGCGGCAGCAGGAAACCAAATGGTGATCCAGTTGGGCACAACACCATCAATGATGGCTGAGTGAAAATTCATCAGCATACACCCTGAGATGTGAAGTTTCCTAAGCTGACATAGGACGAACAATCTCTGCTGGGCTTTCCTAGTGATGAGCGTAACATACCTGTCCCACTTCAATGCATTGGTAATGGGGGTTCCCAGGAATCAGAATGACTGACCACATACTCAGCCTGGGAGGCAAGGTGGGAGCTGTTGGTGGAAGTCACCCCTCATTTCCAGTGTGATACTATTAAGCTCCAAGATGTTACGAGCACACCATGCTGAAACATGCTTTACCTCTCTTTGAGAGTTGGTCATATCATTATTAGAGATGAGTCGGACTACAATCATATCATCCATGAACTTCGAAGTTTTAATGGATTTATCTGTGGAAGTACCGTCATTTGTGTAGAGGACAGGAGGTGTGAAAGAACACAGCCCTGTGGAGAGTCTGTGCTTTTAGACATTGGATTGGATAATTAGAAGCCCAGCCTTATACACTGCTTCCTTCCTGTCAGGAAGTTGCATTCCACTGACAGATACTGTTATGTGCAGCTAGCTGGGCTAGCTTGCTGTGGAGCAACTCCGGAACAATAGTGTTGAAGGCAGAGCTAAAATCCACAAACTAGATCATCACACAGATGTTGGGGGAGTTCAAATGCTGAAGAATTTAATGAAGGCTCAAGTTAACTGCATCCTCAACTGAGCGATTTGCTTTGTAAGCAAACTGTAGTGGGTCAAGTTGAGAATATTGGTTCATTTAGATGAACCAACATTCTCAACTCAGATTATCGGGAGATTATCCCCGCACTGAGTGGGAGGGCTTATGTTACACAGACACACAGTGATTCGGATTTATTTATCACATGTACAGGGAAACAGAGTGAAATGTGTTGTCAACATTAACAACCAACACACCTCAGGATGTACTGGTGGCAGCCCACAAGTGTCCTCACACAATCTGGTGCCAACATCGCATGCCCACAATGTTCAGCAGAGTAACACAGAACACAACAAACTATAGAACAACAAAACAAGCCCCTGTCCTCCACCCCACCCATACACAGATAGTCCTCCAACTCCAGGACAGGCCTCTGGTCTCTGGTCTAGATGAGAAGACACCTACTTCACAGATTGTGACGAGCTTCTGAAAGGTGCTCCAGAGATACAAGCCTTTACTTTACACAACATGATTTTGCAATGTTAGAGGTGTTGCTCCCAGACTGAGAAGGTGAAGACAACCGACTGCGCATCTACCTGCCAAAGCCCAGCAGAGGAATGTGGCTGATTCCTCCGCAGAGTCACGTGGACAACACCCAGAGAAGACCCAGGGAAACTGAAATGATATACAGCCTAGGATACAACTGGAGGTCTAAGCTCTCCAGTTCAATTACTCAGATAGATTGGTCAGAAAGAACCATTGGCCACATATTTCCACCAGACAATAATTTCCGCTGTCAGAGTGGGCAAAGCTCTGACTTTGGAATGACATTCGGTTAGAAAGACATCCTTTCTCATCAGCAAAGTCACAGGCTGACGCGACTTCAGAAAAGCACAATCATGGCTTTTACCAAAGTCACCATCAGACTGTCTCGTGGTTAACTACAGCCACTATATTTTCCTATTTTCCCTAACTTTTTCCCTCTAACTCCTAGATTCTAACAGGAAAAACGTGTGTTTCATACTAATTACCTATCAATACAATCAAAGGCACCTCCACAGGCACGATATCAAACTAACTTTGACATTCCTCAAGGACACACGACAAATGTTTTATCAACAACAAGCGATTTAATGAGCAGCTGAGCAATTTAATGAGGAGTGGAGAGGTTTTGTGTGGAAATTCCATGCTTGGGGCTGGGGCAAGTATAAGCATGAACAACAGCAGTGAAGGGAATAAATTCAGGAAAGAAGAGACTGCAAATAAAAATACGCAGAAACCGCAGACGGGTATAGACTAGAGGAAGTTAAAGAGTTGAAATCACTTACTATAGTACTGGTGGGGACATATCACAGTGTAACTGAGGTACAGACCCAGTGTGGACGAGTCTGTTGCTGCGTAACACCGGGGTGCGATATTGGTGGGCTTGGGTCTGTTACTGTATAACACTGGGGTGCGGTACTGGTGGGTACAGGTCTGACACTATAGAACACCTTGGCACTGTAAAAGCGGGGATGGGACTGTCACTGCCCACTCAGTGGCCACTCTGTCAGGTATACCTGATCGTTAATGCAAATATCTAATCAGCCAGGCAACACACATCAAAGTTGCTGGTGAACGCAGCAGGCCAGGGCATCTCTAGGAAGAGGTACAGTCATTAGTCCTGACGAAGGGTCTCGGCCTGAAACGTTGACTGTACCTCTTCCTAGAGATGCTGCCTGGCCTGCTGCATTCACCAGCAACTTTGATGTGTGTTGCTTGAATTTCCAGCATCTGCAGAATTCCTGTTGTTTGCGTATCTAATCAGCCAATCATGTGATAACAAAATGCATAAAAACAAGCAGACATGATGAAGAGTTTCAGTTGTTTTTGAGATTGGGGAAGAAATGTGAACTAATTGACCGTGGAATGATTTTTGGTGCCAGAAGGATGTTTGACCATCTTAGAAACTGCTGAACTTCTGAGATTTTCAACACAACAGTCTCTAGAGTTTACAGGGAATAGTGTGAGAAAAAAACCCAGGGAGTGGCAGTGCTGTGGGTGAGAGGTCAGAGGAGACTGGCCAAACTGGTTCAAGCTGACAAGAGGGCAACAGTAACTCAAATAACCATGTGTTACAACAGTGATGTGCAGAAGAGCACCTCTGAAAGTGCAACACATCGAACTTTAAAGTGGATGGGCTGCAACAGCAGAAGACCACAAACGTACATATAGTGGCCACTTTATTAGATACAGGCTGGTTAAGGCCTCTGTCGGTCAGAGTTGACCATGGATATTGTGTCCTAGCTGTCTAGATACACAAACCTGGGCAGTACAATATGGAGAGCGAGCTGTTGCCCATGTAGGAAGATCCCCCTATCTACACAACTGACGAACCCAAAGGAATGGCAGAGTTTGGCACCAGCAGCATCGCAGGAGTTGCCAGTCAACATTGAACTCAATGTAAGACTGCCTTAGGGACTCCAGCTCTGGATTTTTCTCTCAGAGTTTACTCCGGAAGCTTTTCCCAAAGCAGAAGAGGTTTGAGATCAGAGTTCTCCTTCACTAGATGACCTGGCAACCACGGCTGATGAGCCCTATCTGCCTGAAGCGACTGGTTTTAAGGTGTCAGCAATCCACCTTTGCCAGTTCTCCTGTCAGTAGAAACAGTTCCAGCAGGCTTAGTAGCTAAGCCACACATGAAGGCCAGGAGCTGGACTGGTTGTCGGAGCATACCATTGGGAGGATTTCATAGGTAGTGGGAGCTTATCCCCATTACTAACCCTGGCTATAACATCCTTAAGGAACCTAGGGTTCCTAGGTACAGGAGGTAACAAATAAAATGGCCACTGAGCATATAACACTTTTCAGACAGCATGGGCTAGATGCCAACACTGTCTGTGTGAAACTATCCCCCTCCAGTCTCCTCCAAGCCCCTACATCTCATCTTCCATAGCTCTATCAGGTCAGCCCTGGCCTCTGCTCCAAGGAAAACAAGCCAGGCTTATCCAGTCTGAAATTGAAACTCAATGCCCCAGTGAACTGGCCTGTACACTCTTCCACTGCATGGTGGTGTAGAGGTAAGTGCAATCAATTTACAGCGCCAATGATCACCGACTGGGGTTCAATTCCCACCACTGTCTGTAAAGAGTTTGTACATTCTCTGTGACCACGTGGGTATCCTCCCACATTCCAAAGTTGTCCAGGTTGGGGTTGGTAAGTTGTGGGCATTCTATGTTGGCGCCAGAGGCATGGCAACACTTGCGGCCTGCCCCCAGCACAAGCTCAGATTGTGTAGGTTGTTGACACAAAATGCATTTCACTGTATGTTTTGAGTGTTACTTGATAAACAAAGCTAATCTTATCCTTCCATGACATGGCAACCAGACCTGCACACTGCAGGTATGGCAAACCAATGCTTCCAGCTCCATGGCAGATCTTAATTAGCACATCCACGCAGGAAGGCACAGGATTCGTAGACTTGAGCCCAACAGCAACATGCCCTCGGGCCCCAACCATTTACTGTAGATGCCCGAGCCTTGCCTGCTCTTCCAAATGCATCGTAAGTTCAAGTTTATTGTCATTTGACTGTACAAATATAGAACTAAACAAAACAACTTTCTTCCAGACCACAGTACATCACACACCACACATTAAGCAAAATATTACCACAAATTAGTTATTAAAATATAATTCAAAATGCATGTGAAGTGCTCAGCACAGGCAAACAGTAAGGAGCTCTGTCCTAACAATGAGACCTCGGCGGTGGCAGGGTAATCATTAGTCTCACATCCTGGGGGAAGAAGCTGTTACCCCGTCTGACAGTCCGAGACCTGACGCTCCTGTACCTCCTTCCCGACGGCAGTGGGTCAAAGAGATTGTGGGATGGGAGGCAGGGATCCAACAGTGCTTCGGGCCCTAACACACTGTACTTCAGAGGATTAATTTTACAATGCTTTACCCATTTTCTGGCTGACAGCCTTAGAGAACCTCATTTGCCGTCCACAACACCACAACCTTCCGCCCCACCTCAGAGAAGAACTTTTTGAGGGTTTAACCGTTGGTTCCCTCAACACAAACCCCAGAGTAGCAAACTACGGGGAACTGCGATGAGAACAGAGGGAAGGCGATGGGATTTGGGGGGATGTGGTGGTGGTGTAGGATGGGAGGGGAGGAGAGGGCAGCGAAACACAACAATAGCACAGCAAGGGGAACCTGCTGAGTACAGCAAAAACATCAAGGCTGATAAAATACTTCACAATTCTGGTCAATGCTTCACAATTCATCAGAAACTGACACAGCCAGCCCGTGCTCAGCAAGATCCCACAAAGAACAAGATGACATCAGCAAGATGAGTTAGGTTGGATGAACAATGTGACCAAGGACACAGGGGAGAGGGAACTTTTACATTCACTGAGAGCTGATGGAGCTCCCTCCTCATCCCTTCCACGGCGAGGAGCTCCCTCCTCACCTCCCCCTCCCATGGCGAGGAGCTCCCTCACCACCCCCTCCCATGGCGAGGAGCTGCCTCCTCACCATCCCCTCCCACTGCGAGGAGCTCCCTCCTCATTGCCACCTCCCACAGCCAGGAGCTCCCTCCTCACCACCCCTTCCATGGCGAGAAGCTCTCTCCTCATCACCCCTCCTACAGCAAGGAGCTCCCTCCTCACCGCCACCTGCCACGGCGAGGAGCTCCCTCCTCATCCCCTCCCATGGGGAGGAGCTCCCTCCTCATCCCCCACATGGGGAGGAGCTCCCTCCTGATCCGCCCTACCACACTGAGGAGCTCCGTCCTCACCATTCCCCCCCCCCACAACTGTGAGGAGATCCCTCCTCACCTCCCCCTCTGGGATAAGAAGCTCTTTCACCGCCCCGTCCCAGTGAAAAGCTCCCTCTAAGAATGATAAGCTTCCTCCTCACCGCCCCCACCTCAGCACGCTCCCTCAATACCAGTCCTTCCCCAGAGCGGCGCTCCCTCCGTGCCACTCCTCCAGCGCTCCCCTTTCCCGTTGGAATTGGCCTCAGGACCTCCGCCAACGCCAGGCCCCGCCCCCTTCATTACCATAATTTATGCGGTCTCCCCCCTGCGCGCGCGGACTCACCGGACCAACGGCAGCAGCGCGAGCACGACGACCACCAGCGCCAGGGCGCCAAACACCGGCACCATGGTCCCGGCCCGCTGGCAGGGTCAGGGGTCGCAACCCCGGCTGCCGGACGTGACGCAGAGCAGCGTGCGGCCGCCGGAAGCGTCCCGCTCGGAGCCGAGCCGCGGACACAGGAGAGCTGCCAGACAGGTATACAGGGGCTCGGCCTGTGTGGTACACAGGGGCGTGGCCAGACTGGACACATGGGCGGGGCCAGCCCAGGACACAGAGGCTGGGTCCTAGCCAGCTGGCCGTGCAAACTAAAGGGATTGGAGGGAAACAATGCTCGATTTAATGGCCAGCAGAGTGGCGATGGGCCGAATAGCCTAATTATGTTCCTATATCTAGTCTAGATCTAGATTCGAAACACCTCCGCCCAATCAGAAATCTGTACTGGGAACAAACTGCCGCTGTAAGAATAGATGGAGAAGTGGGTCAGTTTACGAAAATCAAGAGAGGTGTTAGACAAGAGTGTGATTTCTCCCCGATTTGTTTAATGTGTACAGTGAAACAACATTACAAAAAATAAGAGACATCTTGGGAATCAAGTTTGGTGGTGAAAGCATCAATAGTTTTAGATATGCGGATGACACTGTGCTAATTGCAAGTACAGAGGAAGAACTACAAAACTTAATTGATATAGTTGTTGAAGAAAGTGCAAAAATGGGTCTATCTATCAATTGCAAAAAGACAGAACTGTATGATGATATCCAACAAGAAGGAGAATCCTATCTGCAGGCTGAGAATAAACGGGGAAGACATAAAACAAGTACAGGACTTTTGCTACTTAGGAAGCTGGGTGACATCAGATGGCAGGTGCAATTTGGACATCAAAAGAATAGGGATGGCAAAAGACACCTTTACGAGAATGAAGAATATACTGACCAACACTAAACTAGGCATGACAACCCGACTCAGAGTACGGAAATGTTACATTTATCCAGTTATGTTATATGGCTCAGAATGTTGGACAATATCTAGTAACATGAGGAAATGAATTGAAGCAGCAGAGATGTGGTTTTTGAGGAGGATGCAAAGAATATCATGGATGAAATGAATATCTAATGAGGATGTCATGAACAGAGCAAACACAAAAAGAGAAATAATGTATGAGATCATGTAAAGACAACTTAACTTCATTGGACATGTGATTAGGAAAGAGGAGTTAGAATGCACAGTAATTATGGGAAAGATTGAAGGGAAGAAAGCAAGAGGAAGGCAAAGACAAATGATGATGGACACAGCAGCCAGAGAACTGGAAATTAATACCTATGAATTGATCCACTTGACCCGAAACAGGAGTGTGTGGGCCAAGGCAGTCAAAGCTCAAACTGGGTATGGCACCTGATGATGATGATGATATCTAATTGACCCTGGTTTCAATGGGCTGGGATACAACAGAGAGGCGAAGGCTGCTGGAAGCTTTACGAATGCAGCAGGCTTGTCCCGTCCCTTCTGTCTGCCTCAGTTCCTGTGTCACTTCCCTAGCCCCAGTGGGGACAAGGCCCTTCGATGGGCTGCTAGCTGGTGGGACTGGCTGTGTTGTGGAATGGAGGGTGGGGTGTTTGTAACACCAAAACACTGTGTCCTGTACGGTGTGAAGCTTCTGGAGTGTTGGTGAAGCTGCACACATCCAGGCAAGTGGAAAGTGTTCCACCTCCCTCCTGACCCCAGTGTTGTAGACTTTAGAAAATGACAAGGCGAGATACACTGGCACGATTCCAGCCTCTGTCCAGCTCCTGTATCTGGTGTTCCCAATCAATCCAGAATCATGGACATATATATATCATGGGACTCCTTCAGGGTTCCAGCCTCCCTGTCAGAGAAAACATCTCAAACTCAAACAGTAACGAAGTTGTGATGAAAATATTTTAAACCGTACTTTCTTCTTTTCTGATTCAGCAGCAAGAGGTATCCACAAAGGAGGCCCCGTACACATGTTGAAGGTTATAAGAAATTACTTTATTAGTTATATCAAGAATAAAATACAGAAAGAAGGTGATTGAAAAAGTAGTGAAAGAGACAAAATAAAACGTATTGGCCAATCACCAAACCACAATGTACCATCAGATTTCCGAACAGACCATGAACCCATGAACACTGCCTCACCATGCGCTCTCTTTGTGCACTACGTACTTATTATCCATATCTGGAATGGTAACTTACTATATAGTAAACTATATATACAACAATATGTATATATGTACAAACAACAAATAAACCTGATTCTGATTCTGCTGGAGTGAAGAGCAAGTGGCTGACAGTGTTTCCAGTCCCTCCCCTTTCCCTCTTTCTTTTTCCCTCTCTCCCCTTCTCCCTCTCTCTTTCTCCCTCTCCCTCTCTCCTCCTCCATCTCCCCCTCTTCCTCTCTCTCTCCCCTTCCCCTTCTCCCTCTACTTCTCCCTTTCTCTCTCTCTCCTCCCTCTCCTCCTCTCCCCCTCTCTCTCCTCCCTCTCTCTTTCCCTCTTCCTCCCTCTCTCTCTGTCTCACTTTCTCTCTATCTGCACTAGTCACAGCCCAGTCTAAGAGAAGATTCCCCTCCTCTTGCAAAAAGTAATTGTGCCTCCTAGACCACTTACTCTGATATTTTCCAGACAAATATATTTTTCTTGTTTAGGTTGCTTGTACTTTCTCAAACATTCCCACACCCCAGACAACACCATCTTAAAAGCATAGAACATTACAGCACAGTTACAGGCCCTTCAGCCCACAACATTGTGCTGACCTCATTCTAAGATCAGTCTTGCCCTTCCCTCCCTCATATCCCTCCATTCTCCAATCCTCCCTGTGCCTATCTAATAGTCTTTTAACTGTCCCTCGGTATCAGCCTCTACCACCACCCCTGGCAGCACATTCCACACACTCACCACTCTCTGTGTAAACAAACCTACGTCTGACATCCCCTCCCCTCATACTTCCCTCCAATCACCTTAAAATTATGCCCCCTACTGTTAGCCATTTTCACTCTGGGAAAAAGCCTGAAACCAGCCACTCAATCAATGTCTCTTATTGTCTTCTACCTCCTTTGTCTTATAAACTTCCATTTTGTGTTACGTTTTAGCGTATACCAAGGAGGGATCACCAGTGGCTCACTATAATCAAGTGTTTGAGGTACTGTATGATGCCGTCTCCAAACAAGGAACAGTCCGCCCCGAAGCATTTCTAACCATGGTCAGGGACTGCAACCAGGCTTGTGTGAAGAAATCCCTGCCCAATTACAATCAGCATTCAACCTGTAGCACCAGAGGTCCCAACACACCAGACCACTGTTAGGCTGTGATACGGAATGCCTCCCGTTCCAAGCCCAGACTGCATTTCGGGAAATCGGATCACTTGGCTGCCCTTCTCCTGCCTGCACACAGGCAGAGCAAGGCTCTAGAGATGAGGACAATAAGTAGGAGGTTGTGGAAGGCAGAGGAACGGCTACGGGATTGTTTCGAGTCGGTGGACTGGGCCGTGTTCAAGGACTCATTGGAGGATCTGAATGAATTCACCGCGGTTGTTACAGGCTTTATAAAAACAGTCACAGACGAGTGTGTCCCCACAAAATCATTCAGATCTTCCCCAATCAGGAGCCCTGGATGGACCATGAGCTCCACAGTCAGGGCCAGATCAGAGGCATTCCGGTCTGGAAAACAGGAAAGTTACAAGAAGTCCAGGTATGATCACCGGAAAGCCATTTCACAGGCAAAGTGGCAGTTCCAGACTAAACAAAGGATGCTGGACAGTTGTGGCAGGGCTTGAATATTATCACCTCTTATATAGTTAAATCAAGTGACATAGGTGACAGCAGGGCTTTGCTTCCACACGAGCTCAGTGCCTTCTATGTTCACTTTGACTATAAAAACATGGAGGAACCATCACAAACTCCCACAGCCCCTGATGATCCTCCGATTTCAGTCTCTGAGGCCGACGTGAAAGCACCCTTCAACAGGGTGAACCCATGAAAATCTTCTGGCCCAGACGGGGTGCCTGGCCAAGTACTACAGACCTGTGCTGATCAACCGGCTGGAGTCTTCACCGAGACCTTTAACCTCTCGCTTTGGCAGGATGAGGTACCCTCCTGCCTCCAGCAGCCTCCAATCATACCGGTGCTCAGGAAAGGCACGGTGACCTGCCTCAGTTACTATTTCCAGTGGCACTTACATCCACAGTGACAAAGTGCTTTGAGAGATTGGTCATGAAACATGTCAACTCTTGCCTGAGAAGAGACTTAATTTTACCTACCAGGGCAACAGGTCCACAGCAGAGGGCATCTCACTGGCTCTTCACTCAACCCTGGAACATCTGGACAGCAAAGATGCACACATCAGGATGCTCTTTATTGACTATAGCTCTGCATTCCATACCATCATCACCTCAAGACTAATCAATAAGCTCCAAGCCTTTGGCCTCAATACTTCCTTGTGCAACTGGATCCTCGATTTCCTCACTTGTAGACCCCACTCAGTCTGATTGGTAACAACATCTCCCCCACAATCACCATCAGCACAGGTGCACCACCAGTCTTTATGCCCAGCTGTCTGCTGTACCCACTTTACACTTATGACTGTGAGGCTAAACCATCAGGAGGAAGGTACAGGAGCCTCAGGACCCAAACCACCAGGTTCGGGAACGGTTATTACCCCTCAACCATCAGGCTCTTGAACCAAGGAGGATAACTTCACTCAACTTCACTTGCCCCATCACTGAAATTTTCCCACAACCTATAGACTCACTTTCAAAGACCATTCATCTCATGCTTTCAATATTTATTGCTTGTTTGTTTGTTTATTTGTTCACACTGTTTGTTGACTTTTGCACACCAGTTGGCACGGTCTTTCATTGATTCTGTTATGGTTATTATTCTATGCATTTATTGAGTCTACCCACAAGAAAACAAATCTCAGGGTTGTACATGGTGACATATGTGTCCTTTGATGATAAATTTACTTTGAGTTTTGAATGGAACTCGGTCGTTTTCACGTGCAGTCCCAACACTTCCCCAGAGTGAGTCACAAACTGCATTCAATTTCACCAGTCCCGCTGAAGGGTTTCAGCCTGAAACGTCGACTGTACTTTTTTCCATAGATGCTGCCTGGCCTGCTGAGTTCCTCCAGCATTTTGTGTGTGTTGCTCGGATTTCCAGCATCTGCAAATTTTCTGTTGTTTGTGTTTTTGGTTTCACCCTGACTTTCCACAAGTTACCCTCTGGACATTGGGTGGGAAGGAACCGGGAGTCAGATGTAGCGAGCTGCCCGGTGAGCGAAACCCCAGCAGACAGGATTTGGAGGGAGGGAGGTCTGGGCAGAGGTTCCCATCGTTTACCAACTTGCAGTGGGCTACCTCCCTGTGACTGTGTGAGTCCCACCCTCACCCCCCTCCTCCTGGTGGTCCATTTCCCACTCACATCCCAAAGACATCCAGGCATTAGCCTGGAACTGGAGCTTGTGACCCGATACAGTTCAACAGACAGGTCTGAATCACGTTTAGTGAGACGCGAAGGGATTAGAGGTGAGGTGGGGGGGGGATAACTTCTGTCTCCTGTGGGTGCTCAAGAAAACATAGCGGCTATGTTTCATTAGAGTTTGAGGAAACTTGGTCTGTCACCGAAGACTCTGGCAAATTTCTACATATGTACTGTGGGGAGCGTTCCGACTGACTGTATCACTGTCTGGTGTGGAGGGGCCACTGCACAGGATCGGAAAAAGCTGCAGAAAGTTGTAAATTCAGCCAGCCCCATCATGGGCACCAGCTTCCCCGGCATCCAGGATATTTTCAAAAGGCGATGCCGCTAAAAGTTGGCATCCATTATTAAAGATCCCTCCCACCACCCCCAACACACCCTCTTATTGGGACTCTTGAGGGAGTCACCAGGAAAGTGGATGAAGGCAATGCGGTGGATGTTGTCTACATGGACTTAAGTAAGGCATTTGTCAAGGTTCTGCATGGGAGGCTGGTGAAGAGAGTTCAGTTGCTCAGCATTAAAGATGAGCTAGTAAATTGGATTAGACATGGGCTTTGTGGGAGAAGCCAGGGAGTGGTAGTAGATGGTTGCCCCTCTGACTGGAGGCCTGTGACTAGTGGTGTCCCAGGGGATCAATGCCGGGTCTGTTGTTGGTCATTCATATCAACGATCTTGGATGATAATGTGGTTAACTGGATCAGCAGATGACACCAAGATTAGAGGTGCAGTGGACAGGGAGGAAAGCTATCATGGCTTGCAGAGGGATCTGGACCAGCTGTAAAAAAAATAGGCTGAAAAATGGCAGATGGAATTTAATGCAGACAAGTATGAGGTTTTGCACTTCGGTAGGGCCAACTGAGATAGGTCTTACACAGTGAACAGTAGGGCACTGAGGAATGCGGTAAAACAGAGGGATCTGGGAATACACGTACATAATCCGTTTGAAGTAGCTTCACAGGTCGATAGGGCTGTAAATAAAGTTTTTGGCACATTGACCTGCATAAGTCACTGTATTGAGTACAGGAAATGGGATGTTATGTTGAAGTTGTATAAGACATTGGTGAGGTCTAATTTGGAGTTTTATGTGCAGTTTTGGGCACCTACCTGCAAGAAGAGAAGTTTTGGTAGGTACATAGATGGTAGGGAATAGAGAGCTATGGTCCCGGTGCCAGTTGATGAGAGAAGGCAGTTTAAATTGCACGGCAAGGACTAGATGATCTGAAGGGCGTGTATCTGTGCTGTACTTTTCAATGCCTCCTCTCAATACTATCATCAGGGAGGTGTCACAACACGGACTCTGCTGCAAGTTCTGCATGCCCTTGCAGGCAGCCGGCTGCCAAACAGGTTCTTGAGTGTGCACGTTCCGGCCAATTACCACTGAGATGGTATTTAACTGTTTTCCTAGATCCTTTCTCCCTTCCTCTCATTCCAGTCCCGAAGAGAAGATGGTGTGTGGCCGCTCCGAAATGATAATCGTATTTGTAATTAGGTATCGTGCACGATCTTGATTTGATGGAGACAGACGTGAGAAGCACGGAGGAACATCTGGAGAAACTTCTGAAATGCCCGCTTTGCTGCCGCTGCTACTGTGCGATCGAGAATCTCCAGAGGGGAAGGCCCCAAATCCTCGGCTTTGCCTATTGCCTGTTGCCGGGGCTGGGGTCAATGCACTTGGCAGAGATGGTGCTCGGTGTCGGAGGCTCGAAGTTTTCGGACGGACTCAAGAGTCAGCTGTGGTCGGGTGCTTCCAGGGTGCTGCATCGGCAAGTTTGCGGCGCTGGAAGCTCATGGCAGGGAGAGTTGTTTCTTCTTTTTACCGTTTGCGTGAGATGATGGGACTTTTGAGAGACTTTGAGACTTTTTTTTAACCGTGCCCATGGTCTGCTCTTCATCAAATTACGGTATTGCTTTGCACTGTTGTAACTATATGTTACAATTATGTGGTTTTTGTCAGTTTTGTTTAGTCTTGGTTTGTCTTGTATTTCTTCTGTCCCCCCCCCACCTCACTTTCCGCACAGTTCTCATTTAATGTCAGCGAATTGCCGATCTGCTTCAGTCTGTCTCTGCGCTCTTCGGCCATGACCGCACATCCTGTCTGCGAGGAGTCTGAAGACCCGCACTCAACGTCTTCCCCTCCACTATCAAGTTTCTGAACGGTCCGTGACCCTATGAACACCACCTCACCATTTTGCACCTTTTTAAAATATTCCTTATTGTAACTCAGTAATTTTTAATGCGTCGCACCACCGAAGACAACACATTTCCCGTCAGTGATGATAGACTCGACTCTAGCGGTGGAACGTTCAAAGGCGGAGGTGATTGAGTGCGGAGTCTGGACGGGCTCAGGGGCTGGGCAGATTTTGGATGGGATACAGGCGATTTGAGGCAGGAGGGAGCCATGCTGGTCCTCGCCCACACCCGGGGCGGGAAGTTGGAGTTAACACACGATTAACCAGTGCCCAGCTACGTTAGGAGGGACCTGCATACTGGACTCCTTCCCCTTCCTTTCCAGTGATGAGGGGTCTCGGCGCGAAACGACGACTATTTATTCTTTTCCATACATGCTGCCTGCCCTATTGAGTCTATCCAGCATTTTTTTGTGTGTTGCAAGGTCGAAACCAGAGCCGTCTAATCCATGAACAGGAGCTCGACTCTGTTGGCAGGTCATTCAGTGCAGCGCAGGGTCACCCTCGGCGGGCCTGAGGGGGTGCTGGTGAGCCGCTCGCCATCGCCCGGTGCGTCCGGTAAATCGAGAGCAGATCCCGGCAGCCAACCGAAGTCCAGCTGACCGGCTCTTCACTGTCACCTCCAACACGGGGAGAGATACCCGCAACCCCTCCTCAGAATATTAGCACAAAAACAGTCATTGTTTACAGAAAGTTCTTTATTCCGTAGTCACAATTGGTCATGAAAAGTTTTACATTTCTGAGAAGCCGAAGGTAAATAACCCATAGTGACAGACCCGTCCCCACCGGTACCGTACCCCGATGTTATACAGTGACAGACCTGTCCCCACTGGTACCGTATCCCAGTGTTATACAGTGACAGACCCGTCCCCACCGGTGCCGTGCCCCGGTGTTACACAGTGACTGACCCATCCCCATTGGTACTGTACCTGTGTTATTAACGACAGACCTGTCTCCACCAGTGCTGTACCCTGGTGTGACCTGATGTTCAAACACTACAGATGTGTGTTGCTGGCCCCCAGGCTGTGGTGCAGTGTGGAATGTGAACATCTGGACAGTGACGATGTATACATCAGGATGCCCCCTAGCAACTACGGCTCGGCATTCAATACCATTGCCCCCTCAAAATTAATCAATAAGCTTCAACACCTGGGCCTCAATACCTCCTTGTGCAATTCCATCTTCAATCTCTTCACTCGCAAACCCCAGTCAGTTCGGATCGGCAACATCTCCTCCACAATCTCCATCAGCACAGGTGCACAAGGCTGTGGGTCTAGCCTCCCGCTTGACTGGCTTTATACTCACGACTGTGTGGCTAAGCACATCTCCAATGCCATATTCAAGTTTGCTGTGGATGGCCGATTCAAAGGGGGTGATGAATTGGAGAGAGATTGAAAATCTGGCTGAGTGGTGCCATAACAACAACCTCTCACTCAATATCAGCAAGACCAAGAAGCTGATTATCGGCTTCAGGAGCAGGAACCCGGGGGGGGGGTGAGGAATCAGAGGTGGAGAGGATCAGAAAGTTTAATTTCCTCAGAGCTATCATTTCAGAGGACCTGTCCTGTGCCCAGAGCGTTAGTGAATAAAGCACAACAGCACCCCTACTTTCTTAGAAGTTTATGAAGATGGCATGGTATCTAAAACTTTGACAAACTTCTACACGTGTGGCGGAGAGTATATTGACTGGTAGCCTCACGGCCTGGTATGGAAATGCCAATGTCCTTGAACAGAAAATCCTACAAAAAGTCGTGGATATGGCCCGGTCCCACACCATCGAGCACATCTACATGGAGTGGTCGCAGGAAGACAGCATCCATCATCACGACCCCCACCACCCAGATCATGAACTGTTCTTGCTCCAGTCATCAGGAAGAAAATACGGGAGCTTCAGGACTCACACCACAGGGTTCAGGAACAGTTATTACCCCTCGTGACCAGAGGGGATAACTTCACTCACCCCATCATTGACGTGTTCCCACATCCAATGGACTCACTCTCAAGGACTTGTTCACTATTAGTTATTGTTTATTTATTTATTATTATTTTGCTTTTACCCTTGTATTTACTGTGAATACCCTGAGAAAGTGAATGTCAGGGTTGTACATGGTGACACGATAAATTTACTTTGAGGGACAGAGGCACGGGATACACCTTTGCTGACAACTCACACAGGGCCTTGGGTGAGGGAACAATGTCACTCAAACACAGAGCGAGGGGCAGGTGGGGTGGGGACAGGGGTAGAGATCAGGATGAGAGATTGAGAGAGGTGATGAGGGAGCAGGGGCAAGGGAACGAAGGAAGGGGTAGCGGGTGATTGGGAGGGATGGAGGTGGCGGGCGTGTCTGCCAGGGAAGGGGTGCATGTGTGCAGGGATTGCAGAGGGAGGGAGTGAGGGACGGAGACAGAGAGGTATGGAGCGCGAGGGAAACCCCATATACAGAATTAGGCCATTCGGCCCATCCAGTCTGCTCCACTGTTCGGTCATAACTGATCCATTTCCCTCTCAAGCACATTCTCCTGCCTTCTCACCATAACCTTTCACACCCTGACTTACCAAGAACCTATCAATCTCCGCTTCAAATATGCCCAATGACTTGGTCTTCACAACCGCATGCAGCAATGAATTTCACAGAGCCACCACTCTCTGGCGAAAGAAATTCCCCATCTCTGTTCTCATTTGACATCCCTCTGTTTCGAGGCTGTGCCCTCTGATCCTAGACTCTCCCCAGCATAGGAAATATCCTCTCCAAATTCACTCTAAGCCTTTCGACATTCGATAGGTTTCAATGAGACCCCCCCCATTCTTTTAAACTCCAGTGAGTACAATCCCAGAGCCATCAACCATTCCTCATACACAAAGCCTTTCATTCCCATAATTCTTGAGAACCTCTTCTGAACACTCCCTTATGTCACCACATCCTTTCCTAAATAAGGGGCCCAAAACTGCTCACAATACTCCAAGTGAGGCCTCACCGTGCCTTATACAGCCTCAGCTTTGCTTTTATACTCGTCCTCTCGAGATGAATGCTAACATTGTTCTGCCTTCCTCACCACTGGCTCAACCTGTAGGGAAGCCTGCATGAGGGACTCGCAAGTGCCTTTGCACCTCAGATTATTGAATTTTTTCTCCATTTAGAAAACAGTCTACGCTTTCATTTCCTCTACCATGCATTTCCCAACACTGTATTCCATCTGCCACTTGTCAAAGGCCTTCTGAAAACCTAGATATACAACAGCCACCGACTCTCCTGCCTATCCTGCTTGTTATTTCTACAAAGAATTCCAGCAGATTTGTCAGGCAAGATTTTCCCTTGAGGAAACTATGCTGACAATGGCCTATTTTATCACGTGCCTCCAACTACCCTTAGATCTCATCCTTAATTAATCAACTCCAACACTTTCCCAACCACTGAGGTCAGGCTAAATGGCATATAATTTCCTTTCTTCTGCCTTTGTCCCTCGTTGGAGAGTGAAGCGAGGGATGGAGGGGGAAACACAGTGAGGGACGGAGCGAGGGAAGAAGGGGGAGATGGAGTGAGGGAATGTCCCATCGGTGGAGGGAGGGACTGAGGCGAGGGGAGTCCCTCATTCAGTCTGCCAGCAGCCCGGCCTCCCAGTCAAAGCCGGGGAAGAGCAGTGGGCAGGGGCTGGGCCGGGGCTGCTCTCCGCTGGGGATGCTGAACTCCAGTGATTGCCTGTGCAGCAGCTCAGGGTCAAAGGACAGGCCGCCGAAGAAACGTTGCTCACTGAAGGCGTCGAGCCGGTGCAGGCGGAGCTGAGGGTCGGGGCACAGCAACTGGGAGGAGAGAGGGGGCAGACAGTGAGAGAAGGGAGGGGACACTGCCCACCCCTCATGTCCCCCCAACACATCACCCTCTCCACCCACCAGCTCTCCCCTTCGCTAGCTCCTCACACCCCTCCCCCCACTGTCCCAACTCTCCCCTACCCCAAACCCCATCCCTCCACCCACCAAAAACTCTCCCATCCCCCACCTACCCTCCTCCCCTGCCCCTTTCCTCCCCACTCCACAAACATCACACACTCTGCTGCTCACACACCCTTCCTCCTCCAGCCCATCCCGTCAGGGGCTGCAACCGGCTCGAAGCACCCTCCTCTCGGACAACACTGTCCACACGTCACTACCTCAGGAAAGCAGCCAGCATAGTCAATGAGCCCAGCCACCCAGACATCCTCTCTTCCCCTCTCCCTTTGGGAAGGTAAAAAAGCCTGAAAGCACGTCCCACCAGGTTCAAGGACAGATTCTAGCCTGCTGCTATAAGACTATTGAATGGTTCCGGGACCCTTGACCTCGTCATCCACCTCACTGGGGCCTTGCACCTTACAGACAGGACTTTTCCCCAGGGTTGAAATGTCCAATGCCAAACGGCGTGCAATTTAAAGTGAGAGGGGGTAGGTTCAAAGGAGATGTGAGGGGCATTTTTTTGTTGTTGCGAAGAGTGGTGGGTGCCTGGGACGCAGGAGGAGGCAGATACATCACAGGTGCTCAGGACGCCCTTCGGTGTGCAAGAAGTGAAAGGATACGGACATTGTGTAGGCAAAGGGATCAGTTTAGCTGGGTATTTGATTACTGATTAACACAACACTGTGGGGCAAAGGGACTGTTCCTGTTCTGTTCTGTCTGTCCTATGTTGATATTGTTTATGGCCACTGCACTTTCTCTGTAACTGGAACACTTTATTCTGCAATCTGTGAATCCTTTTCTACTACCTCCACAACAGAATGATAATTGTCATGGTGTGTGGACTGGGCTCTGTAGTTCACGTTATGATGTGCTTCCGGTCACTCCTTTTTTATTGCTATTTTGTTCGGGACGGAGTGACTGAACCAAACTGAGCATTCCTACACGTTTCAAGGACTCTGCGGTTCAATGTTTTATATTCTGTGTGTTTCTCGCTCGTTTTTTGCCATTCTGCACAATTTGCTCTTTTTTTTGCGTGTTGGGTGTTATGTTTTCTTTGAACGGGTTCCAAGGGGTTTATTTGTTTCGTGGCTCTCTGTGGGAAGACAAACCTCAAGGGTTGTACACTGCATAATAAATGTGCTTTGAATGTTTGAATCTGGACTGCAAACAAAAGCCTTTCTCTGTACGTGTGACAATAATAAAACTATTATCTGCTCCAAGGGAGGGGGCGGGGGAGGGTGGAGAATCGTAAACACGAGAGATTCCGCAGATGCTGGAAATCTTGAGTTCACACGCAAAATACCGAAGGAACTCAGCAAGTCAGGCAGAGTCAATGGAAATGAATAAACAGTCAACATTTCAGGGCTCCTGCAGAGTCCTGTTTCTTCCCGGGAGGGGGTGTGGGTCACTGATTCCAGTTCACACGCCCTGGCACAGATTAGTGAGTAGTTCCTACCCCCGTCTGGAGAGCCCACGGGATAGGGTCCATGCTCCTCACCCCTGTGAATGGTACACACACCAGCGATGCCCTCCCCAGCCCAGGGGACTCTAAAGATGGGGACGGTACAGCAGTGTAACACTGTTGCAGTGTCAGTAACCTGCTGCCGCCATTTTCTCTGTGACCATGTGGGGTTCCTCCCATGTTCCACACGGCATAACGGAGTGGCTCAGGCTCGATGGGCTGAAGGGCCTCTCACTGTGCTGTACTCGAAATGAAACAACCCTAATGACTGATGCCTGGGCTCGAAATGTGACCGTATGTGTGCTGGTGCCAGACTGACCCACAGGGCCTGAGACCATCCCCTCCCGTACCGATGTCCCTGCCCGTGACTGTAGCAAGGGCACGCAGTTAATCAGACTGGCAGGAAAGGGTACCTCAGAGAGGAGGAAGGCGAGGTCCTGGCTGACGGAGGTCGGCGGAGAAACGTGCACTCGCTGCAGGCTCTTCCACATGGACGTGTGGTCACACTGAGACTCCACTGGAAACTGGGGCAGGGGGAGGGGTAGAGAGTGGAGAGGGGGTGAAGAGAGGGGAGAGGGGATGTAGAGAGGGGAGAGGGGAGGGGTAGAGAGAAGGGGGAAGCAGAAACCTGATATGAAGCTGTAACACATTTTTAAACTTGTTTTCTCTGCCTCACCCCCCCACCACCCAGTGTGGCCTGTGAACTTTAGCAACACCCTATCTGCAGAGACCACGGCTGTACACATGTCCGGGTATGGTCTAACAGTGAACTCTCCCAACCTCCCTGTATCCGTCAGCCGGTGATGACTACATCATCCTGCAGTGTAACGCTCAGACCTGTACGGACAGGACCCACACTGACCGCTCAGACCTATGTGGATAGGAGCCACACTGACCACTCGGACCTGTGCGGACAGCACACACTCTGACCACTCCAGTACTACATCTGGGAATTTCTGCTGAGGAAATACATTTGAGAGCCAACTGTATGACTTGCTGTCTCGCATTATACTGCCATTAAGAGTCCGATGCTGGTGTCCTCTGACATGCAGTTCCAGCCTCCGCATTACAGGAAGGAAATGGAGGCTTTGGCCAGGGCGAGGAAGAGGTTAAAGATTAAGATTAGCTTTATTTGTCACATGTACATCGAAACACACTGTCTAATCTTGGTAGCATCCTGGTAAACGTGGTGGTGTTGTGGTTAGCACAAAGCTAGTGCCAACGAACAGGGTTCAATTCTCACTGCTGTCTGTAAGGAGTTTTCACGTTCTCCCCATGAACAAATGAGTTTCCTCCGGGTGCTCTGGTTTCCTCCCATAGTCCAAAGACATGCAGGGCAGGGTTAGTGAGTTGTGAGCATGCTATGTTGGTACCAGAAGCTTGGTGACACCTGTGGGCTGCTTCCAGCACAATCCTCGGACTGGCACAAATTATACATTTCACTGTCTGTTTCGATATACATGCGACAAATAAAACTAGCCTTTAATTTCCCCTCTCACCCTCTACAACCACACTGCAGAGGTAGGGGGTGAGAGGCTGGGTGCAGCATAGCTCGGACACCGAGCTGTACACACTGTCACCGCGCCTGACTGCAGAGAGGGCAGTGTACACACACACACAAACACACACACACTGGGACACTGTACTGTGTGCATCACAGGTAGCCCGTCCCAACAGCCACACTCCTTAAAAGAGGGCACAGGAGATTCTGCAGATGCTGGAAATCCAGAGCAACACTCACAAAATGGAGGAGGAACTCAGGCAGCATGGGTCACGTTAGCCAAGTGGCTTTGTAATGTTTTCCAGACTGGGGTTTGGCTCCTGCAGCTGTCTGTAAGGAGTTTGTACGTTCTTCCATTGACTGTATGGGTTTCCTCCGGGTGCTCTGGTTTCCTCCCACAGTCCATAGACGTGAGGGTTAGGGTTAGTGAGTTGTGGCTCGCTATGTTAGCACAGGAAGTGTGGTGAACCCTTGCAGGCTGCCCCCAGCACATCCTCACTGATTTAATTTGACCCAAACGATACATTTCACGGTATGCTTTGATGTACATCTGACAAATAAAGCGAATCTCCTCAGGTGAGGCAGCATCTACAGAGGGGAGTAAACAGCTGACGTCTCGGGTCAGGAGGGAGTCCTGAAGAAGGGTCTCGGCCTGAAACGTCGACTGTTTATTCCTCTCCATAGATGCTGCCCGACCTGCTGAGCTGCTCCTCTGTGTGTGTGTGTTTAAAAGGGAATGCTACTGATGGAGTGAGGGAAGGGGGGTCCAGTGGACAGGCTGTTACCGGGGGGGTGTCAGGGAGGGAGAGGGTTGGCCCAGGTGTAGTGAGAAGTGCCAGCTCCGGCCCCACAGGCTCATTCTCCCCGATCATTACCTCACCAGTAGCCAGCGCGTAGAGGAGCACTCCCAGAGACCACCAGTCCGCCGAGTGGTTGTAGGGGCTGCCCCTCAACACCTCGGGAGCTGCAAGCAGAACCATTCCATGCATGAGCAATGACAGCAACGCACCCACGGTCCCAGTACCACCCGCACACAGCCCAGCTCCTGACCTTGGCATCGCAACCTCCCACCTCCCCAAGCTTACCCATGTACTGGACAGTTCCACAGATGGTGCGAGCCCTCTCTCCCCGCCAGAGTCTGCGAGACAACCCGAAATCCGTCAGCATGATGTGGCCTGTGGAAAGGAATTAGACAGAGAGAATGAGAGAGAGAGAGAGAGAGAGAGAGAGAGAGAGAGAGAGAATGAATGAATGAGAGACAGAGTATGAGAGAGAGAGGGAATGAGAGAGAGACAACAAGAGAGAGGGAGAGAGAATCAGAGAAAGTGATAGAAAATGAGAGAGGGAGGGAAAGACGGAGGGAGGGAAAGAGGGAGGGAGGGAAAGACGGAGGGAGAGATCGAGAGAGGGAGAGTCTGAGCAAGAGAGTGAGAATGAGAATGAGGGGGAGGGAGAGAGCGCGAAACAGATTGCGGAAAGGAGGGGTGAGAATGTGTGGGGAGAGAGGAGTAGAAGGGAATGTGAAAAAAGAGACAGGATGACAATACTCAAAGATTCACTCCTTTCACAGAACCCTCCATGAGGAAATGTGGACTTTGCGGACGGCTCTGTCGAGCACCGAACTGGGTTGACCGATCTGTGATGTGGGCTGGACACAATGAGGCAGCCATTGCAAATCAGACGGTCTTTGGTCTTTGTAAACGGAGGTACTGAGGACAAAGCAAGAAAACTCTGCTGACACACATCAAAGTTGCTGGTGAATGCAGCAGGCCAGGCAGCATCTCTAGGAAGAGGTACAGTCGACGTTTCGGGCCGAGACCCTTGTTAGGACTAACTGAAGGAAGAGCTAGTAAGAGATTTGAAAGTTGAAGGGGGAGGGGGAGATCCAAAATGATAGGAGAAGACAGGAGGGGGAGGGATAGAGCCAAGAGCTGGACAGGTGATAGGCAAAAGGGATATGAGAGGATCATGGGACAGGAGGCCCAGGGAGAAAGACAAGGGGTAGGGGGAAGCCCAGAGGATGGGCAAGGGGTATAGTCAGAGGGACTATATATCCCCCTCTTCCCCCTTTTCCTTCTCCCTGGGCCTCCTGTCCCATGATCCTCTCATATCCCCTTTTGCTTATCACCTGTCCAGCTCTTGGCTCTATCCCTCCCCCTCCTGTCTTCTCCTATCATTTTGGATCTCCCCCTCCCCCTTTCCCTTTCAAATCTCTTACTAACTCTTCCTTCAGTTAGTCCTGACGAAGGGTCTCGGCCTGAAATGTCGACTGTACCTCTTCCTAGAGATGCTGCCTGGCCTGCTGCGTTCACCAGCAACTTTAATGTGTGTTGCTTTAACTTCCAGCATCTGCAGAATTCCTCGTGTTTGCGTTTTTAAAAACTCTGCTGAACTTTCAAGGCGATGACTGGCGGATCCCATCGAAAACCGGTCACCATGTCAGAGGTGTGCAGCTGCCGGGACGGAGTGGAGGGAAGAGGCGTTCAGCTGATGTGAGAACTAGTTGAGGTGTGGAGACACAGATTGTGCGAGGCTGAGATGAAGGTGAAGACGGTGCCATTGACTGAACATACATGGAAAGCGGAGCAGAGATACAGGGGAGGGGAAAACTTCCACGCACAGTGAGGGGAAATGCGCTGGAAATGATCACCCACAAGGGGAAGGGAGGCCGATAGGCGGTGATGCCAAAAGGACTCGAGATCAGAGCCAGGGGAGTGTAAACCTGCAGGACAGTAGGGGTAGGGGCGTGGGGGGGAGGGGACAGCTGGCGGATCCGAAGGGCCGAACAACCTCCTGCCATTCAGGGAATCATTACACGATCGGCTGAGGGTTAAGTTCTCACCCCGCTCAGTCAGAAGAACGTTCTCCATCTGCAAGAGTTAAAAGTCAGAGTTCATCATTCAGTCACAGAGAAAGAGGCAGCTCACAGCCCTGTAGGTACAGCTGATCCTGTCCTCCCTCTTTACCCCCTCCCATCACCACGGTCCCAGCTACAAACCCTAATCTCCTAGTGGCCTGTGGCCCAGGTTATCTCCCCTCCCACAACAAGAACTCAGGTGGGTGACCGCTGATCCTTTCTTTTAAATGCACTCTCACTGTAATTGATAGTAATTTTTGTGTACTGCACTGACTTGCTGTGCAAAAGAACAAATTTCACAACCTACAGCACTGTGCAGAAGTCGTAGGCACACGTATATAGCTGGGGCACCCGAGACTTTTGCACTGTACTGTACTTGTACTCCACCCAGCAGCGAGGCGGCACTTGGGGCAAAGTGGAAATGGGATTCTCCCTACCTTCACGTCCCGGTGGATGACTCCAAAATCGTGAAGGAAACCTGAGGAGTCAAAGGGCAAGGGTCAAAGGAGCTTGAGTCCCCGTAACGAGACCTGGCCACCACTATGTGATTTCCCCTCAATATGGCCCCCTTTTTATTTACAAAACTATAAAAGTTTATTTACACAGCAAATACAAAAAGTACAAAACTTTCAAAATTTACAAGAAAGTGAATAATTCAAATTAAAATATGATTACTACTGTCTATTAAACAGTCAATACCCCAGGAGACCCACCACTCCCATAAGTTCCCCACGGTACCCATTGCGACCGCACGCTCCCTCTCCAAGGACAGCCGGGCACGAACGTATCCTTGGAAGAGGGGCAGGCAGAATCCTCGACTTTCTGCCGCCTGGACCCATGAATGGCCAGCTTGCAGGCCCAGTCTCAAACCCCTGAGGAGATCCCCCTCGCGACCCCCCCACCCACCGTGAGGAGATCCCCCTCGCGACCCCTCCCATCCACCGTGAGGAGATCCCCCTCACGACCCCACCACCTGTGAGGAGATCCCCCTCGCGACCCCCCCCACCCACCGTGAGGAGATCCCCCTCACGACCCCCCCACCCACTGTGAGGAGATCCCCCTTGTGACCCCCCCCACCCACCGTGAGGAGATCCCCCTCACGACCCCACCATCCGCCGTGAGGAGATCCCCCTCCCGACCCCCCCACCCACCGTGAGGAGATCCCTCTCCTGACCCCCCCCACCCGCCGTGAGGAGATCCCCCTTGTGACCCCCCCACCCGCCGTGAGGAGATCCCCTCGCGACCCCCCCACCCTCCGTGAGGAGATCCCCCTCGCGACTCCCCCCACCCGCCGTGAGGAGATCCCCCTCGCGACTCCCCCCACCCGCTGTGAGGAGATCCCCCTCGCGATCCCCCCACCCACCGTGAGGAGATCCCCCTTGCGACCCCCCCCACCCGCTGTGAGGAGATCCCCCTCGCGACCCCCCACACCCGCTGAGAGGAGATCCTCCTCGTGACCCCCCCACCCGCTGTCCCGTATACGAGAAGCGCGAGGCTGAAGTGATCGAGAACCTGAGCAGCCCCTCAGACACCCAGACAGGGGCTGCGACCTCTCACACTCCGTGTAGGCATGGTACACTGACCCCCCAGGCACGGAACGGACAGGCGGACGGGGTGTCAGTGAACCTGCTGTACGGTACTGCCCAGTGCGACACCTTCCACCCCAGGCCCCCAGTGTACGGGGAAGGGCCCTGTGTAAAGAGATTTCCACCGGGAGCCTCCTCCGCTGCCCAATGGCAACACAGTCGAGTCCGGTCGGCAGACGGAGGCGAGGAAGTGAAAGGTGCGCAGGAGCAGCCCGTACAAGAGACGCTTTGGATCGTCACAGAAGCACACAGTGGGCATCCCCACGAGACGGCTCACTCTGTGTGGGCCTCTCCCGCGAGGTGCCCGAGGCCTGGGTCCGTCAGCTGGTGGTACGGCCGGAAACCCTCCACTTCCCCAAGTCCCCCTTGACACCCACCATGATGGGATGGGGACCAGCCCCCCTCCCACAGCTAGATCACTATCCCCCGCCGGCACAGGAGCACCCGGCCTGGAAGAGACTCGTCCCCAGACCCTCAACAGCTCTTGCTAGAAGTGATGGCCACCCTGCTGGAAGTGGAGCTGAGGTGACTCATGAAGACCCCCTGCCCTTACCATTCCAGGAGCCAGAGGAATTTGTCTCCTGAAACGGTGCGGGTTTCCTGAAGGAAGCTCACCGCATATCTCCTGTCCCAGAGGACAGAGAGATGATGGAATCTCAGGAGAGTCCCAGTCCACCACTTATGTTCAGGGTTGCAACACTGAACTTCATGGCGCATTCTTACTGAGACCCCTCACCAGAGCCCCAGGACGAAGGAGCAGAGCTCTCCTTCGAGCCCTCCCCTGCCTTTGCCCTGAAAACCTTCTCCAGTGACTCCAGGAGCCTCTGGAACTGACACTTGGCACCTGGGGCAGCCCGTAGTCCACGGGACGGTATAATAATGCCCCTCAAAATAAACCCAAAGCCGCACCTTGGCATCCCCACCCCGCTCCAGCTACATCAGCAGACGGTGCTGGAACGAGAATAGGTGCTCATAACCCTGTGGAGGTGCCCTGTACCGTATCGGGGTTATTTTGATCACACCTTGCCTATGGAGCACAGACAGGGGAATAGGGCCTTGTCAGGGAGATGGAGGTGGACGTCAGAGAGGATTACCGACTGCATGGGGCCCAGGACTGGCTCCACCTACATAAAACCCTCCCCACCTTTATCCCCTGATTCAGGGCCAAAAACACACCCCACGGTGACTTCAAATAAAACAGTTCAAAATCACTACTGCAACAATGCCCTCACGGCCTCCAACAGTCTCCACCATGGCCTTTGTGTTGGCATTCCTGCCGACTGAAGTAGGCACAGTACACTGTACGGCGTTCTTTAAGGTCAGTAATTTGAACGGATGGTCCTCTTCGTCAGCTGCCACTCCTGAGCCTGTAGTGTGCGTGTAGGATTTGGGCTGTGCCATCTTGGAAACGCGTCCAGCCATGATGCAGTTCGAATTCTGGAGCTCAAACTGTACCGCTGGGGGAAGGAAACACAGTCTACACCCAGCAGAACAGCAGCAGACCGTCAAAAATACAGTTCGGAGACGGGACAGGACGGAATGGAGGGGAGAAGGCGTGGATAGGCAGGGAGGGCTGTGTGGTGTTCGGAGAAACCTCAGCACCGTCTCTGCAGCAGTCGTGAAGAGACGAAACCTCCCCCTGGCCAGTCCGCTGCTGAAAAGTCCAAAGTCCTCCTTGCCCAGTCGCCCTGGGCTAGGCGCTCCGAACGGGAGGCGTTTTCCATTGTTACAAAGGGAATAAATCCGTCCCCACTCCCGGCAAAGTCACACTCGAAGATTGGCAAACTGCCAGCCACACCCATGCTCAGCGCCGAGACACATGGGCCAAAAAACGTCACCGAAACACATCCTTCCAGGTAAAGAAACTGTTTCAGTCCACTGCCGAGGTGATACTCCACACTCCCAAAGTCCCCTGGTGGTCTCCAAAACTGTTCTTCAGCAATTTTACAGCAAATTTCCAACTTTAGGAGAGAGAGTTCCGGTACCATGAGCCTCCCTCAGTACCACCCCTCCCACAGTGTGACCCTCCCTCGGTATCACCCCTCCCACAGCATGACCCTCCCACAGAGTGACCCCCCCTCAGTACCACCCCTCCCACAGTGTAACCCTCCCTCAGTACCACCCCTCCCACAGTGTGACTCTCCCTCAGTACCACCCTTCCCACAGTGTGACCCTCCCTCGGTATCACCCCTCCCACGGTGTGACCCTCCCTCAGTACCACCCCTCCCACAGTGTAACCCTCCCTCAGTACCACACCTCCCACAGTGTGACCCTCCCTCAGTACCACCCCTCCCACAGAGTGACCCTCCCTCGGTACCACCCCTCATAGTGTGACCCTCCCTCGGTACCACCCTCCCACAGTGTGTCCCTCCCTCAGTACCACCCCTCCCACAGTGTAACCCTCCCTCAGTACCACCCCTCCCACAGTGTGACTCTCCCTCAGTACCACCCTTCCCACAGTGTGTCCCTTCCTCAGTACCACCCCTCCCACAGTGTAACCCTCCCTCAGTACCACCCCTCCCACAGTGTGACTCTCCCTCAGTACCACCCTTCCCACAGTGTGACTCTCTCTCAGTACCACCCCCCCAGTGTGACTCTCCCTCAGTACCACCCCTCCCACAGTGTGACCCTCCCTCAGTACCACCCCTCCCAGTGTGACCCTCCCTCAGTACCACGCCTCCCACAGTGTGACTCTCTCTCAGTACCACCCCCCACAGTGTGACCCTCCCTCAGTACCACCCCTCCCACAGTGTGACTCTCCCTCAGTACCACCCTTCCCACAGTGTGACCCTCCCTCGGTATCACCCCTCCCACGGTGTGACCCTCCCTCAGTACCACCCCTCCCACAGTGTAACCCTCCCTCAGTACCACACCTCCCACAGTGTGACCCTCCCTCAGTACCACCCCTCCCACAGAGTGACCCTCCCTCGGTACCACCCCTCATAGTGTGACCCTCCCTCGGTACCACCCTCCCACAGTGTGACCCTCTGTACCACTCCTCCCACAGTGTGTCCCTCCCTCAGTACCACCCCTCCCAAGAACTCACCGATGGCAGAGCCCAATTCGGCTGCAAAGACTCGCACTCTGCTCTCAGCCAGTGGTTTTCGAGCATTCCAGAGCCGCGAGAGGTCGCCAGCGCAGTGATACTCACACACTACAGGTCGGGGGAGAAGAGGGAGGTTAGAAGTGAGCTGTCACTGAGGCTGTGCTGAGATCTGAAACTTTGAGGGGTGGTCAAAGCACGCAGTGGTGATCCCAGACTACAGCTTCAATCGTGTCTGAAGCCAAACCCAACTGGGAGTTACCCAGAGCTACAACAGGTCTAATCCGCTGGTCCCCGGCCCTCTTCCCTCACATCCCGACCCATTTTTAAGACGTAGAAGAGTACAGGCCTTTCAGCCCAGGATGTTGTGCTGACCTTTTAACCTACTCGAAAATCAATCTCACTTTTCCCTCCTACATAGCTCTCCATTTTTCTATGATTCATGTGTCCATCTGATTATCTTAAATGTCCCTAATATATCTGTCTCTACCACCACCCCTGGCAGGGTATTCCATGTACCCACCACTCTGTGTAAAACACCCACCTCTGACATCCCCCCTATACTTTCCTCCAATCACCTTAAAATTATGCCCTCTCATATTAGCCATCTCTGTTCTTGGGAAAAAGTCTGTGGCTGTCCACTTGATCTATGCCTCTTATCATCTTGTACACTCTCCCTGATTCCGTCCACAGTTTGTGTGCCTTTCTCCTCACAAATAGGCAGAACTCCCAGTGTGAAGCACTGACGTTTTCCTCACCTCCCCAGGGTCTGCTGGTTCCTCTCCACCACTACCCCCCCCCCCCCACAAGTCCTGGCTCCAACCCTGATGGGCAGACAAGTGTTAACTAGGCTGCCTTCAGGCACCACTCTCCTGCCTCTCTGTTTCCCGTGTGTCCCTCTGGCTCCCTCCCTGCATTCAATCCTGCCTACACCCTCTGCCCCTGATCTGGGGAGATATTTCCCTGGTATCCTCCTCCCCTCTCCTCAAACCTCAACATCCTGAACCCCATATTGACTGTCAGCTTTTGATCGTGGGGTCTCCATGCTCCGCAGGGGGGTGAGGATGTGTGTGGGTGACGACCCCACCCGTACATGGCTGGTTTCAGTTTGATTCCCTCCCTAGTGTTGGACTGGGCTTTAGATTTGCTATTTTACTTGTACTTTACCTCTCCAGTGCCTCCTTGAATTTTTATATCATCACCTATATCCTTGTTAATTTTCCAGTAATTGTAGCATAGCCCATTCTGTATTTTCTACAAGCTTCTCCTTTTTCCTGCAGTGGGTGTCACACCATTTGAACCCGGTTATTCTCCAGGCTAATTGTTATCACTGGGATGTGGTTATCCTTCATTTAGAGTTTAGTTTATGTAAAAGACCCACTTCTCTATGTAAATTCTGTTGTTCTGAATCGTTAACAACAGTCGGTGGGTGGAGATACTTCTCTACCAAAGGAGGAGCAGGGTGCTCCTTCCCTCCACCAGCCTGCAGGTCACCCTCGGGCAAGGTGTAGCACGTCAGGGTCACGTGAAGCCATGGCAGAAGGTGGTGGATGGCGGTGCATCTCACCTGCCTTGTAAAGACACTGCCCAGAAGACGACAATGGCAAACCACTTCTGTATTTGACAAGAACAATGATGGTGATGGGAAGACCATGATCACCAAGTAATATGAATGACGTACACAACATGCTTTACGCCTTAATCTTGACTTCCAAACCTCAGGATCCAACAGTACTCTGGAGCTGATGGAAAGACTCTACCCCTCCAGTCACGGGGCAGGCTTCGAGGCAGAGGCCCCGCTGTTGTTGTGCAATTCTATCCCTCATTTCACAGTCTGACCACAAGTCTTGTCTGGTGGAAACAGGGTAGGTGGTCTTTCTTCCCCCTTTGGCAACGAACAAACAGATGGCTCCACCACCATCCCCCACCCCTCCAGCTCATGCCCAGGGACAGGCTAGGTCAGGGGAAATCATTAGGGCTTAGAGATTAGAGAGCTTAGCTTTATTTGCCACATGTACATCGAAACCTCCAGTGAAATGTGTCATTTGGGTCAACGACCAACACAGTCCGAGGATGTGCTGAGGGCAGCCAGCAAGTATGACAATCTTTCCAGTGCCGACATAACACACACACAATTTAGTAACCGTGACCCGTACGTCTTTGGGATGTGGGAAGAAACACATTTGGTTTCAGAGAAAACGAACAAGCACCTTCCAGACAGTAGCTGAATTGAACCCTGATTGATCAGTGACAGTAACCACTAGAGAGATTGGGAGGGAAATGGGGGTGTTCCCCACCACCTAGGCCCCCCCCCATTTAAACTCCAGTCCTCTGTGGGAGCCCACAACACAGGGAGTGGAAGGTGGGTGGGACACTGGGCAGCAGAGAGGGCTGGGACCCTTCACTCACACACACGCCAGTGTTTGACCCACACATGCCTGCTAACTGCCCCACCCCGTTCCCTGCCACGGGACAAGTAGGTGCAGTTCTCAGCTGTTATCACGATACAGTCCTCGGCTCAGGAGAAGGCCACTCAGCCCCTTGAACCTGTCCCACCATTCTATACTGGAGTTTGGAAAAATGGTGGGGGGGGGGGTAAAATGTCATTGAAACCTATCAAATAGGCCTGGATAGAGTGGGTGTGGAGAGGATGTTTCCTATAGTGGGGGAGTCTAGGACCAGAGGACACAGATAGAGTGGATGTGGAGAGGATGTTTCCTATAGTGGGGGAGTCTAGGACCAGAGGACACAGATAGAGTGGGTGTGGAGAGGATGTTTCCTATAGTGGGTGAGTCTAGGACCAGAGGGCACAGATAGAGTGGGTGTGGAGAGGATGTTTCCTATAGTGGGGGAGTCTAGGACCAGAGGACACAGATAGAGTGGATGTGGAGAGGATGTTTCCTATAATGAGGGAGTCTAGGACCAGAGGGCACAGATAGAGTGGATGTGGAGAGGATGTTTCCTATAGTGGGAGAGTCTAGGACCAGAGGACACAGATAGAGTGGATGTGGAGAGGATGTTTCCTATAGTGGGAGAGTCTAGGACCAGAGGACACAGATAGAGTGGATGTGGAGAGGATGTTTCCTATAGTGGGGGAGTCTAGGACCAGGGGACACAGATAGAGTGGGTGTGGAGAGGATGTTTCTTATAGTGGGGGAGTCTAGGACCAGAGGGCACAGCCTCAGAATAGAGGGACATCCCTTAAGAACAAAGATGAGGAGGAAGTTCTTTAGCCAGAGGGTGGTGAATCTGTGGAATTCATTGCCATTGACCGCTGTGGAGGCCAGGTCTTTGGATATCTTTAAAGTGGCAGTTGATCGGTTCTTGACTAGTCAGAGTGTCAAAAGTTACAGGGAGAAAGCAGGAGAATGGGGTTGAGAGGGAAAATAAATCAGCCATGATGGAATGGCAGAGCAGACTCGATTAAATTAGATTCAACTTTATCGTCATTGTGCTGAGTACAGATGCAAAGCCAATGAAATGCAGTTAGCATCTGACCAGAAATGCAAAGAATAGATTTACAAAATAACTGCGAATAAAAAGTAAGTGCTACAGCACACAAATATAAAAGTACTGAGACAGTACAATATGGGTGCGATACTGCTTAGCGCTGTGATGTGAGGTTCAGCAGGGTCACCGCCTCGGGGAAGAAGCTCTTCCTGTGCCTGCTGGTGTGGGAAGGGAGGCTCCTGTCGCGCCTAATAGGCCGAACGGCCTAATCCTGCTCCTGTATTTTATGGTTATTAATACAATCATGGCTGGTAGAGGTTAGTGGCATCAACTGTGCCAGTCCCTTAAACTTTCAAACAGTCATCTCCACTTTAAAGGAGGCAGCACGGTAGTACAGAGGTCAGTGCAGTGCTATTACAGCACCAGTGATCAGTGTTCAATTCCCACCACCGTCTGTAGGAGTTTCTACCTTCTCCCCACCACTGCGTGAGTTTCCCCTGGGTGTTCCCGTCTCCCCCCAGAGAAGGACTCTCAGGTTAAATGGCTGCTGCAGTGGGATGTTTCAGGGCAGGGGTTCTCAGCCTGGAGTCCATGGACTGCCTTGCAGAGTAGTATTGGTCCATGGCATTGAGAAGGCCCTGCTTTAGGGTTACTGAGTTGTGTGCATGCCACGTTGGCGTTGGAAGCATAGTAACACGGCGTGGAACCCAGCACAGTCTTCGGACTGTGTCGGTCGTTGACACAAACGGTGCACCTCACCGCACATTTCAATGTACATGTGACAAATGAAACTAACTTTTAATCTTTATTCTACCTCAAGACACTAAAGGGAAAGAAGCAAGGGGAGATGCTAGTCTAGGGGCTGGTAACAAGAACACACACACGGCACTACAAAGCCACACCGGTGCCGAGATCAGCATGGCACGCCCGGGAACTCACTAATGAAGAGCAGCCGTGACGTCTGCCAGCATTCCTGCAACCCCTGCACGAAGGGATGGAGGACCTGCCTCTGGGGAGGAGAACGAGAAGAAAAGAAGTGTTTCCACAAGCTGCTCTGGAGGTGCAGGCGGCAGATCGGGGCGGGGCGGGGGGAGACAATGGGCTAAAGCACAAAAAGGGGTTCCGTCCCTCAAAGGAACTGAATCCATGCAGTTGTGGGGTCATTAGGCTCAGTGTTATTTCTACAGTCTTCATTTCCATAGTTATAGTCATACTTTATTGGTCCTGTGGGATATTGGTTATTTGTCTGTCTTCATTTACATACCGTTGCTAGAAAGTTTGCAAACCCTTTACAATTACCTGCTTTCCTGCATTAATTACTCTTAATATGTGTTCTGATCTTCATCTAAGTCACAAGAATAGACAAATACAACCTGCCTAAACTAATAACATACTAACAATTCTACTTCTCGTCAATACTGAGTACACCATTTAAACAATCACAGTCCAGGTTTAAAAAAGTATGTGAGCCTCTGAGGTAATACCTTCTACAAAAACTATTTGGAGTCAGGTGTTCCAGTCAATGAGTTGAGATTGAAGGTGTGGGTTGTAGAGGTGCCCTTCCCTTTAAAAAAAGTCAGGTTACTGACAGAGCCTGCTCCTCTCAAGAAAGATCTCTTTATGTGCACCATGCCTCGATCAAAACAACTTTCAGAGGACCTTAGAAAAAGAATTGTAGAGATGGATGAAGCTGGAAAAGGCTACAAAAGCATTTCTAAAGACCTGAGTGTTCATCAGTCCACAGTAAGAGAAATTGTCTCTCAATGGAGTACTCAGTACTCTTGCTACTCTCCCTAGGAGTGAGTGTCCTGCAAAGATCACACCAAGGACACAACGTTCAATGCTGAAGGAGATGAAAAAGAACCCAAGGGTAACAGCAAAAACCTGCAGAAATCTCTAGAAGTTGCTAAAGTCTCTGTTCATGTGTCCACCATGAGAAAAACACTGAACAAGAATGATGTTCATGGAAGGACACCACAGAGGAAATCACTGCTCTCCAAAAAAAAAATTGCTATACATCTCCAGTTTGCAAAAGTATGACCTGGATGTTCTACAATGCTTCTGGGACAAAGTTCTGTGGACAGATGAGACAAAAGTTGAACTTTTTGGCAGAAATGCATACCGCTATGTTTGGAGGAAAAAGGGCATTACACAACAACAAAACCTCATCCCAACTGTGAAGCATGGTGGAAGGAACATCACGGTTTGGGGCTGCTTTGCTGCCTCAGGGCCTGGACAGCCTACAGTCGTTGAGAGAACAATGAATTCAAAATTGTATTAAGACTATTTTAAAAAGAAGAAAATTTTGCTTTGGAATGGCCATCAGAGCCCAGACCTTAACCCAGTTGAGATGCTCTGGCATGACCTGAAGGGGGCTGTCCATGCAAGGTATCCCAGAAATACTGATGAACTGAAACAGTTTTGTATGGAGGAATGGTCTAAAATTCCTCCTTGTCAATGTGCAAGGCTGGTCAGCAGCTCCAGCAAAAATTGGGTCAGGTTATTGCTGCTAAAGGAGGTTCTACTGGTTATTAAATACAAGGATTCCCATACTTTTTCCAGCCTGGACTGTAAATGATTAAGCAATGTGTTCATTAAAGATATGAAAAGCACAATTGTTTGTGTGTTATTAGTTTAGGCAGATTGTGAATATGTATTATTATGAGTTAGCTGAAGATCAGACCATATTTTATGAGTAATTCATGCAAAAATGCAGTTAATTACAAAGGGTTCACAAACTTTTTCTTGCAACGGTATGTACAGTGCTTCATCAATTCTATTGTATTTTATTTTCCTGTGAATGCCTGCAAGAAAAGGAGCCTCAGGGTAGTGGAAAGTAACATCCACTCAGTTGCCACTTTATTAGGTACACCTGCCCATCATGTGACAGCACATCATTGCATAAAAGCATGCAGACATGGTCAAGAGGTTGTTCAGACCAAACATCAGAACAGGGAAGAAATGTAACCTAAGTGACTTTGACCCTGGAATGATTGTTGGTGCCAGACAGGGTGGTTTGAGTATTTCAGAAACTGCTGATCTCCTGGGATTTTCACACACAGCAGTCTCTAGAGTTTACAGAGAATGGTGTGAAAAACAAAAAAAAATATCCAGTAGTGGTAGTTCTGTGGGCCATAACGTCTGCTAATGAGAGAAGCTAGAGGGAAAATGGCCAGACTGGTTAAAACTGACAGGAAGGTGACACTAACTCATATAATTACACATTACAACAGTGGTGTGCAGAAGAGCATCTCTGAATGTACATGTCAAACCTTGTAGAGGACAGGCTACAGCAGCAGAAGACCATGAACATACACTCAGTGGCCACTTTATTTGGTAGAGCTGGTATCTAATAAAGTGGCCACTGAGTCTATATGTTCTTTGATCATTTACTTTGATTTTTGACTCAAGGACCAGGGGGCACAATTCTAAATAAGATTTAACGATGAAAAGGTGAGGAAAAATTTCTTCCACCCCATTGGGTTGAATCCACAGGATTCACAGGGAATGGAGCGGTCATTCAAATTGAATGGCAGATATTTGAGTTGAATCCACGGGATTCATGGGGAATGGAGCGGTCATTCAAAGTGAATGGCAGATACTTGAATTACAAGGGTGGCAAGAAAGGGGCAGAGTGATTGAGTCCACGATGAGATTAACCAGGAGTGGGGCAGTGTGCCCAAGATGCTGCTCGCCTGCACCTGATTAGAAGGTTGACACATGATGGTGACCCTATAGTTGATACAAAAATCAAACTCAAAAACACAGGAGATTCTGCAGATGCTGGAAATCCAGAGCAACACACACAAGATGCTGGAGGAACTCAGCAGTTAAGGCAGCATCTATGGACGGGAACAAACAGGATTGGAGAAGAAGAAACCAGAACAGGGTGGGGGAGAAGGGAAGAAGTAAGAAACCAGGAGGTGATAGGTGGATGAGGTAACGGGCTGAAGAAGGAATTTGATAGGAGAGGAGAGTGGACTGTGGAAGAAAGGGAAGGAGGAGGGGCATCTGTAGGAGGTGATGAGCAAGTGAGCAGAAGGGGTGAGAGAGGAAGCAGAATGAGGAATGGAAAAAGAGAAGGGGAGGGGGGAGTTTAGAGAAATCAATGTTCATGCCGTCAGGTTGGAGGCTACCCAGATACAATACGAGATATTGCTCCTTCATCCTCAAGATTGATCTCATGACAAAGTAGAAGAGGCCGTGGAATGACAATGGGAATGGAAAGCTGAATTGAAATTCTTACTGAAATTTCTCTTTCCTCTTCCTTTCCAGTCCTGAGGAAGGGTCTCAGCCTGAAACGTCAGCTGTTTATTTGACTCCATCAACACTGGTTGCTCCAGCATTTTGTGTGTGTGACCCATATTCCAGTAATTCCTGGAAATGGTGTGTTTGATTGTGCGCTGGGTTGGGGTTGGTGTAGGTTTCTGGGTGGGTGGGGGGGTGGAATCAGACAGACTCAGATCTGACAGACCGGTGTCTGAGACACTTGCCTGCAGGTTCATTACCTGAATGACAACTCCATCGATACACTGTTCCAGGACTCCTTGCCGTACCACCTCTGTTTTCAGCAGCACCTTGGGAGAAACATCAGCCATCATCAGAGCCCATAGTGTGTGTGTGTGTGGGGGGGCGGGGAGAGACTGCAGACAGGGTAAAAAGCATTTAAAACACGGTAAAGCAAGCTTGGAGATAGAAGCCTGAAGTTCGAAGGATGAAGGTGGAAATCCAAAGGAGTCACAAGAGCCCGTGTCTCCAGAGACACAGGTCCGCGCGAGCCCAAAGTCAAACCGGAGACTGGCAACTCCTCGTGCACGAACCGAAACTGGAGGCCTGATAGCTGCCATCTGAGAGTTCAGACTCAAGGCCCAGAGGTGACGTGTCCCGGGGCCGAATCCCAGTCAGTGGGTGGGTGGGAGGGAGGGAAAGGGGCTGGTTTCCTCGTTTCATTTTGCTGCCGCTGTTGCTTGTGTCGCTCTGCTGAACGCTGTGAGCATGCTCAGTTGGTGACCCTTGCGGGCTGCCCCCAGCACACTCTGAGCTTCAGAATCAGAATCAGGTTCACCATCACTGACACATGACATGAAATCTGTTGCTTTGCGGGAGCAGCATAGTGCAATATAAAAAGTCTATAAACTACAATAAATATAAAAAGTGACTATAAACTACATTGATATATATATATTAACAAGTTAAATAAGTCATGCAAAAAGGAAAAAAAAAGTGAGGTAGGGTTCACACTCCATTTTGAAATCTGGTGGCAGAGGGGAAGAAGCTGTTCCTTAAATGTTGAGTGTGTGTCTTCAGCCTCCTGTGTCTCCTCTCTCCAGAATGTGTGGGACCTTCGGTCGTATTGGTTGCTGACACATTTCAGAATAAGAATCAGAATTGAGTTTAGTATCACTGGCATAAGTCGTGGAATTTATTGCCTTTACTGCAGTAATATGATGCTGTACGTAATAACAAAGACAGCGGAATCAAAGGTTACGGGGCTAAGGCAGGAACTGGATACTGATAGTCGATGATCAGCCATGATCACAGTGAATGGCGGTGCTGGCTCGAAGGCCAAATGGCCTACTCCTGCACCTATTGTCTGCTGTCTATAACAAAGAAAAACACTGTGAAGTATATATATTAAATAGTAACTGTAAATATATATTAACTCTCCATATATAGCCATATAGTAGTTAATTTAAGTGTGTGGAGGGAGATTCACTCTGTGTCTGACTCTGGGAATGTGTGATGGAACAGTGCGGAGGGAGATTCACTCTGTGTCTGACCCCGGGAGTGTGTGATGAGACAGTGTGGAGGGAGATTCATTCCGTGTCTGACCCCGGGAGTGTGTGATGGGACGGTGTGGAGGGAGATTCACTCTGTGTCTGACCCCGGGAGTGTGTGATGGGACGGTGTGGAGGGAGTTTCACTCCGTGTCTGACCCCGGGAGTGTGTGATGGGACGGTGTGGAGGGAGTTTCACTCTGTGTCTGACCCCGGGAGTGTGTGATGGGACGGTGTGGAGGGAGTTTCACTCTGTGTCTGACCCCGGGAGTGTGTGATGGGACGGTGTGGAGGGAGCTTCACTCTGTGTCTGACCCCGGGAGTGTGTGATGGGACGGTGTAGAGGGAGATTCACTCTGTATTCCTGCCCTGGTATAATGCCCAGCCTGTACTTAAAGCTTTCCATTTACTTACCTTCACTGCATAGATTTTCTTGTCGGTCCTTTGACGGGCTTTCAGAATGGGTCCCAGGGAGCCTTTGGCGATGAACTCAATGTCCTGAGGAGGAAAGAAGCAGACAGCTGCCCAAATCCCAGTTAGATCGGCACAACCTTTGTTTTTAACCATAGTTACTCACTCTAAGGAAGGGTAACTCCATTCGGAGATGTGCGATATTTAACCTCAGAGATATTTCACCCTAGCCTAATCATGGGACAATTTACAATTAACCGGTATGTCTTTGGAATGTGAGAGGAAACCAGAGCACCCGGAGGAAATCTACATGCTGGCGGGGAGAATGTAGAGGAAATTGAATCCTGAATTCTGTAATAGCATCACATTAACTGCGCTAACAGGAGCAATGAGCCTCATCCACAAGGTACCTGGAACTCCTGAGCCATCCGCTGGGATTTGTAGGGGAAAACCGGAAAGAACAACGAGATGAATCGAGGGAAGGGCCATCCAGTGCAGCCGGCCGTGCCTCGCTCCTCAGGCGGTCGCCGCCGCTCCTGGACACGTGTCCCGGCAGCCAGGAAGGGCCCTGAAAACCAGCTCGAGAGCGACAGCCCCATTTTGGACACAGCCCCCTTCCATTTCGTGGCCGGGACCAGCCGACAGGAGAAGTTGCCACCCTGCATCGGGAAACGACAAAAGTCAGATCAGAATCTGTGAGGGACGGGGAGTGGGACAGGAGGAGGCGTTGCAGGGGAGGAGAAGGGAGACAGATGGGGAGGGTGTGTGGGAGTGGGGGACAGTTGGGAGGAGGGAAAGGGGACAGATGGGGGCAAGGGTGTGGGTGAGGGGACAGTTGGGGAGGGGGCACAGTTGGGAAGGGGGAGAGGGTGGGATGAGTGGGTGTGGGGGAAGGGTACAGTGTTGGGAGAGGGGCTGTCGGGGACGGGTTCTGATGGGGACTTTTGGGGTGGGGTGCGGTGAGGGGGGCAGTTAGAGAGGGGTGTGGGAATGAGACTGATGGGGAGGGCGGAAGTAGCCAGTTGGGGGAGAGGGGGACAGGGACAGAAGGGGACGGGGGGGTAGAAGGGTAAGTAGGCAGAAGTGTGAGGGGGTGGGGAAAGTAAGGGTGAGGGAGCGGAAGGGGAAGGAGCGCAGAAGGAAAGTGGGGAGGGGAGGGGAGGAGAGAAGTGGGAAGGGGCCACCGCTGTGACCGCGGACTGCCTAGGCCCACCCGGACCCGGACCTCCCTGCGTACCCTGGCCGCGCTCCGCTCGTTTCCCATGGCCAGGCACCGCGCTGCTGACAGTCACATCTCCCGGGACAACTAGGGCCGCCCGCGATCCTGGAGGAGCGGCTCCGCCCGCCCGTTGCATTCTGGGATGCTGGAGGTCCGGCTCTGTTCTCTCATGGCAGCCGAGGATCGTGAGAGGCAATGCACGTTCAAGTTACAAATCCGAACTCGCTCAAAAGTGCAGTTTCTAAAATTCTGAGCCACGCCGTGGGAGGATGAACAGAGAAATGTTTCACGCCACTTCTGAAGATGTCACAGGAACGTGACGACTCATTGCAAACTGCTCCCGGCAGATTCACTCATTACTTCCATGACAATCGTTCTACTGTTTGACATCTAACTCACCTGTCACTAAGTATTGCTGATAATGTTACTTTCTGCATTGTTATTGTTTGACCACAGTCATGCAACTAAACCCAATTAAACTTAAGGCAGCTTTTCTTCTTCAAAAATCTCCTCCTTAAGCCCACCCTCCGCCACCTCCAGTTTAAACTTCATGCGGAATATTTTGGAGGATCAAGAACCAAGAACCAAGACCTTATTCTGCCTCAATGATTTGATGTCTATAAACTGCACGCAAGAGAAGCTTTCCACTGTATCTTGGTATCTTACATTTTACACTGCAAATAAAACATGAGCTCACTTTATTTGTTACGTGTTCATCGAAACATACAGTGAAATGCATAATTCTGCGCCAGTAACCATCACAGACAAAAATGTGTGCAGGGTAGTGGGAAATGCAGCTCCAAAGCTTCTGGCACCAACGTAGCATGTCCACAATTTACTAATCCTAATCCGTAAATTTTGGGAATGTGGAAAGAAACCCATGTGGTCACAGAGAGAACGTACAAACTCCTTACAGACCATTCATTATGTGCCGTGTCTTTTCCATGACCATGATTGTTCTAGGTAAATTTTTCTACAGAAATTGTTTGCCATTGCCTTCTTCTTGTCCTTGTTCTTACAAGACGGGTGACCCCAGCCATTATCAATACTCTTCAGAGATTTTCTGCTGGGTGTCAGTGATTTGTAACCAGGATTTGTGATCTGCACCGGCTGCTCATACGATCATCCACCACCTGATCCCAAGGGTTTATGGGACTCAGATCAGGGGCTAAACAGGTGCTACACCTTGCCCAAGGGTGACCTGCAGGCTAGTGGAGGGAAGGAGTACCTCCTTTGATAGAGACGTATCTGGCCTCCACCACCCATTCCTGACAGACTGTGGAGGAACGGAATCCTGACCAGTGATCACTGGCTGCTGCCCCATCGTTCCAGCCCAAACACCAGCCAAAATAAAGCCCAGCGTAACCTTAAGAATGAGCACCCTGCCTACCATCGGGCTCAGAAATGGCAGGAACTCAATTTTGTTTCTTGTTTTGGATTTTGTCACAAAGGCTCGGCAGAGGAAAAATTCATCTTGCTGGCCATCCATGCCCAGGAAAGTCACAACATTGAGGTAGTACAAGGCAACAGCGATTACAGAATGCAGAATAAGGTGTTACAGAGAAAGTGCAGTGCAGCCAGACAATAAGATCCGACAGCCATAAGGCCAGAATTAGGCCATTCAGCCCATCGGGTCTTCACTGCCATTCCAATGGTGCGATTCGATATCAGAGAATGTATACAGTTTGCAACCTTACTCTTTGCAGGCATCGACAAAACAGATTTAAAAAGAGCAAAGAATGAATGCCAGAAAATGTTAGAGCCCCAAAGCCTCCCTCCCCTCCCACGTACCTCCCCCTCTTACTCCTCTTGATGTAGAAAAGTTCCATTCAAAACCCTGAGAGCAGCGTACTGGAAGCTGTCCTGGAGCCTGGTGGGACGTGCCTTCAAACCTTTGTGTCTTCTGCCAGATGGGCGGGGGGGGGGGAGAGAGAGAATGTCTGGGGTGGGTGGGATATTTGATCATGCTGGCTGCTTTACTGAGGCAGGGAGAAGAGTACACAGGTTCCACGTCAAAGTCTAAAGTCAAGGTTGTTGTCATATCAACAAGTCCGTGGTGTTTTGAAAACCCTGACCCGCAGCAGCATCCCTGGCACAGCTTTACGGCCTGTGAGCAGATCGGAGACAGTCAGCATCCTGCTGTACCCAGTCTCCACAGATGCCGCCTGACCAGTGTTTCAGGCTCCTTTTAATTCACATTTCCGAGCGAACTTGATCTAGCACAAAAACAAGCTGCTGTGGGACAAGCAGGTCAGGCAGGGTCTGTGGAGGGAAATGTGTTCTCCTTCCACCGTTTATCTTCTGCTTGTTCAAGAGTGGTTAATGGCATTGCCAGTACACAAGAACAAAGAAGAATTAAGTAATTGTTACTCCAGATCTGATGCAGCCCTAAAAACACAATGAAATAAAGAACACAATAATAATTACAAATAAATAAATATACATAAGATAGCTTATACACATAGGTGGATTGTTTGCCCATAAAGTGATGCTAGGCACAAGAGTGACTGAATAGAAATGGTAAAATAGTGGTGGTGGGGGTGTGGAGGGGTGGTTAGTGGGTTAATGGGGAGGGAGGAAGGGAGAGAGACGGGGAGAGAGAAAAGGGGCGATCAACAGTTCAGCGACTTTAAAGAGAATGGTTGCAGAATTTAAAGGAAAAGAAAACCAATAAACTGAAAGTTAAATGCCCACACTGTGGCTGGAGGCAGTAAGTAAATGAAAACTGCTCTTTTCCAACATCTGTCAAAATGGTAATCCTCCTTCCCCAAAAAGAGTGAGGGTAAGCAGAGAACGTAAATGTTGCTGTGCTTTTGGCCAAGTCTCGACAAGATGAGAACGAAAAGAAGGGAGTAAGCGGAACAAATGCTACACATGTCCTTACACTTCTTCCCTTACCATCATTCAGGGCCCCAAACAGTCCTTCCAGATGAGGCGACACTTCACCTGTGAGTCGACTGGGGTGATATACTGCGTCCGGTGCTCCTGATGTGGCCTTCTATATATTGGCGAGACCCGACGCAGACTGGGAGACCGCTTTGCTGAACACCTACGCTCTGTCCGCCAGAGAAAGCAGGATCTCCCAGTGGCGACACATTTTAATTCCATGTCCCATTCCCATTCTGACATGTCTATCCACGGTCTCCTCTACTGTAAAGATGAAGCCACACTCAGGTTGGAGGAACAACACCTTATATTCTGTCTGGGTAGCCTCCAACCTGATGGCATGAACATTGACTTCTCAAACTTCCGCTAATGCCCCACCTCCCCCTCATACCCCATCCGTTATTTATTTTTATACACACATTCTTTCTCTCACTCTCCTTTTTCTCCCTCTGTCCCTCTGACTATACCCCTTGCCCATCCTCTGGGTTCTCCCCCTCCCTTGTCTTTCTTCCTGGACGTCCTGTCCCATGATCCTCTCGTATCCCCTTTTGCCTATCACCTGTCCAGCTCTTGGATCTCACCCTCCCCCTCCAACTTTCAAATCCCTTACTAGCTCTTCCTTCAGTTCGTCCTGACGAAGGGTCTTGGCCTGGAACGTCGACTGTACCTCTTCCTAGAGATGCTGCCTGGCCTGCTGCATTCACCAGCAACTTTGATGTGTGTTGCTTGAATTTCCAGCATCTGCAGAATTCCTGTTGTTTGAGTTAAATACCTGCTTGATGAAACAGAAATTAGCTGCAACGTGCATAACCTGGTCGGCAGTCTGCCGGCAGGGGCACATAGAAACTGCAGCAGAGTCTGTGGTTGTGACCAGATCCCCCTCCTTGGCACAGTTCTCGAGGCGCCACAAACTTGTGCCTGTCGGAAGTCCATGATGGGAGATTTGTCCAGGATCTTCTCGGCTAGGATCCAAGAATGTCTCCTCCCAGCCCCCCACGCTCCCCCCCCCGCCATACACGAGGTTCTGGACCTTACCTCATACCCGACGAGATGCCAGGAGGCGCCACATGGTACAGACCAGGGAACCATCCACCAAGTGGGGTGGAGAGGGAGGTGTGGTGACTGGAGCCAGGGGGAGGTAGTAACCAGCCTGAGCTGGGGAACATGGAACAGTGGATAGATCTTCAATGATGCTGGTAGGCCGATCAGCCTACCGGGCGTGTTGTTTCTGAGCACGAAGCAGAGAAGCCCTGGCTCGTCTCCAGCTGCGCTAGAACTGTTCAGTAGCAGGCTCCTGGCCATGGAATCCCTTCAAAAGGGGACATGTCCAACTGGAGGTTATTGTGGGCGATCTCTGCCCACACAGTTGGAAGCTCCAGGACGTGGGTTTGGAAGAAGCAAGGGCAGCGCAGTGTTGACACCAACCCCAGGTTCTCTCTCTCAGTCTGGCCGTTAGAGTGGGGGCGGAAACCAGATGAGGGGCTGGCCGTGGCTCTCACAAGAGGAGCGACAACCTTCCGAAAGCGGGAAGTGAACGGAGGTCCCCGATCAGAGACCATGACCTGAGGGAAGCCGTGCAGCCTGAACTCACGAGCCGCCGGGAGCTTGGGAGGGCAGCCTTGGAGAACCGACCCACAACGACCAGAATGGTGTTGTTTCAATTAGACGGGGCAGCCCGTTGATGAAATCCACCGAGAGGTGGGGTCCGGGGCGGTGGGGCACAGGCAGAAGAATAGCAGATTCACGGGGAGCTGGCGTGATGCCTCGTTCTGGGCATGTGGGACGGGCAGAGATGAAGTCGTGGACATCCGGGACTTAGTTGGGCACCAAAATCGTCGCTTGATAAACTCTCAGGTCTGTTGAATTCCCGTGTGGTCAACCAGACGGCAGGAGTGACCCCGTTCCAAGCACCTTGGAGCGTACCATAGAAGGGACAAGCAGCTGGTTGGGAGGTCCCCACAGGGGCCAGGGGGACCCTCACTTCCACCTAGTCATAGTCATAGTCATAGTCATAGTCATAGTCATACTTTATTGATCCCGGGGGAAATTGGTTTTCGTTACAGTTGCACCATAAATAATAAATAGTAATAAAACCATAAATAGGTAAATAGTAATATGTAAATTATTTATGCAGGAAATAAGTCCAGGACCAGCCTATTGGCTCAGGGTGTCTGACCCTCCAAGGGAGGAGTTGTAAAGTTTGATGGCCACAGGCAGGAATGACTTCCTATGACGCTCTGTGCTGCATCTCGGTGGAATGAGTCTCTGGCTGAATGTACTCCTGTGCCCAACCAGAACATTATGTAGTGGATGGGAGACATTGTCCAAGACGGCATGCAACTTAGACAGCATCCTCTTTTCAGACACCACTGTGAGAGAGTCCAGTTCCATCCCCACAACATCACTGGCCTTACGAATGAGTTTGTTGATTCTGTTGGTGTCTGCTACCCTCAGCCTGCTGCCCCAGCACACAACAGCAAACGTGATAGCACTGGCCACCACAGACTCGTAGAACATCCTCAGCATCGTCCGGCAGATGTTAAAGGACCTCAGTCTCCTCAGGAAATAGAGACGGCTCTGACGCTTCTTGTAGACGGCCTCGGTGTTCTTTGATTGCGTTGCTAGTGTGGTGGTAGAGGCAGATGCATTCGGGGCATTTAAGAGACTGCTGGATAGGAATATGGATGAAAGCAAAATGGGGAGTTGTGTCAGAGGGTCCGTACTGTGCATAGTGCTCTAGGCTCTACGCACTCACGTAAAACATTCATTTGGGACTCGGACATGGTTTTAGCTTCCAGGATTAAGTTTAGTTTTGGACTGCTGTCCCATCGCACGTCCTGAAATCCCAACCCACCAAATTCCAGAAATGCCGCTTCCCTTCGACCATTCCGTTCCGTAACCCCTAATCACTGTCTCAGTACAGCGACACCACGACCACCTTGCACTCCACTCAGAATCAGGGTTAATATCACCTGCAAACTTTGCGGCAGCAGTGCATTTGAATACACAATAAAAACCTACAAATTACAATAAGAAATATGTATATATTAAATAAATGGTACAGAAAAGAGAAAAAAGCCATGAGACAGTGTCCATGGGTTCATTGTCCATTCAGAAATCTAATGGTGGAGGTGAAGAAGCTGTTCCCAAAACATTCAGTTTTTTTGTTTTAATTTTGTTCTTTCTTGAATGATTTATGTTTAATTTATGTTTTTCTCGCAGAAATTAGGTGTCTGATATTGGTACAAGTACGGTTTTCGCTGTAGCTGTGCAGACATGTACTTCCTGTCGTGGTCAGTCTTTCCTTGTAATCTGTCTTTGCCTCTCAATTGCTTCTTTTTTTCACTTCCCCTCTGTACTTCCTAAAGTGACCCCAGGATTGGTAACCCGGCATCAGTTTATGTCTACACTAGTTGACCCTTCATGTGTTTGGTCATAGATAGCTACTGCAGTTTTAGCTCCCCCACCCCCACCTCGTCTCCCTCGTGTAGCTGGAGATTAAGAACCTCCGCTTCCCACTGTTTCAGTGCAGTTTCCCCCATCAGGCTGTGATTTCAGTGTACCCTGGACAGACCTGTCCTCGCTCATTCAGACTGGCTCTTCTCCAAGGTAAAGGAACAGGTTGGCTGGTCAATGCCCCCTGTCACAGTTACTGCAAACATTACAGCATTACCATCACACACATGATCAAGAAAGATCTCCTGATCGCACTTCACACAAACACCCCTTCTCGTCTTGACATTATTGCTCTTAATATCCACAGCTTGTCTACACCATGGACTTTGCTTATCCCTGCAAATATCTCTCCCACAAGTCAGATAACTGGGTTTGTTATTGATATGTGTGCTGACTAACTTTTTATTTCAGTCTATCACCCTGCCTGGGGCATAGGCTGCTGACAGTTGCTCACCAGATTCCTTTGTCCTGGGCCAGACTTTCAAGTTGTCCCCAGGGGTAGCCCATCTTCTTGGTGTCATATCTTTCCTCTCACAGGAATGGGATCTTTGGAGCTGCTGTTGGCGTTTCTGTGGTGTTGCGTTGTTACTGGATGGGGTTGCTAGCCGCATGCTCAACCTGCCTCCTTTTGAGGCCGGGCTTGCGTCCGACCATGCTGGAGTTGAAAAGTTCAAATTTCAAGTAAACTTATTATCAGAGGAACGTACACTCAGTAGCCTCTTTATTAGGCATCTCCTGTACCCAATGAGATGGCCACTGAGTGTATGTTCAAGATCTTCTGCTGCTGTAGCCCATCCACTTTGAGGCTCAAAATGTTGTGTGTTCAGAGAAGTTCTTCTATACAACACTGTTGTCTTCTTCTTCTGAAGTCCACCAGCCCTACTGGGGCACAGTCCACCAACAGCAGCTCAACGGCTCCCCTGTCCTAAGTCTAGTCCTGCAGCTTCCGCTTTCACCGCATAACGTCATAGGCTTTCCAGGCCGATATCCTTTCTCATCCTTTCTCATCAAGGAAGTGGGTTTTTGGAATTCTGTTTAACATTTCTCTAGCACAGGGTTTTGGAGGGTCACTCCACTCTTTAAGGAAGGAGGGAAGCAGCAGAAAGGAAATTATTGACCAGTTAGCCTGACCTCAGTGGTTGGGCAGATGTTGGAGCCAATTGTTAAGGGTGAGGTTATGGAGTACTTGGTGACACAGGACAAGATGGGACAAAGTCAGCATGGTTTCCTTAAGGGAAAATCTTGTCTGACGAACCTGTTGGAATTCTTTGGGGAGATTAGGATAGATAAAGAGGATGTAGCAGAGGTTGTATATTTGGACTTTCAGAAGGCCGTTGACAAGGTGCCACACACGAGGCTGCTTGCCAAGTTAAGAATCAATGGTATTACAGGAAAGTTACTCACATGGTTAGGGCATTGGCAGTCCTGGACATTTCATAATTTACTGGCATAATTTACACATTACTATTTAACTATTTATTACTATTCTATTACTATTTATTATTTCTATGACTATTACTATTTACTATTCACTAATAGTAATATTACTATTACTATTTATTATTTATGGTGCAACTGTAACGAAAACCAATTTCCTCCGGGATCAATAAAGTATGACTATGACTATGACTATGGTAGGAGGCAGTGAGAGGGAATAAAAGGATCATTTTCTGGTTGGCTGCCAGTGACTAGTGGTGTCTGCAGGGGTCGGTGTTGGGACCACTTCTTTTTATGCTGTATATCAATGATTTAGATGATGGGATAGAAAACTTTGTTTCCAAGTTTTCAGATTATAGTATGAAGATTGGTGGAGGGGTAGATAGTGCTGAGGAAACAGGAAGACTGCACAAGGACTTAGACAAATTAGGAGAATGGGCAAGTAAGTGGCAAGTGAAACACAACGTTGGAAAATGCGTGTTCACGCACTTTTGTAGAAGAAATAAATGTGTAGACTATTTTCTAAATGGGGAGAAAATCCAAAAATCTGAGATGCAAAGGGACTGGGGAGTCCTTGTGCAGAACACCCTAAAGGTTAACTTGCAGGTTGAGTTGGTGGTGAGGAAGGCAAATGCAATGTTAGCATTCATTTCAAAAGTTCTATTTGAGTTACTGTCGCCTTCCTGCCAGCTCGAACCAGTCTGGTCATTCTCCTCTGATCTCTCTCTTAACAAGGCATTTTCACCAACAAAACTGCTGCTCACTGGAGTTTTGTTTTTTGTTTTCACGACATTCTCTATAAACAATAGAGACTGTTGTCCGTGAACATCCCAGCAGATACTCAAGCCACCCCGTCTGGCACCAACAATCATCCCACAGTTAAAGTCACTTAGATCACATTTCTCCCCATCCCAATGTTTGGCCTGAGCAACAACAGAACCTCTTGACCACGTCTGCGTGCTTTTATGTATTGAGTGCTGCCACGTGATTGGATGATTAAATATTTGCACTAACAAGCAGGTATACAGGTCAGCATGCCTAATAAAGGGTCCACTGAGTGTATATGTCACCATATACTACTCTGAGATTCATTTTCTTGTCGGCATTTTCTCTCTCTCTCTCTCTCTCTCGCTCTCTCTCTCTCTCTCTCTCTCTCTCTCTCTCTCTCTCTCTCACACACACACACACACACACACACACACCGACACGAATGGAGTGCTGCAGATCTGAGGGGCCAGGATGGAGGGATTGTCACCACTGGAGGGGACGATACTGAGGGGCCAGGACGGAGGGACTGTCACTGCTGGAGGGGGTGATACTGAGGGGCCAGGACGGAGGGACTATCACTACTGGAGGGGGTGATACTGAGGGGCCAGGACGGAGGGACTGTCACTGCTGGAGGGGGTGATACTGAGGGGCCAGGACGGAGGGACTGTCACTGCTGGAGGGGGTGATACTGAGGGGCCAGGGCGGAGGGACTGTCACTGCTGGAGGGGGTGATACTGAGGGCCCAGGGCGGAGGGACTGTCACTACTGGAGGGGGTGATACTGAGGGGCCAGGACGGAGGGACTGTCACTGCTGGAGGGGGTGATACTGAGGGGCCAGGACGGAGGGACTGTCACTGCTGGAGGGGGTGATACTGAGGGGCCAGGACGGAGGGACTGTCACTGCTGGAGGGGGTGATACTGAGGGGCCAGGGTGGAGGGACTGTCACTGCTGGAGGGGGTGATACTGAGGGCCCAGGGCGGAGGGACTGTCACTACTGGAGGGGGTGATACTGAGGGGCCAGGACGGAGGGACTGTCACTGCTGGAGGGGGTGATACTGAGGGGCCAGGACGGAGGGACTGTCACTACTGGAGGGGGTGATACTGAGGGGCCAGGGCGGAGGGACTGTCACTGCTGGAGGGGGTGATACTGAGGGGCCAGGGCGGAGGGACTGTCACTGCTGGAGGGGGTGATACTGAGGGGCCAGGACGGAGGGACTGTCACTACTGGAGGGGGTGATACTGAGGGGCCAGGACGGAGGGACTGTCACTGCTGGAGGGGGTGATACTGAGGGGCCAGGACGGAGGGACTGTCACTGCTGGAGGGGGTGATACTGAGGGGCCAGGACGGAGGGACTGTCACTACTGGAGGGGGTGATACTGAGGGGCCAGGACGGAGGGACTGTCACTGCTGGAGGGGGTGATACTGAGAGGTCAGTGCGGAGAGACTGTCACACCGCTGCAGGGGACGATACTGAGGGATGCGCCCGCTGTATTTTTTTCATTGCTACGTTGAACACGTTTCCTGTCTCCCAGGACCTCTGGGATGTTCTGTGTGCCAGAGCACCAGGAAATCTGTAAACTGAAATATTTTTATCTTTTAAGCCATATCTCCAGTCATGGACAGGCTGAAAGTTGCTGCTTTATTGGTTCACCGTCAACCGGAAGCAACGGGAACCCAAACACGAAACGTTTTCTCTGGCATGCCTAACACATTCACGCTGAACTTCACGGGGGGAAATTCACAGCAAGCGGGGTAGCTATCTGTAACGTAAAAAAATCTTCATTCCCGGAAGAATACCAAAGGGTGTTGCAGATTTACAAAAATGAAAAATCGATGGGCTTCTATCTTTCGCTAAACATTACTAGAAGTTTAAACAAATGTCCCAACAACTCAAACACATAGTGGTTAAATCCCGAGATCCCATTCCAGACTCGAGCAGATCTTTGGCCATGGAGCTGCGGATTGTTCTCGTCATATGCTCGTTCCTGAGCTCCGCCGCTGCCGCTGAAGGTAATACCGACGCTCGCCCGCTCCGCTGTTGGGGTTCAGTTGGCAATCACGTGTCCCAACCATCGATGATGGGTTCTCTTTTAGTCAGGGCAGGAATCAATCGATGAGAGACCCAGTTTATCCAGATAAAACACACAACATAGGACAATACAATCCAGTGTAGTACAGGCCCTTCGGCGCACAATGCTCTGCCGACCTTTTGACATACTCCAAGATGAATCGAATCCCCCCTCCCACATAACTCTTCAATTCCTTTCATCCATCTGCCATTCGGAGTCTCCTAAATGTCCGTAACGTATTTGCCTCTACCACCACCCCGTCAGCGATTCTCACTCATCCACCATTCCCTGCTTAAAAACCTACCTCTGACACCCCCCCCCCCACTATAAATTCCTCCGATCGTCTTAAGAAGACGGAAAACCGGTAGAACACAAGAATAATGTGACCGAGGATTGGCGAAAGACCTCAGAAAGAATAGTCAGATATCTTCTAGGAGATGCGCCAGGAACAAGAAGGAACCCTGTGGGAAAGCTGTTGGAAAAGATTCTTAGAGATACGATCTATAGGCATTTAGAGAATCATGGTCTGATCAAGGACAGTCAGCATGGCTTTGTGAAGGGCAGATCGTGTTTAGCAAGCCTGATAGAGTTCTTTGAGGAGGTGACCAGGCATATAGATGAGGGTAGTGCAGTGGATGTGATATATATGGATTTTAGTAAGGCATTTGACAAGGTTCCACACGGTAGGTTTATTCAGAAAGGCAGAAGGCATGGGATCCAGGGAAGTTTGGCCAGGTGGATTCAGAATTGGCTTGCCTGCAGAAGGCAGAGGGTGGTGGTGGAGGGAGTACATTCAGATTGGAGGATTGTGACTAGTGGTGTCCCACAAGGATCTGTTCTGGGACCTCTACTTTTCGTGATTTTTATTAACGACCTGGATGTTGGGGTAGAAGGGTGGGTTGGCAAGTTTGCAGACGACACAAAGGTTGATGGTGTTGTAGATAGTGTAGAGGATTGTCAAAGATTGCAGAGAGACATTGATAGGATGCAGAAGTGGGCTGAGAAGTGGCAGATGGAGTTCAACCCGGAGAAGTGTGAGGTGGTACACTTTGGAAGGACAAACTCCAAGGCAGAGTACAAAGTAAATGGCAGGATACTTGGTAGTGTGGAGGAGCAGAGGGATCTCGGGGTACATGTCCACAGATCTCTGAAAGTTGCCTCACAGGTGGATAGGGTAGTTAAGAAAGCTTATGGGGTGTTGGCTTTCATAAGTCGAGGGATAGAGTTTAAGAGTCACGATGTAATGATGCAGCTCTATAAAACTCTGGTTAGGCCACACTTGGAGTACTGTGTCCAGTTCTGGTTGCCTCACTATAGGAAGGATGTGGAAGCATTGGAAAGGGTACAGAGGAGATTTACCAGGATGCTGCCTGGTTTAGAAGGTATGCATTATGATCAGAGATTGAGGGAGCTAGGGCTTTACTCTTTGGAGAGAAGGAGGATGAGAGGAGACATGATAGAGGTGTACAAGATAATAAGAGGAATAGATAGAGTGGATAGCCAGCGCCTCTTCCCCAGGGCACCACTGCTCAATACAACAGGACATGGCTTTAAGGTAAGGGGTGGGAAGTTCAAGGGGGATATTAGAGGAAGGTTTTTTACTCAGAGAGCGGTTGGTGCGTGGAATGCACTGCCTGAGTCAGTGGTGGAGGCAGATACACTAGTGAAGTTTAAGAGACTACTAGACAGGTATATGGAGGAATCTAAGGTGGGGGCTTATATGAGAGGCAGGGTTTGAGGGTCGGCACAACATTGTGGGCCGAAGGGCCTGTACTGTGCTGTACTGTTCTATGTTCTATGAACGGCGGGCTGAGGTGTCAGCGTTTTCCAGGCGCATCGGTAGCGATGTACACCACGATCAGAGGCATAGACAGAGTGGAGAGACAGGGCTTTTTCCAGTGCACAAATGACTGATATGAGGGGGCATAATTTTAAGGAGATCGGAGGGAAGTATAAGGGGGATGCCATCTTGTGCCGAGTTTTTAACCTAGTTCAAGATCAATCTAACCCTTCTCTCCCACATAGCCCCCCATTATTCGATCATCCATGTGCCCCTCTGAGTTTGCTAAATATCTGCATCGTATCTGCCTCTACCACCACCCCTCGCACCTTCCACCCACCCAGCGCTGTCCCTCCGTGAAAAAAATCAACCTCTGACATATTCCCCCCACCTTCCTCCCGCATACATTCCTCCAATCACCTTAAAGTCGTCTAGCCATATCCCGCCCTGGAAAAAAGCAATGGCTGTCCACACTATCAAAACCTCTCCCTTCCATGTACAGACCTGATGGGCTGAAGGGCCTGCTTTTGTGACGTACTCTATTTCAATGCAGGGAACAGTGGTCCTGTGCTTCACACCCAGTAGGAGTGAAGGAGTGTGACCAGCATGACCTCAGACAGAAATGGGCGCTGCCCTTGTCCGTACAGGAGGCTAGATACCTCCCCTCCATCCTCTCCCTCCTCTCCCTCCTCTCCCTCTTCTCCTTCTCCCCTCCTCCCCTCTCCTGCCTTCCCTCTCTCCCCTCTCCCCACCTCCTTCCCTCTCCTCTCCCTCTCCTCCTCTCCTTCCCCTCCTCCTTCTCCCCTCCTCCGCTCTCCTGCCTTCCTCCCCTCCCCTGCTTCCCCTGTTTTCCTCTCTCTTCCACTTCCTCCCACAACTACACTGAGGAAGTTGCAAAGGTCAGGGAGAACAGGGCTGAGTGGAGAGAGAGAGAGAGAGAGAGAGAGGGAGAGAGAGAGAGCTCGACCCTCTAGAGTGCACACCCATCTACGGCTCAGCGCCCCCACCCCGCCCCCGCTCCCCGCAATGTGGGAGAAGATTTGTCAACCCTGAGAACCAGGGAGACTTCATCCCGCGCCGGTTCTGTGAGCACCGAGACCAGCGTGGGAGCAAATGCCCCACCATGGGGAGAGGACGCTGAGTAGGGGGTGGGGAGTGCTCCCTTTCTGTTGCTGATTCAGGGGCACCAGGATCCCCAGTGCATAGTCCATCCCATGTCCGTGCCCCGACCCCGCTCCCGGTGGTTGAAGAGCTGGGGTTCCCACGTACTCGGGAATGTGGAAATCGAAACTGTGTGTCTGTGATTACCTCGCAGTCTCGCCCTCGTCCTTCTCCCTGTCTGTGTCTGTAGCTCTCCCGTTTCTCACCCTGTCTCTCTCTTACTCCATTCCTCTCCTTTACTCCATCTCTCAATCTTTCTCTCTCACTCACTGCTTCTCCTTAGATGCCCCTCCATCTCTTTCCCTCTCTTATTCTCCCTCTTTCTATCTCTCCCTCTTCATCGCTCTCTCACTCTCTTTCTCCTTAGATATTCCTCCATCTCTTTCCATCTCTCCCGATCTCTCTCGCCGTCGATCTCTCAATTCTCTCTCCCTCTCTCTCTCACCTTCTCTCTTCATCTCTTTCTTTCTCGCTATCTCTTTCCCTGTCTTGTTGGAAATAGGAGTACTGCACAGTGGCAGGGAAAACACTGTGGGAGGGGCGGTACTGAGGGAGGGTCACACTGTGGGAGGGGTGGTATTGAGGGAGGGTCACACTGTGGGAGGGGTGGTATTGAGGGAGGGTCACACTGTGGGAGGGGTGGTACTGAGGGAGGGTCACACTGTGGGAGGGGTGATACTGAGGGAGGGTCACTTTGTGGGAGGGGTGGTACTGAGGGAGACTCACACTGTGGGAGGGGGTGGTACTGCGGGCGGGTCACACTGTGGGAGGGGTGGTACTGAGGGAGGGTCACACTGTGGGAGGGGTGTGGTACTGAGGGATGGTCACACTGTGGGAGAGGGCTGTACCGAGGGAGGGGCACACTGTGGGAGGGGTGGTACCGAGGGAAGGTCACACTGTGGGAGGGGGTGGTACTGAGGGAGGGTCATACTGTGGGAGGGGGCGGTACAGAGGGAGGGTCACACTGTGGGAGGGGTGGCACTGAGGGAGGGTCACACTGTGGGAGGGGTGGTACTGAGGGAGGGTCACTCTGTGGGAGGGGTGGTACTGAGGGAGAGTCACACTGTGGGAGGGGGTGGTACTGAGGGAGGGTCACACTGTGGGAGAGGGCCGTACCGAGGGTGGGGCACACTGTGGGAGGGGTGGTACTGAGGGAGGGTCACACTTTGGGGGGGGGTTACATTGAGGGAGGGTCACACTGAGGGATTACTTCACTGAATTGGAACTTGTGCTGTCTGTTTAACAGATTCCTGTATCGGTCGCTGTGATCTTGGCTTCCAGTTGGGCACGAAGTGTCAGTGTGACGTGCATTGTGGTTTCTACTCAAACTGCTGCTTCGATTACCAGTCCGTCTGTGTAAAAAGTAAAGTCTTCTCACACACACAGACACACACACACACACACACACACACACACACACACACCATCATCCCACACACACACACACACACACACACACACACACACACACACACACACACATTGACACTGAGATACACACACATAGGCACACCCAGAGGCAAACAACTACATCCATCTGTGTACATGTGTCACAACCAGGAGGTGTTTCCGGGGAGCCTTGTCCACTCCTCTCTGCTCGGCCGTTGTAGGTCCTTGTCTGTTGAAAGTCTGACCGAGTTCTTTTGTGTATTGAGAGTGAGAGAGATTTTGATTCTTCAAGGTTTATGTAGTTTACCCGAGTTCTTGCCAATTTTACTGATTAATTTCTGTAATCGATCTTGTGCTTTGTTTGAATTGCTGAAGTCTCCGCGATTCCCGTCCTTGAGCCCCTGTACGTGGATACAGGTGTAGAGTACGCAGGCGTGTCACGACTGGGAGATGTGTGGGTGCGTGATTTTGCTTTTCTGCTGGTGGGATGTCGACAGATCCTTCAGGTTAGACAGTCAAGCCTGCACAGCAGTGCGGCGGGTACTGCCGCTGTCTCACAGCGCCAGAGACCCGGGTTCGATCCCCACTCCCGACGCTGCAGTGTGCAGTCTGTGCGTCCTCCCTGTGACTGTGCAGGTTTGGTATTAGAATTGGAATTGCTTTATTATAGTCTCTGTACCAAGGTACAGTGAAGTTTGTCTTGCACAGTCTTCATACAGATCAAATCATTACACAGTGCATTGAGCTAGAATAGAAACAATGCAGAAAAATTACTGAAAGAGTGCCGGGCAGATGAACGAAAAAGTGCAAGATCGCAACGAGGCGCAGTACATTGTGAGGCCAAGAGTTCAATTTACCGTCCGAGAGGCCAGTTCAGCTGCTGGAGCCTGGTGGGCTGAAATTTCAGCCTTTTGTATCTTCTTCCCGATGGGAGAGGGGAAAAGAGGCAAAGTCCGGGGAGGCTGATTATGCTGACTGCTTTATTGAGGCAGTGAGCTGTGCAGCTGAAATTCGTGATGTGCTAAGCTGTGTCCACGACGCTCTGCGGTTTCTTGCGGTCACGGGCAGAGCAATTGCCACACCAAGCCGTGGCGCGTTCAGGTCGAATGCGTTCACTGTGCATCGGTAAAGGTTTCCCCCGGGTGCTCCTGTTTCTTCCTACACTGCTGATGTGAAGTGCGTGCCCCCCCCATCACCCACAGTGTGTGGAACCATCGAGTCATTGGGCCATAGAAAGCTACCACACAGAAACAGGCCCTTTGGTCCATCTAGTCCATGCCAAACCATTTGAACTGCCTACCATCAACCCGCACTGGACCATCCCCTTCCACACTCCTATCACCCACGTACCTATCCAAACCACGTAAGCTGTGAAATCGAGCTCGCATGCGCCACTGGTGCCGGCAGTTCGTTCCACACGCTCACGACCCTTTGAGTGAAGAAGTTTCCCCTCATGTTTCCCTTCGACTTTTCACCTTTCATGGCCTCGCCAATGTCTTATACAACTTCATCATATCCTCTCAGCTCCTGTACTCAATACATTGATTTATGAAGGCCAATGTGCCAGAAGCTTTCTTTATGACCCTATCTACTTGTGACGGCATTTCCTATGAATTATAGACCTGTATTGCCAGATCCCTTTGTTCTCCCGCACTCCTCGGTGCCCCACTGTTCACTGTGCCAGACCTAACCTGGTTGGTCCTTCTGAAGTGGGACAACTCAGAATCAGAATCAGGTTTATTATTATAGGGATGTGACGTAACATTTGTTGCACTTGTCTGTGTTAAACTCCATTTGCCATTTTCAGCTCATTTTCCAGCTGGTCCAGATCCCTCTGCGAGATATGATTGCTTTCCTCGCTGTCCACTACACCCCCAATCTTGGTGTCATCTGCAAAACTTGCTGATCCAGTTAACCACATTGTCACCCAGATCACTGATGTAGATGACAAACAACAACGGACCCAGCACTGATCCTGCGTCACTCCACTAGCCACAGGCCTCCAGCCAGAGAGGCAATCAACTACTACCATCGTCTCCCACAAAGCCAATGTGTAATCCAAATTACTGCCTCATCTTGAACGCTGAGCGCCTGAAACTTCCTGACAAGCCTCCAACGCAGGACCTTGTCAAATGTCTTGCGACAGTTCATGTAGACAACATCCATTGCCTTACTTTCATCCTTGCCTTCCTGGTAACATCCTCGAAAAACTCTATAAGATAGTTAGATATGACCTACCAGCAACGATGACATAATCAGTCCATGTCTATCCAAATGCTCCTATATCCAGTCCTTTAGAATATCTTCCAATGACTTTCGCACTACTGATGTCGGACTCACTGGCCTTTTATTTTTAGAGCCTTTCTGAAACAACGGAACAATATTGGCTACCTTGCAATTCTCCGGTACCTCTCATGTCGCTCAGGATGATTTAAATATCTCTGCTTGGGCCCCTGCAATTTCTGCACTTGTCTCCCGCAGGATCCGAGGCAAAAGATTGTCAGGCCTTGCGGATTTATCCACCCTAATTTGCCTCAAGATAGCAAACAGCTCCTCCTCTGCGACCGGTATAGGGTCCCTGAAGTTAGTGCTGCTTTGCTTCACTTCTACAGTCTCCGTGCCCCACTCCCGAGTAAATACAAATGCAAAACTTTCATTCAAGAGCTCCCCCATCTGTGTTGGCTCCACGCATCGTTACCATTCTGATCTTCCAGCGGACTCAATTTTGTCCCTTGTAATCCTTCAGCTCTTAACACAGCTGCAGAATCCCAAACTCCAGAAATCTGCAGATGCTGGACACAGAAGATGCTGGAGGAACTCAGCAGGCCAGGCAGCATCTATGGAAAAGAGTACAGTCGACACTTCAGTCCGAGACCTTTCATCAGGACTGGCAGAAAAGATGTAAAGTCAGAGTAGAAAGGTGGAGGGAAGGGGGAGGAGGAAAAGTATAAGGTGATAGGTGAAACCGGGGGGGGGAAGGGGGGAGGGGAGAGATGAAATAAAAGAGCTGGGGAGTTGATTGGTGAATGAAATAAAGGGCTGGAGAAGGGAGAATCTGATAGGAGAGGACAGAAGGCCATGGAAGAAAGGGAAGGAGAGGGAACACCAGAGGGAGGTGATGGGCAGGTGGGAAATAAGGTGAGAGAGGGAAACGGGAATGGGGAATGGTGAAGGGGCGGGGGGGCAATTACTGTAAGTTGGAGAAATTGATGTTCATGCCATCAGGTTGGAGGCTACCCAGTCGGTATATAAGGTATTGCTCCTCCAACCTGAGTGTAGCCATATCGTGCCAGTAGATGAGGTCATGGACTGACATGTTAGAAAGGGAAGTAGAATTAACATAGGTGGCTACCGGGAGATCCTGCCTTTTCTGGCGGACGGAGTGTAGGTTCTTGGTGAAGCGGTCTCCCAATCTACGTCGGGTCTCACCGATATACAGGAGGCCACACCAGGAGCACTAGAATCCCTTACGATTCTGCTTCTTCTCGAGCCTTATTTTAGCCCTCCTAGTTTCTTAACTGAGTGTTCTCTTACATTTCTTGAACTTCATAAGCAGCACATTTCCTCCTCCCCGCATGTACCTGTTAAGCATCTCCGTATTTTATTAACCGCAGTCTCAATATCTCCTGAAAATCAAGATTCCCTGTGAGTCCGCTGGGGTGATATACTGCGTCCGGTGCTCCCGCTGTGGCCTTCTATATATTGGCGAGATCCGACGCAGACTGGGAGACCGCTTTGCTGAACACCTACGCTCTGTCCGCCAGAGAAAGCAGGATCTCCCAGTGGCCACACATTTTAATTCCACATCCCATTCCCATTCTGACATGTCTATCCACGGCCTCCTCTACTGTAAAGATGAAGTCACACTCAGGTTGGAGGAACAACAACTTATATTCCGTCTGGGTAGCCTCCAACCTGCTGGCTGAACATTGACTTCTCTAACTTCCGGTAATGCCCCCCCCCTCCCCCTCGTACCCCATCCGTTATTTATTTATATACACACATTCTTTTTCTCTCTCTGCTTTTTCTCCCTCTGTCCCTCTGACTATATCCCTTGCCCATCCTCTGGGTTCCCCCCTCCCCCTTTTCCTTCTCCCTGGGCCTCCTGTCCCATGATCCTCTCATATCTCTTTTGCCAATCACCTGTCCAGCTCTTGGCTCCATCCCTCCCCCTCCTGTCTTCTCCCATCATTTTGGATCTCCCCCTCCCCCTCCCACTTTCAAATCTTGTTTTAGCTCTTCCTTCAGTTAGTCCTGACGAAGGGTCTTGGCCTGAAACATCGACTGCACCTCTTCCTGTAGATGCTGCCTGGCCTGCTGCGTTCACCAGCAACTTTGATGTGTGTTGCTTGAATTTCCAGCATCTGCAGAATTCCTCGTGATTCCCTATACCTGTTATTTTACAGGCACCTACAAGCTTTGTACTTTCAAAATTTCACTTCTACTAAGTACACCTTCAGCAGAAACCAGCCTGTCTCGATCTATCCTTGCGGAGCATTTCTGATACCATCAAGACTGGCCATTCCCCAAGTAGAGTCTCACACCACGGACCAGAAATTTACATTGAAACTAATGGTTTTGTGATCACTGGGTGCAACGTGTTCCCCGACACAAACATAAACCCTTTGGGGTTGTTTAGGGTGGCGGTAAAAAACCATTCTTCGTTTAGGGAGCAGACCAGATGACGCGGTCAGGGAGGGAAGCGTCACTGGGCGATGAGAGCATCCTTGTGAGGGCAGCCCTGTCTGTCAGGCGCCTTAGCCCCTGGGGTTCCGTCAACAACGATACCCAAACCTCCAAAACTGTAGGTCTCTCCCCTCCAACTAGCTACAGAGGTTGAAAACTGCCTCAGTCTCCATCCCTCCCCTCTCTGCACGCACCGTCTGACGTCACATCTGGTCAGTCTCCCACCTCTCCCGAGAGACAGCTGCTCTGAGAATACGTGTGGAACGGTACACAGGGAGCTTCACTCTGTATCTGACCCCGGGAGTGTGTGATGGGACGGTGTGGAGGGAGTTTCACTCAGTGTCTGACCCCCGGAGTGTGTGAAGGGACGGTGAGGAGGGAGATTCAATCTGTGTCTGACCTCGGGAGTGCGTGATGGAACGGTGCAGAGGGAGTTTCACTCTGTGTCTGACCTCGGGAGTGCGTGATGGAACGCTGCAGAGGGAGTTTCACTCTGTGTCTGACCCCGGGAGTGTGTGAAGGGACGGTGAGGAGGGAGATTCACTCTGTGTCTGATCCCGGGAGTCTGTGATGGGACGGTGTGGAGGGAGTTTCAGTCTGCGTCTGACCCCGGGAGTGTGTGATGGGACGGTGAGGAGGGAGATTCACTCTGTGCCTGACCTCGGGAGTGTGTGATGGGACGGTGTGGAGGGAGTTTCACTTTGTGTCTGACCCCGGGAGTGTGTGATGGGACGGTGTGGAGGGAGTTTCACTCTGTGTCTCACCCCGGGAGTGTGTGATGGGACGGAGTGGAGGGAGTTTCACTCTGTGTCTGACCCCGGGAGTGTGTGATGCGATGGTGTGGAGGGAGCTTCACTCTGTGTATGACCCCGGGAGTGTGTGATGGGACGATGCGGAGGGAGCTTCACTCTGTGTCTGACCCCGGGAGTGTGTGATGGGACAGTGTAGAGGGAGCTTCACTATGTGTCTGACCCCGGGAGTGTGTGATGGGACAGTGCAGAGGGAGCTTCACTCTGTGTCTGACCACCTGTGTGTGTGATGGGACGGTGTGGAGGGAGTTTCACTCTGTGTCTGACCCCGGGAGTGTGTGATGGGACGGTGAGCAGGGAGTTTCACTCTGTGTCTGACCCCGGGAGTGTGTGATGGGACGGTGTGGAGGGAGTTTCTCTCTCTGTCTGACCCCGGGACTGTGTGATGGGATGGTGTGGAGGGAGATTCACTATGTGTCTGACCCCGGGAGTGTGTGATGGGACAGTGTGGAGGGAGTTTCACTCTGTGTCTGACCCCAGGAGTGTGTGATGGGACGGTGTGGAAGGAGTTTCACTCCGTGTCTGACCCCGGGAGTGTGTGATGGGACGGTGTGGAGGGAGATTCACTATGTGTCTGACCCCGGGACTGTGTGATGGGACAGTGTAGAGGGAGCTTCACTCTGTGTCTGACCACCTGTGTGTGTGATATGACAGTGTGGAGGAAGATTCACTCTGTGTCTGACCCCGGGAGTGTGTGATCGGACGGTGTGGAGGGGAGCTCCACTCTCTGTCTGACCCTGAGAGTGTGTGATGGGACGTGAGGAGGGAGCTTCACTCTGTGTCTGACCCCGGGAGTGTGTGATGGTACGGTGTGGAGGGAGTTTCACTCTGTGTCTGACCCAGGGAGTGTGTGATGGGACGGTGTGGGGGGAGTTTCACTCTGTGTCTGACTGTCTTGAGAAGTAAGTGGATTGACGACATTAACTAACAATGTGTTCTCTGTGATTAGCATCCAGGGATGAGTTTGCCTCTCGGCAAGATGAAGTTGATGGAAGCTTCGCGAATGAGACGGACTTTTATCCCGGATCGAATTGGACGTATTGGTATGATGAAGTGAATGAGACGGACTTTTATCCCGGATCGAATTTGACGGATTGGTATGATGATGCGAATGAGACGGATTTTTATCCCGAAACATATGGGACGGATATCTATCCCGAACCAGAACCGGAGCCCAGCCCGGAACCAACGCCGAGCCCGGAACCAACAAATGTGTGCAGCAATGAAAAAACATTTGATGCAATCACCGAGGTGAAGAGTGGATCCTTCTTCGCTTTCGAGGGTAAGCAGGACAAAGCGTGTCGTGTCTGTCCCTCAGCTGGGACTGATATGCGTGCTCGCCCCAGCCGCTCTCCCGGCGCATCCACCTCCATTGTAGACAGAGGATCATGCAGGAAGGAGTTTCCGACTTTCATAGAAACATAGGTGCAGGAGTAGGCCATTCGGCCCTTCGAGCCTGCACCGCCATTCAGTATGATCATGGCTGATCATCCAACTCAGAAACATACATCAAAGTTGCTGGTGAACGCAGCAGGCCAGGCAGCATCTATAGGAAGAGGCTGCCTGGCCTGCTGCGTTCACCAGCAACTTTGATGTATGTTGCTTGAATTTCCAGCATCTGCAGAATTCCTGTTGTTTGCGTTTAAATCCAACTCAGAACCCTGTACCAGCCTTCTCTCCATACCCACCTCCCTGACCCCTTTAGCCACAAGACCCATATCTAACTCCCTCTTAAATATAGCCAATGAACTTGCCTCAACTGTTTCCTGTGGCAGAGAATTCCACAGATTCACCACTCTCTGTGTGAAGAAGTTTTTCCTCATCTCGGTCCTAAAAGGCTTCCCCTTTATCCTCAAACTGTGACCCCTCGTTCTGGACTTCCCCAACATCGGGAACAATCTTCCTGCATCTAGCCTGTCCAATCCCTTTAGAATTTTATACGTTTCAATAATATCCCCTCTCAGTCTTCTAAATTCCAGCGAGTATAAGCCTAGTCGATCCAGTCTTTCATGATATGAAAGTCCTGCCATCCCAGGAATCAATCTGGTGAACCTTCTTTGTACTCCCTCTATGGCAAGAATGTCTTTCCTCAGATTAGGGGACCAAAACTGCACACAATACTCCAGGTGTGGTCTCACCAAGGCCTTGTACAACTGCAGTAGTACCTCACGGCTCCTGTACTCGAATCCTCTCGCTATAAATGCCAGCATACCATTCGCCTTTTTCACCGCTTGCTGTACCTGCATGCCCACTTTCAATGACTGGTGTACAATGACACCCAGGTCTCGTTGCACCTCCCCTTTTTCTAATCGGCCACCATTCAGATAATAGTCTGTTTTCCTGTTATTGCCACCAAAATGGATAACCTCACATTTATCCACATTAAATTGCATCTGCCATGAATTTGCCGACTCACCTAACCTATCCAAGTCACCCTGCATCCTCTTAGCATCCTCCTCACAGCTAACACTGCCGCCCAGCTTCGTGTCATCCGCAAACTTGGAGATGCTGCATTTAATTCCCTCGTCTAAGTCATTAATATATATTGTAAACAACCGGGGTCCCAGCACTGAGCCTTGCGGTACCCCACTAGTCACTGCCTGCCATTCTGAAAAGGTCCCGTTTATTCCCACTCTTTGCTTCTTGTCTGCTAACCAATTCTCTCTATCCACATCAATACCTTACCCCCAATACCGTCTGCTTTAAGTTTGCACACTAATCTCCTGTGTGGGACCTTGTGAAAAGCCTTCTGAAAATCCAAATATACGACATCCACTGGTTCTCTCCTAATCACTTTACTAGTTACATCCTCAAAAAATTATATGAGATTCGTCAGACATGATTTTCCTTTCACAAATCCATCCATCCAAATCCATTCCTTTCACCCTCGTTGCCGACTAACACTGGGCCCTCTGGATGCAGGGAGATCCCAAGGAATGACGCCAGCCACGTGTCCGCGTGCCTCTGTCGATGTCCCTGCTTGGCCTTCGTTACCTGGTTCCCGTGGGTAGGTGCTGGTGACACTGAACCCCACGCACCCGCGCACACGGCGGCGAGAGATTCCTCCCAACAGAGCCCCTGCTAGCAGATCCAATCTGCAGCCACAGGCCACACACTGACAAGGGGAGGGACCGCCTCGCTCCCAGCCCACTGTTCAGTTCCACTGTTGGGGACTAATTTGGAATTGAAATCGGTACCGGCGGCTCACAGAGTTACCGCTCGACAGACAAGGTACGGTGGAGGCAACTCTCGTGAAGGTTGAATGCGATTGGGGTGATCCCCTCTGGTGTTGGGGGGGAGGTGTGGGTTTGTGGAGGGAAGAGGGGGGATCTTACTGAGAGTAAAAGAGGAGATTTTGAGATTTCATCTGTGCCCCTGTAAGACGGGTAATTCACTCTGTGTCTGACCCCAGGATTGTGTGATGGGACAGTGTGGAGGGAGCTTCACTCTGTTTGTCCCCGGGGGTGTGCAATGGGACGCTGTGGAGGGAGATTCACTCTGTGTCTGACCTCAGGATTGTGTGAAGGGGCGGAGTGGGGGGAGATTCACTCTGTGTCTGACCCCGGGAGTGTGTGAAAGGACAGTGTGGAGGGAGTTTCGCACAGTGTCTGACCCCGGGAGCGTGTAATGGGACGGTGTGGAGGGAGTTTCACTCTGCGTCTGACCCCGGGAGTGTGTGACGGAACGGTGTGGAGGGAGCTTCACTCTGTGTCTGACCCCGGGAGTGTGTGATGGGGCGGTGTGGAGGGAGTTTCCCTCTGCGTATGACCCCGGGAGTGTATGATGGGACGGTGTGGAGGGAGTTTCACTCTGTGTCTGACCCATTACTTTCTTCTCCCCTCAGGGAAGTATTTCTATGAGTTGACTGATACAGGTGTAGCTGATGGATATCCGAAGCTGATTCACGATGTGTGGGGAGTGCAGGGCCCCATCGATGCTGCCTTCACACGAATAAACTGCGAGGGAAAGACGTATCTGTTCAAGGTCCGAGCGGCTGCGGACTGGGGCCAGGCGCGGTCGTTTCTCGGGGCTTGACTCTACGTTGCGGCGTTAATTCACATTGATTGAGATCCTTAGTGAGGGGTGTCGAGGCAGCAGACCGATGGGAAGATAAAAAATGTGGGTTACCCACGCACCATCCCAGACGGAGGGTCACCATAAAACTATAAGTCTGAAATGAGGTCATTCGGCCCATTTAGTCAGTGCGTTATTCCATCATGACTGATTTAGTATCCCTCCCGACGCCATTCTCGATCCGTCTTGCCATGACCTTTGACGCCCTTTCAAATCAAGAACCTACCAATCTCTGATTGAAGTGGACCGAACGGCGGTGAGTTCCACATATTCATCACACCCTGGCCAAATAAAGTTCTCCTTATCTCTGATTTAAATGGCGCCTTTTCAGTCCTAGTCTGTGCTTTCTGGTCAAAGACTCTCTCACTCTTGGAAACGTCCTCTCCACAGCTGGTGTCAAGAGTGTGTGATGAGACAGTGCAGAGTGAGCCTTACTCTGTGTCTGACCCTGGGAACACGTGTAGAGACAGATCGCCCAGATGAGTGTATGAGTGTTGTCTGGCGCTGTGTATAACCCTGTGCCCGAAACGGGTGCACTTGATTAACCTGCCTCTCCTTCTCCAGGGTAAGTATTACTGGCGGTTCGACAATGACGTCATGGAAGCCGATTTCCCGAAGCTGATCAAGGAAGGTTTTCCCCGAATTCCGGACAACGTTGACGCCGCACTGGCACTGCCGGCATCTGGCATCCGCGGGAAAGAGGGAGTCTACTTCTTCAAGGGTAAGGCAAGATTTCCCACCCTCTGAGTGCTGTTTAGCTACTGGCCAGATACAGTTGATCTCGGCTCCTGACCAACCCTCTCGTCTGCAGGCCGTAACTATTGGAAGTACGTCTTTAGCAGCCAGCCCAGCCAAGAGGAGTGCGAAAGCACATCCATCTCTGTCCCCTTTCGGAGATACGCCCAGTTCATGCTTCTCGACTGGGAGGAAGACTTCTTCACCGAGCTCTTTGGATCACCTAGGAGAGGTAACCTTCCACAACGGGTTGTTCCCCTGATCGTGGGCTTCTCCAGCCCACTCCAGTGTAGTGTCCGGTTCTCCAGTGTTGACGTTGGTGAGGCCAACTTTGGAAGACTGTGTGCATTTCTGGTCACCTACCTGCTGGAAAGTTATTAATAAGATTGAAAGAGTGCAGAGAACAAGGATCTTGCTGGGACATTTGAGGGCCTGATTTATAGGGAAAGGTTGAATAGATTAGTATTAACACACACAAAATGCTGGAGGAACTCAGCAGGGCAGGCAGCGTCTATGGAGGAAATAAACAGTCGAGGTTTTGGGCCAAATCCCTTCATTAGAACTTTCCTCCCTGGAACCTAGGAGAACGAGGGGAGAATTGACAAAGGAATACAAAGGCATCGATTAGGTAAATGCAAACAGCTTGTTTTTCCACCGACGAGAATTTGAGGTGAGAAGTCAGGGGTGAAAGGTGCACTATTGACGGGACACATGAGGGGGAACGTCTCCCAGAAGGTGGTGAGATTGTCGAACGAGCTGCCGGAAGAAATGGGTTCGATTTGACTATTTAATATTTAAGAGAACACCGGGATCGGAGGGCTTTTGAGGGCAATAGTGGGCGGGAAAATGGGACTAGACAGATTATTAGGTCGGTCGGCACGGACTAGATGGGCTGAAGGGTGTGTGTCTCTGGTGTAGTGCTCGATGACTGTATGACTCTCTCTGCGTCCTTATTCTTCCCGTTTCAGTTTCGTCCCTCTCACTTTTCCATTTCACTGTTTTACTGCGCTTCGTTTCATTACTGGCCATCTTGTACGACTACGAGGTATAGGAGCAAAACCAGGCCACTCGGCCCATTCTGTCTGCTATTCCGTTATTGCATGGCTAATTTATTATCCCGTTCAGCTCCATTTTTCTGCCTTCTCTCCCTAACCTGACTATCCAACAACCTAGGAACCTCTGCTTTGAATATACCCAATAACTAGCCTCCACAGATGTCTGTCGCCGTGAATTGCACATCTGGCCGAGCGCCCGGGGTGCGGTTACACATCTGGCTGAGTGTCCAGCTGCGGACACACATCTGGCCGTGACCCCGTCCTCTCCTGGAGCCCGGCCAGCCGAGCTGACACCACATTCTGCTTCCCTTTACAGGTGGTACCTTCGGGCCGTTCCGCACCGGTTATCACTGGGGTGGGCTTCCTGCCCGCATAGATTCGGCGGTGATCGGGAAACTCTTCACGGTCAGTAAACTGATTGAGCGGCACCGCGGGAGGAAACCGGATTGGCATCGCGGGAGGAAACGGTACCGACACCGCGGGAGGAAACCGCTTCGGCACAGCGGGAGGATAACGCATCATCGCAGAGGGAAGAAGCCACATCCATACAGCGGGAAACGATGCCCGACAAGCTCGCAGGAAGAGCACTCGGCCAGCTACGAAGACGACACCTACATCTTTGTGCCCAGCCAGAGTGTCTACTTCTTCTCCGGAGGTAACGGCTCCACCGCCTCCCCGCGGTCCCTGCATGCCCTCCCTTCCCCCGACACCCGATCCCGGGGTTGCCACACACTGATCCCTCCCCGCCCCAGAAAATGTGGAAACACGACACCGCCAATTCGGGAACCAGAGGCTTGGTTGATGTTGGAGGAGATTAAAAAGGTCAGCCCAACGCCGTGGGCCGAAAGGCCTGTACTGTGCTGCTCTTAGCAACACTCAACATGCTGGAGGAAAGAGCAGGTCGGGCAGCGTCTACGGAGGGAATAAACAGTCGAGGCTTTGGGCCGAAGCCGTTCATCAGGAAGGACTAAAGACGGACCAAGAAGTTGGGGGAGGTGCGCTAGCTGGCAGGTGATAGACGAGGCCAGGTGGCTGGAGGAGTTGGGCTGGGATGAAGTAATAAACTGGGATGTGATAGGTAGGAAAGGTAAAGGGCGGAAGAACATGGAATCTGATAGGCGAGGAGAGTGGGCCATAGGGAAAGGCGGGAAACGGCGGAGGAGAGTGAATCAGTACGGACTACAGAAATTATTGGGAGTTTGAGAAATCGGCGTTGATGCCATCAGGTTGGAGGCTGCTCGGACCTTATATAAGACGTTGCTCCTCCAACCCGAGAGTGGCCTCATCATGGCAGTCGAGGAGACCATTGACCGACACTGGTGTCGGCACAGCATGGTACTGAACGGCTCGATGTTTACGTGAACGTCGCGGCACTGAATGCGGGAGCTGGGTGTCACTGGATTGAAGTTCACGGGGCCTTATCCAAGTAGAGGTAATGGGATGGGCGATTCCAAAGTCTCGCCCTGGGTCTATTCCTTCCAAGAAAAACAGAGGGTACTGGTCGGGCAGCCTCTCGGGAGGGAGAAACTTCACCAACGTTCCAGCTCGACCAGGCTCTTGGACCGGGAATGTTCACTGGTTCTCTCCCCAGTCGCCACCCGGCCTACCGGGCCAAAGTTTCACAATTAATGAGATCAAAGATGAACTTTATCAAATGGACGTTGAAACATTGACTTATGCAGTGAAATGCGCCCCCACAACGGCTCTGGGACAGTCTCACTGTACCCAATCCTCTCCCTCCGGAACAATCTTCCCTCTCCTCCACCTGACCGCCCAGCCCCCAGCCATAGGACACATTCTTCCCCTCCCTTCCTCCTCACCCCGATCCCCGAGACGGTCTTCTCCCCTTCCCTCTTCTCCCCTCCATCCCGTCCGGTTCAGGGACATAGTCAACATCGAATACACAACACAGGACAACGATGGACTGCGGAGGCCCGCAGGTGTTCCGGCATCAACATAGCGGGCGCACAACTTACTAACCCTAACCCTTCTGTCTTTGGAATGTGGGAGTAACGGGAGGGGCCGAAGGAAATCTTCCCGGTCACGGGGAGAATGGACAATATCTTTACAAGCGGCGGCAGGAATTGAACCCGGATCTTTGTCACTGTAAAGGGTTACGCTAACCGCTACGCTACCGTGCCGCCCGCATCTGGAGGGTTTTACTGACGGTAAACCCGGGGTTCACTGATTGGCACTCCCCCACTCCCGTTACTCTGCCGGCCCCCATCCCTACCCCACGGGTTGCTGCAGATATTCAGAATTCCCGGCGCAGATAATCCGAGGCCCCCGCCCCCATTCACACCCCCAGGAGGGTTTGGATTTTCAGGGGAGACGCTCATACGGAAGTTGGGGGCCAGGGATGGCGGCCTACCAGTGGGCAACGAAGGGCAGGAGGAATGGGTGACACGGTGATCCGGGGTTGGAGGCCGAGAGGGCGGTCGGGGCACAATCCCATCCTAAAGCCCGAGCAGAGTTCAAATTCCGTTTATTGTCACTCAACCGTACACACGTATACCGCCAAATGAGACAATGTTCCCCTGGGCCAGGGTGCACAACACGGTACATATAACTCACACACAACCGTACGCATGTATACCGCCGGACGAAACAATGTTCCCCTGGGCCAGGGTGCACATCACAGTACATATAACGCACACACACAGCACATAAAGTAATATTACTACAAATAAATAAATAATAAAGCAAATTCCAGAAGATTAACATTTAGCATAAGATGTATTTACAACACAAGTAAACAGATAACACTACCTGGGCTTCCTGCGTGATGAGACCCGGGTGGTGTCGGGGAGCTCAGTAGTCTAATCGCCTGGTCGAAGAAACTGTTTTCCGTCCTAGTTCTCATGCTATGGTACCTCCTGCCTGATGGTAGGGGGTCAAAGGGATTGCTTAACGGATGGTATGGGGTGGGTTTCATTGATAATGTTAAGAGCCTTGCGAACGTAGCGATCCTGATAAATAGTCATGGCCATACTTTATTGATCCCGGCGGAAATTGGTTAATCCCGGTGGAAAATATCTCCAATGGGTGGAAGGGAGACCCCAGTGATACGCTCATCCGTCCCTGCATTCGTTCTTAGGGTCTAGTGGTTAGATGTGTTGCATTTCCGTGCGAGACGGTCAGGACGCTGTCAGTGACGCGCCTGTAACTAAGCAGGGTGTTTCACTGCGATTTCAGGTGACTATTACCGGGTTGACCTGGGGACCAAGATGGTGGCATTTGCTCGGCCCAGGTATCCACGATCCATCGCCAAGTACTGGTTCAAGTGCAAGGACGTTTTCGAGTAACGACGGCCGTGGCAAGCAGCGTCACAGGCTAAGCCGCAGATTCCGGGAACGTAGCGGGGCAAAGGGTAGGCCGCGGAGGCGTGAGGGGCAAGGAGGTTACTAACGAGAAAATAAAATGTGAACTATCCTGTCTCCGTGATGGTCATTATCTCCATCTACCGTATCTCGGGCTCAGTGACCGCTGGAACGGGTAACACGTAAAACCGCACAAACTAGGAGATAATCCGGTGGACGGAGTCAGGGGGTCAGAGGTGGTGACTGACTCACTGAGGTTTCCCAGCGGTTTAAATCTTTAACCACGGCGATGGGATTCACTATGCTGGGAGCTCTGGAACGGTGCTCACTGGATTGGGAGACAATATACCAGAGGGTCACAGAACACAGAACATTACAGGCCCTTCGGCCCACGATGTTGTGCTGACCTTAAGATCAATCTAACCCTTCCCTGCCCTCAAAACGTTTCGTTGATCATCCACGTGCCATCTACGACTTTCTTTAAAGAGTCCCCAAGAGCGCCATGTAGCATAGCGGCGAGCGTGATTCCATTACAGCGCGGCAAATTTGCAGTTCCAGCTTCAATTCCCTCCGCTCCCTGTAAGGAGTTTGTCCATTTTCCCGTGACCGCGTGGGTTTCCTCCGGGTGCTCCGGTTTCCTCCCACATTCCAAAGGCGTATTGGTTAGTAGGTTAATTGCCCGCTGTAAGTTGTCCTGTGATTAGGCTAGTGTTAATAGATGGGTTGCTGGGCCGCGCCGCTCGTTGGACCGGAAGGGCCCGTTCCACGTTGTATCTCCAAATAAACAAATTGGATTAAATTAAACGTCCTATGGTCAAAGTCACTCGGATCACATTCCTTCCTCGGTCTGATATCCGGCCTGAACAACAACCGACCCTTTTGATGATGTCAGCCTGCTTTTGAGTTGCTGCCACATGATTGGCTGATTGATTATTTGCGTTAACGAGCAGGTGTACAGGGTTAGATACTGAAGTGGCCACCGAGTGCATATGTCACCCTGTCCTATCTGGCGATTCAATTTCTTACAGGCATTCACAGTAGAACAAAGAAATACAATAGAATCATTGAAAAACTACACACAAAGACTGACAAACAACTAACGTGCAAAAGAAAACAAATTGCGCTGGTGTCTGACCCGCCGGTGAGGACTGGCTCATGGACCTCTGGGTTCCTCCTGCTGAAGTCAGTAATCCGCTCCTTGGCTTTGCTGACGCCGACTGAGAGGTGGTTGTTGCGGCACCGTTCAACAAGGTTTCCAATCTCCCTCCTACATGCCAGTTCGTCACCAGCTTCTGACTCGACTTGCATACTGTTCATGCGGACCAGGTGATTACACAGTGCCGGTGAGGCAGGACAAGGCAAAACAATGCCAATGCAGAATAAAGGGCTACAGCGGCAGAGATGGCAGCGCAGACAGACAACTTGTTGCAAGGTCACAACGAGGGCGATTGAGGTCAAAGATTCATCATATTGTATGAGGACACATTTCAATAGATTCAGAACAGTGGAAGACAAGCTATCCTCGGTCCCGGCGGCACGCGCGTTCAGGCTTTTCCAACTTCTGTCTAATGGAGGGGGGAGAAGAGGAGAATGTCCGGGATGGGAGGGGTCTTTCATTGTGTTGGCTGCCTTACCTGCGCTGCGGGAAGTGTAGATAGAGTGCATGGAGGGGAAGCTGGTTACTGTGATGTGCTGAGCGGTGTCCACAACTCTCTGTGCTCGCAGGTAGAGCAGTTGCCGTACCAATTGGTGATCTATCCCGATAGGTGCATCGGTAGAAATTGGCGAGGGTCGACGAGCACATGCCGAATTTTTTTCAAAGGAGCTTTCATGGCCGTGAAGTCCAGAGTGGTGTTCGCTCATAGGAAGGTGAAGCTCTCAAAGTTGACAACCTGTGCGCCATTGAGGAAACATGTCAGTGGGTTGGGACTCCCAGTAATCATCACAAGCTCCCACCTCCCACAGTCCCCACTGCACCTCCCGAGATTCTGGCATCTGCTCTTCCTTGCGTCTACACCTTGTCCCAGGCCAACGCTCATCACTCCCCTGACAACAGAGATACTGTGGATGATACCACTGTTCGTGGGAGCTCGCAGTGCTTAAATTCGCCTTGTTACACAGACCATGTACTCATCCCGTGGGATGGCCTGCTGTGGCTGCCCAGGGCAGGAGCTGCTGGGGGCAGTGTGGCGCGGCGGGCAAGCCGTGTTGCTTTGGGGGCGGCTCCTCCCATTGGCGCTGCTCTTCCGGAGTCGCCTGGTGGAAGACAGGCCGGATTGCGTTCGTCTGAACTGCTGCGTGTTTGTTCTTGCAAATAACATCCCGTGCACCGTCAATCAGCTATGTTGTACTGTGTGTGATTGCATGTTTACTGCTGCCTTATCTCTGCTGTACGTGCCGTGTGCGACTTTGGGTACTGTGTTTTGTATCTTGGCCCTGGTTTCGTTTGGCTGAGTTCCTGGGTATTCATGTGTGGTCTGAATGACAATTAAACTTGAACTTGATTAATTGTAACATTTCCCTGCATCGTAGCCGTGGCTGAACCCATGGCTATAACGTCCTTTGTAAAGCTCCGATGTCTGCGAGACTAACCTGGAAAGGGAAAGCTGTCTCTTAGTTTTATCATTGGTTGAGTACTACACACGAAATGCCACTAATACGGTAATAATGAATCTGATATTTTCCCTTGTTCAAGGCCGTTCTCACTGACAGCAATCAGCTCCCACTCAGCCCCAAGTGCGCTGACCCTGACATTATGCATTAATTTCACAAGCTGCTGATAAATTTCCGCAAATCATTCCAAAACGTCAGTACGCACTACAGATGCGTTTATTTATTAATGAAAGAATGGATTAATTACATTTATTTATTTAGTTTTCTTGTTTATGTATTTAGTGATACAGCCCGGTAACAGGCCCTTACGGGCCAATAGACCCACACCGCCCAATAACACCCATGTGACCAATTAATCTAATAACTCGTACATCTTCGGCCTATGGGAGGAAATCGGAGCACGCGGAGACACTCTGGCGGTCACAGAGAGAATCTACAGACTCCTTAAGGACAGCGGCAGGAATCGAACACGAACCGCTACGTTACGGTGCCTCCCCTGGTTACCAGTGCGGGGTTTGTTTTGCTGTTGTGGAGTTCTCCTGAGCACTGTGGACATGCTGTGTTGGCACCAGAACCTGTGGCGACAGTTACCGGCTGTCCCCAACACACCCTCAGCCAAGACCGTAAGAGCATTAGGAATTTTGCCCATAGAGTTTGCTCCACCACTTCACCGTGGCTGATCCAATTTTCCTCACAGCGCGAATCTCCTGCCTTCTCTCCACATCCCTTCATGCCCTGACTAATCAAGATCCTAATGACCTTTGCACTAAAAATACACGAGGACTTGACCTCCACAACTGTTTGCAGCAAAGAATTCCACGGATTCTCCACCCTCTGGCTAAAGAAATTCCTCCTCATCTTCATTCTAACAGGACGCCCCCCTATTCTGATACTGTGCCCTCCGGTCTTACACTTTCCCGCCACAGGAAACATCCTCTCCACATCCACTCTATCGAAGCCTTTCACCATTCGATCGGTTTCAATGAGGTCAACTCTTATTCTTCTGAGTTCCAGTGAGTACAGGCCCAGAGCCATCAAACGTTCTTCATTCGTCAAACCTTTCAAACCTGGGGTCATTTTCGTGATCCGCCTTTGAACTTCCACGCTGCCCTCGAATTCAGCTGGTCCATTTTCGGCAGCCCTTTCCCTTTCTCGATCTCACTGTCTGTCTCCAGAGACAGTTATCCGCCGATGTCTATTACAAACTCACATCTACCTGGACTATACCTCTTCCCACCTTGCTACTCCTAAAACGCCATCCTCTCCTCTCAATTCCTCCGTCTCCGCCGCATCTTCCATTTCACGCACGTCTGCTCTTACCCCATCCTTCCGCCACCCTCCCAGACACAGGGTTCTCTTGTCCTCACCTACCACCCCACCAGCCTCCGCTTCCAGCACGTAATTCTCCGAAATTCCCGCCACCTCCAATGGGATCCCAGTGCTAAGCACATCTTTCCTTCCCCCTCCCCCCCCCCCCCACTTGCTGCTTTCGGCGGGGATCGCTCCTTACGCGACTCCCTCGTCCATTCGTCCCTCCACACTGATCTCTCTTCCGGCACTTACCCTTGCAAGCGGAACAAGTGCTACACCTGCCCTTTCACCTCCCTCACTACCATCCAGGGCGCTAAACAGTCCTTCCAGGTGAGTCGACTGTTTAGTGAGTCTACTGGGGTCACGTACTGCGTTCAGTGCCCCGGGTGTGGCCTCCTGTAACTCGGGGAGAGTCGACATCGGTTGAGAAACCGCTTCGCCGAGAGTCTACGCTCTGTTCGCCAGAATAAGTGGGGTCTCCCAGCGGCCACCCATTCTAATTCCACTTCCCATTCCGATATGTCCATCCAGGGCCTCCTCCACTGTCGTGATGAGGTCACACTTAGGTTGGAGAAACAACACCTTATATTCTGTTCGGGTAGCCTCCAACCTGACGGCATGAACATCGACTTCTCAAACTTCCGGTAATGCCCCACCTCCCCTTCACCACCTCTCATCCCCTTTCCTCTCCCTCGCCCCGCCCATCGCTTTCCTCTGGTGCTCCTCTTCCTTTATCCTTCCTTCCATGGCCTTCCGTCTCTTTCACCAATCAACTTCCCAGCTCTCTGCTTCATTCCTCCCCCTCCAGCTTTCAACGATCACCTGGTGTTTCTCTCCCCTCACCCACCTTTCAAATGTACTCCGCAGCTTTTTATTTTCTCCAGTCCTGCCAAAGGGTTTCGGCCCAAATTGTCGGCTGTACTTTTTTCGCCATAGATTCTGCCTGGCCTGCTGGGTTCCTCCAGCATTTTGTGCGCGTTGCTCCTTTGAACCCTCCCCAGTGTCAGCACACCCTTTCCAAGATAAAGGGCTCAGACCTGCTCACAATACTCCAAGTGAGGTCTCATCAGTGCTTTATAAAGCCTCAACATTACACCCTTCCTTTTATATTCTAGTCCTCTTGAAATGAGTGCTGACATTGCATTTGCCTTCCTCATCGCTGAGCCAACCTGCAAATTAATCATGAGGGAATCCTGCACAAGCACTCTCAAGGCCCTTTGCGTCTGTGTTTTTTTGTATTTTCTCTCCATTTAGAAAATTGTCAATACTTTCATTTCTTCTACCAAACTGCACGACCATACACTTCCTGACACTGTATTCCATCTGCCATTTCTTTGCCCATTCTCCTAATCTGTCTAAGTCCTTCTGTAGGCTCTCTATTTCCTCAAAACTACCTGTCCCTCCACCTATCTTCATATCGTTTGCAAACCTGGCCACAAAGCCATCAATTCCATCATCCAAACCATTGATGTATAATGTAAAAAGAATCAGTCCCAACACAGAGCCCTATGGAACACCACTAGTCACTGGCAGCCAACGAGAAAAAGGCTCCCTTTATTCCCACTCTGCCTCCTGCCAATCAGCCGCTGCTTTATACATGCTAGAATCTTCCCTGTAATACCATGGGGTAGTAATTTGTTAAGCAACCTCATGTGCGGCACCTTGTCAAAGGCCTCTGAAAATCCAAGTACACAATATCAACCGAATCTCATTTGTCTAACATGCTTGTTATTTCTTCAAAGAACTCCAACAGATTTGTCAGGTAAGATTTTCTCTAGTGGAAACCGTTCTGACGATGACTGACCTTATCATGTGCTTCCAAATACCCTGAGACCTCATCCTTAATGATCAAGTCCAACTTCTTTCCAACCACTGAGGTCAAGTTAACTGGCTTACCGTTCCTTTCTTTTGACTCTCTCCCTTCTTGAAGAGTGGAGTGACATTTGCAATTTTTCAGTCTTCTGGAACCATATCAGAATCCAGTGATTCTTGAAAGATCATTACTAATGCCTCCACGATCTCTTCAGCCGCCTCTTTCAGAACTCTGGGGTGTACACCGTCTGGTCCAGCTGACTTATCCACCTTCAGACCTCTCAGTTTCCCAGGAACCTTCTCTCTAGCTATGGTAACTTCATACCCTTGAAACCTGAAACTTCAACCGTACTGCTAGTGTCTTCCACAGTGAAGACTGATGCAAAATACTTATTCAGTTCGTCCGCCGTTTCATTGTCCCCCGTTACTACCACTCCAGCGTCGTTTCCCAGTGGTTCGATATCCACTCTCGCCTCGCGAATGCACTTTATATATCTGAATAAACGTTTGGTGACCTCTTTAATATTATTGGCTAATGTACTTCTGTATTTTATCTTTACCTTCTTTGTGACTGATTTAGTTGCCTTCTATTTTTTTGTTTAAAAGCTTCTGAATCTTCTAACTTTACATTAATTTTTGCTGTGATATATGCCCTCTATTTGGCTTTAATTTCTCTGGTTAGCCAGTTGTGTCATTTTGCCTTTAGAACACTTCCTCCTCTGATGTATATATCCTGTGTCTCCCAAATTGCTTCCAGAAATTCCAGCCATTGCTGCTTTGCCATCAACCCTGCCAGTGTTCTTTTCCATCAATTCTGACGAACTCCTCTCTCATGCCTCTAATTCCTTTTCTCCATTGTAATACTGATACATCTGATTTTAGCTTCTGTCTCAAATTTCAGGGTGATTTCGATCATATTATGACTACTTTCCCCCAAGGGTGTCACAATGGCAGGGCATTGGGAGCAAGGGTGGACCCAAATGCAAGACACATCTTGTGAGGTTAATTAAATTTAGTTTATTGTTTGATATCAGGAGAGCTAGGCAGGGGCAGGAGTAGCAAATTGGACAAGGACTGAGGACTACAACTAGGCTGGGACCAAGGGTCTGGGCTAGTACTCAGAATCAGCTTCCAGAACTGGAGACATGAAGAGGCTAAGAGTATGGACTCCAAGCCCAAGACTGGGCAAGGACCCAGTACCTGGGTCTTGCCTCGGGTTCAGACCCCAGAACCAGGCATTGACATGACATGGGCTAGGGAGAAGAGGAATATGGGAACAGAGCACCTCGGTCTCAGGAGAGCAGGTACATGCAACCACAGACTCACACACAGAACAGAGAGCCAGAACCCCTCCTTGGGTACAGGACATAGGGCCGGGACTCATGACTCCCCGCGGGGCAACGGCAAGACGGCCTGGCCTACCCCAGAGGCGAGGACAGACCAACACAAATGAACACCAGACAGTACCTACCTAGCTCCAGTGATGGAACTAGACTGACGTGCTGGCGAGGGCGAGAGGCGAGAGGGGCAGACAAGGGGGTAGGACAGAAATCACAGACCACCAGAGCCAGGACGTGGACGTGGTACTTGGATGCCGCCAGGGCCAGGACGTGGACGTGGTACTTGGAGCCTCCGGGTAATGCCGAGCTCTCGACGCGGCCCGGGAACAGTAGACAGCGGCTCTTGATTCTCTCCGGCGGGTTAACTAACGGACCCACCTTGATGAGGAAACTTTGCAGGCTCGTTTCGGCGAGGTAACTGGACAGGGTTGCTCCGGTGAGGAAAGGCGAATTACCGGCATCGCTTCGGGCGGAGACAAGGCTTGCTCCGGCCAGATGACATTGACACGCCGTGACTTTGCAGACACTCCCGCACCGAACAGCTAAAAGCCGGAGACTATAAACTACTGGTTCAGCCGAGTGTTAATTGCCTCTAATCATCAAAGTCGAGGGACACGGGAAAACAGGGAATCAACGGTCCGGATCGTAACATAAACAAGCTAAATTTAAAGGGACCGCGATCCGAACCATGAGAAAGGGTTCTTTTACCTTAAGATCTCTAATCAATTACTGTTCATTGCACAACACCTAATCCAGAATAACTGATCCCCTAGTGGTCACAAACGCGAACTGCTCCAAAAAAAGTCTGTTCGGTACTCAAGAAAATACCCCCTCTTGGTATCCAGCACCAAACAGATTTTCCCAATCTACCTGCATATCGAACTCTCCCATGACTATTGTAACATTGCCCTTTTGGTATACATTTTCTATCTCCCATTGTAATTTGTAGGCCACACCCTGACTACTATTTGGGGGTCTGTATACAACATCCATCAGGGTCTTTTTACTCTTGTAATTCATTAGTATTCACAATGATTCAACACCTTCCAAGCCTATGTTATCCATTTCTAATGATTTGATTACCCACAGAGCAACACCGCCCCTCTGCCTTCCTGCCTCTCCTTCCGATACAATGTGTATCCTTGGACACGAAGCTTCCAGCTATAATCTTCGTTCAGCCATAATTCGGAGGTGCCTACAACATCATACCTGCCAATCTGTCACTTATTCCATATACTGCGCACATTCAAATATAACACCTTCAGTCCCGCATTCACCCTTTTCGAATTTGTCCGTCTTTTACGTTGCAACTCATCCAGATGATGCAATTTTGCCCTATAATCAGCCTCTCCTCACTGCACATTGTCTCTGTTTGTAAACCAGCCACCTCATCTTCAGCCCCCAGCCACATTAGTTTAGAATTTCCCGAAGAACTGTAACCAATCTTCCCACAATGATATTGATCCCGTCAGGCTCAGGTGTAACCCGTCCCTTTTGTACGGGTCATACCTTCCCCAGAAGAGATCCCAATGATCCATAAATCTGAACCCCTGCCTCCTGAACCAGTTCATCAGTCACACATTCACTGGCCAGATCATCCTATTCTTACCTTCACTGGGACGTGGCATGGCCATCAATCCAGAGGTGATGACCCTGGGGGTCCTGTTTCTCAGCATTCTACCTAGCTCCCTAAAATCTCTCTTCAGGGCTTCCTCAGTTTCTCTCCCTGTGTCATTGGTGCCAAAACGCACCCAGGCTTCGGGCTGCACACCCTCGCTCTTGAGAATGCCACGGACCCGGTTCCAAACTACCATAATCCTGGCACCAGGGAAGCAACAGACCATCCGGGCGCCTCCCCCCTGCCCGCAGCTCCTCGTCTCGGTTCTTCTGATGAAGGAATCTCCTGTCAATACTGCCATCCTCTTCAGCTTCCTGCTCTTCTGAGCCACAGCACCAGACTCAGCGCCAGTAGGTTGTCCCCCTCAATTGTATCTGAAGTTGCATACTTACCCGACGGGGAACGGACACAGGGGTACTCTGCGCTGACCGTGCATTTCCCCTCTTCCTACTGCTGGTCACCCACTTACCTGTCTCCTGCAGTCTGGGGGTTACACACACACACACACACACACACATATACATACATACACACACACACATACACATACACATACACACACACACTGACACATACACACACACACACATACACATACACACACACACACACACACATATACACATACACACACACACACACACATACACACACACATACACACACACAGACACAGACACAGACACACACACACACATACACATACATACACACACACATACACACACACACACACACACACACACACACACACACACACACACACGCGGAGTGTTGCAGATCTGAAGGGCCAGGAGGGAGGGATCGTCAATACAGGAGGGGATGATATTGAGGGACTTGAGGGGCCAGGACGGAGGGACTGTCACACCGCTGGAGGGGACGATACTGAGGGATCGCTCGCTGTATTTTTTCATTGCCACGTTGAGCACGTTTCCAGTCTCCCAGGATCTCTGGGATGTTCAGTGTGTCAGCGCACCAGGAAATCTGTAAGCTGAAATACTTTTATCTTTTAAACCATGTCCCCGGTCATGGCCGGGCTGGAAGTTGCTGAGTCATTGGTTACCCGTCAACCGGAAGCAACGGGAACCCAAACACGAAACAACATTTTCTCTGGCTTGCCTGACACATTCACGCTGAATTTCACGGGAGGAAATTCACAGCAAAAGGGTCAGCGATCTGTAACGTAAAGAAATCTTCATTCCCGAAGAATATCAAAGGGTTTTGCCGATTTACAAAAATGAAAAATCGATCTTTCGCTAAACATTACTAGAAGTTTAAACAAATGTCCCAACAGCTCAAACACAAGGTGGTTAAATCCCGAGATCCCATTCCAGACTCGAGCAGATCTTTGGCCATGGAGCTGCGGATTGTTCTCGTCATATGCTCGTTCCTGAGCTCCGCCGCTGCCGCTGAAGGTAATACCGACGCTCGCCCGCTCCGCTGTTGGGGTTCAGTTGGCAATCGCGTGTCCCAACCATCGATGATGGGTTCTCTTTTAGTCAGGGCAGGAATCAATCGATGAGAGACCCAGTTTAGCCAGATAAAACACCCAACATGACAGTACAATTCAGTGCAGTACAGGCCTCGAGAGCGCACACCCACCTCAGGTTGGACGCCACCGCACCACAACTGACGTGGGAAAGATTTGACAACCTTGACACCAAGGGTGACTTTCTCTTGCGCTGGTTCTGTGGGCTCTGAAGCTAATGTGCTCCTCCACAAGGGGTGGGGATTGTAGGGATGAATAGGTGTGAGAGGTTCTCCCCCTCTGCTGCTAATCCAGGGGCACCAGGAGGAATCTGTGCACCGTGTTCAAGCCCAAACGCACTTCGTGCCCCCACTGCGCTCCCAGTGGCTGGCAGATGCGGTTCCCAGAGGTTGAGATAAGTAGAAATCTAAACTCTGGGTCTGTGAGCAGCTCGCAATCTTGCTCTCTCCTTCTCCATGCCTGTGTCTGTCTCCCATTTCCCTCTCTCTCTCTCTCGCCCCACTTCTCTCTCTTTACATGGTTCTCTCTCCATCTCCCCCCTTCATTCCCTCTCTCCATCTCTCTCTCTGTCTCTCCCCCTCTCACTCCATCTCTCTCAATCTACCCCTCTCTCCATCTCTTCCCCTGTCTTGTTGGACAGTGGAGCACTGCAGTGGCGGGGCAACCCGGAGAGAGGGTCACACTGCGGGGGGGGGGAGGGTAGGGTGGTACTGAAGCAGATTCACACTGTGGGAGAGGTGGCACTGAGGGACGGTCACACTGTGGGAGGGGTGTTACTGAGGGAGTGTCACATTGTGGAAGGGGTGGTACTGAGGGAGGGTCACACTGTGGAAGGAGTGGTACTGAGGGAGGGTCACACTAAGGGAGGGGCGGTAGTGAGGGAGGGTCACACTGTGGGAGGGGTGGTACTGAGGGGAAGGTCACACTGTGGGAGGGGTGTTACTGAGGGAGGGTCACACTGTGGGAGGGGTGATACTGAGGGGGGGTCACACTGTGGGAGGGGTGGTACTGAGGGAGGGTCACACTGTGGGAGGGGTGGTACTGAGGGAGGGTCACACTGTGGAAGGAGTGGTACTGAGGGAGGGTCACACTAAGGGAGGGGCGGTAGTGAGGGAGGGTCACACTGTGGGAGGGGTGGTACTGAGGGGAAGGTCACACTGTGGGAGGGGTGTTACTGAGGGAGGGTCACACTGTGGGAGGGGTGGTACTGAGGGAGGGTCACACCGGGGGGGGGTGGTACTGAGGGAGGGTCACACTAAGGGAGGGGTGGAAGTGAGGGAGGGTCACACTGTGGAAGGGGTGATCTGAAGGAGAGTCACACTGTTGGAGGAGTTGTATTAAGGAGCGGTGGTACTGAGGGAGGGTTACACGGGGGTTGGTGAGGAATTACATTGAGGGAGGAGTGACACTGAGGGATTACTTCACTGAATTGGAACTTGTGCTGTCTGTTTAACAGAATCCTGTGTCGGTCGCTGTGATCTTGGCTTCCAGTTGGGTATGAAGTGTCAGTGTGACGCGCTGTGCGGTTTCTACGCAAGCTGCTGCTCCGATTACCACTCCGTCTGTATCAAAAGTAAAGACTGCTCACAGAGCGCGCGCGCGCGCACACACACACACGCACACAAACAAACACCCCCACCCAAGGTCGAAACTGTTGAAATTCTTTGAGGAGATTACAAGCAGAGTAGATAAAGGGGATGCGGTGGATGTTGTATATTTGGACTTTCAGAAGGTCTTTGACAAGGTGCCACACATGAGGCTGCTTACCAAGTTAGGAGCCCATGGTATTACAGGAAATTTACTAACATGGTTAGAGCGTTGGCAGCTTGGTAAGAGGCAGTGAGTGGGAATATAAGGATATTTCTCAGGTTAGCCGACAGTGACGAGTAGTCTGCAGGGGTTGGAGATGGGACTGCTTCTTTTTATGTTGTATATCGATGATTTAGATGATGAAATAGATGGCTTTGTCACGAAGTTTGCAGATGATACGAAGATTGGTGGAGGGGTGAGTAGTGTTGAGGAAACAGGAAGGCTGCAGAAGGATTTACACAAATTAGTAGATTGGGAGGAAAGTGGCAAATAAAATACAATGTTGGAAAATGCACGGTCATGCACTTGGATAGTAGAAATAAATGTGGATTGTTTTCTAAATAGGGAGAAAATCCAGGAATCTGAGATGCAAAGGGACTTGGGAGTCCCTGTACAGAACACCCTAAAGGTTAACTTGCAGGTCGAGTCGGTGGTGAGGAAGGCAAATGCCATGTTAGCATTCATTTCAAGAGGTCTAGAATACAAGAGCAGGGATGTGATGCTGAGGGATAAGGTACTGGTGAGGCCTCACCTTGAGTATTGTGAACAGTTTCGGGATCCTCATCTTGGAAAAGATGTGCTGGCATTCGATAGGATTCAGAGGAGGTTCGCAAGGATGATTTCAGGAATGAAAGGCTAATCATTCGAGGAAAGTTTGATAGCTCTGGGTCTGTATCCCACCTAGCCAATGGGATACCTGCTCTGAGGATGCGTCGAGAATGGTGTGGAGGGAGTTTCACTCTGTATCCGAACCTGGGAGTGTGTGATGGGACGGTGTGGAGGGAGTTTCACTCAGTGTCTGACCCCGGGACTGTGTGATGGGACGATGTGGAGGGAGCTTCACTCTCTGTCTGGCCCCGGGAGTGTGTGATGGGACGGTGTGGAGGGAGTTTCACTCTGTGTCTGACCCCGGGAGTGTGTGATGGGACGGTATGTAGGGAGTTTCACTCTCTGTCTGGCCCCGGGAGTGTGTGATGGGACGGTGTGGAGGGAGCTTCACTCTGTGTCTGACCCCGGGAGTGTGTGATTGGACAGTGGAGAGGGAGCTTCACTCTGTGTCTGACCCCGGGAGTGTGTGATGGGACGGTTTGGAGGGAGTTTCACTCTGTGTCTGACCCCGGGAGTGTGTGATGGGACGGTGTGGAGGGAGCTTCACTTTGTGCTTGTTTTGAGAAAGTCAGGATCATAGAAACATAGAAACATAGAAAATAGGTGCAGGAGTAGGCCATTCGGCCCTTCGAGCCTGCACCGCCATTTATTATGATCATGGCTGATCATCCAACTCAGAACCCAGCCTTCCCTCCATACCCCCTGACCCCTGTAGCCACAAGGGCCATATCTAACTTCCTTTTAAACATAGCTAATGAACTGGCCTCAACAGTTTGCTGTGGCAGAGAATTCCACAGATTCACCACTCTCTGTGTGAAGAAGTTTTTCCTAATCTCGGTCCTAAAAGGCTTCCCCTCTATCCTCAAACTGTGACCCCTCGTTCTGGACCTCCCCAACATCGGGAACAATCTTCCTGCATCTAGCCTGTCCAATCCTTTTAGGATCTTAAACGTTTCAATCAGATCCCCCCTCAATCTTCTAAATTCCAACGAGTACATGCCCAGTTCATCCAGTCTTTCTTCATATGAAAGACCTGCCATCCCAGGAATCAATCTGGTGAACCTTCTTTGTACTCCCTCTATGGCAAAGATGTCTTTCCTCAGATTAGGGGACCAAAACTGCACACAATACTCCAGGTGTGGTCTCACCAAGGCCTTGTACAACTGCAGTAGTACCTCCCTGCTCCTGTACTCGAATCCTCTCGCTATAAATGCCAGCATACCGTTCGCCTTTTTCACCGCCTGCTGTACGTGCATGCCCACTTTCAATGACTGGTGTATAATGACACCCAGGTCTCGTTGCACCTCCCCTTTTCCTAATCGGCCACCATTCAGATAATAATCTGTTTTCCTATTTTTGCCACCAAAGTGGATAACTTCACATTTATCCACATTAAATTGCATCTGCCATGAGTTTGCCCACTCACCCAACCTATCCAAGTCACCCTGCATCCTCTTAGCATCCTCCTCACTGCTAACACTGCCACCCAGCTTCGTGTCATCCGCAAACTTGGAGATGCTGCATTTAATTCCCTCATCCAAGTCATTAATATATATTGTAAACAACTGGGGTCCCAGCACTGAGCCTTGCGGTACCCCACTAGTCACCGCCTGCCATTCTGAAAAGGTCCCGTTTATTCCCACTCTTTGCTTCCTGTCTGCTAACCAATTCTCCACCCACACCAATACCTTACCCCCAATACCGTGTGCTTTAAGTTTGCACACTAATCTCCTGTGTGGGACCTTGTCAAAAGCCTTTTGAAAATCCAAATATACCACATCCACTGGTTCTCCCCTATCCACTCTACTAGTTACATCCTCAAAAAATTCTATGAGATTCGTCAGACATGATTTTCCTTTCACAAATCCATGCTGACTTTGTCCGATCATTTCACCGCTTTCCAAATGTGCTGTTATCACATCCTTGATAACTGACTCCAGCAGTTTCCCCACCACCGACGTTAGGCTAACCGGCCTATAATTCCCCGGTTTCTCTCTCCCTCCTTTTTTAAAAAGTGGGGTTACATTAGCCACCCTCCAATCCTCAGGAACTAGTCCAGAATCTAACGAGTTTTGAAAAATTATCACTAATGCATCCACTATTTCTTGGGCTACTTCCTTAAGCACTCTGGGATGCAGACCATCTGGCCCTGGGGATTTATCTGCCTTCAATCCCTTCAATTTACCTAACACCACTTCCCTACTAACATGTATTTCACTCAGTTCCTCCAACTCACTGGACCCTCTGTCCCTTATTATTTCTGGAAGATTATTTATGTCCTCCTTAGTGAAGACAGAACCAAAATAATTATTCAATTGGTCTGCCATGTCCTTGCTCCCCATAATCAATTCACCTGTTTCTGTCTGCAGGGGACCTACATTTGTCTTTATCAGTCTTTTCCTTTTTACATATCTATAAAAGCTTTTACAGTCCGTTTTTATGTTCTCTGCCAGTTTTCTCTCATAATCTTTTTTCCCCTTCCTAATTAAGCCCTTTGTCCTCCTCTGCTGAACTCTGAATTTCTCCCAGTCCTCAGGTGAGCCACTTTCTCTGGCTAATTTGTATGCTACTTCTTTGGAATTGATACTATCCCTAATTTCTCTTGTCAGCCACGGGTGCACTACCTTCCTTGATTTATTCTTTTGCCAAACTGGGATGAACAATTGTTGTAGTTCATCCATGCAACCTTTAAATGCCTGCCATTGCATATCCACCGTCAATCCTTTAAGTGTCATTTGCCAGTCTATCTTAGCTAATTCACGACTCATACCTTCAAAGTTACCCCTCTTTAAGTTCAGAACCTTTGTTTCTGAATTAACTATGTCACTCTCCATGTTAATGAAGAATTCCACCATATTATGGTCACTCTTACCCAAGGGGCCTCTCACGACAAGATCGCTAATTAACCCTTCCTCATTGCTCAAAACCCAGTCCAGAATAGCCTGCTCTCTAGTCGGTTCCTCGACATGTTGGTTCAAAAAACCATCCCGCATACATTCCAAGAAATCCTCTTCCTCAGCACCTTTACCAATTTGGTTCACCCAATCTACATGTAGATTGAAGTCACCCATTATAACTGCTGTTCCTTTATTGCACACATTTCTAATTTCCTGTTTAATACCATCTCCGACCTCACTACTACTGTTAGGTGGCCTGTACACAACTCCCACCAGCGTCTTCTGCCCCTTAGTGTTACGCAGCTCTACCCATATCGATTCCACATCTTCCCGGCTTATGTCCTTCCTTTCTATTGCGTTAATCTCTTTTTTAACCAGCAACGCCACCCCACCTCCCCTGTTTATAAAGTATCTGGTTTGGTGTCATTAACTAACAATGTTTTCTCTGTGGTCAGCCCGCGGGGATGAATTTGCCCTCCCGGACGATGAAATTGATGAAATCTTCGCGAATGAGACGTATTTTTATCCCGATCTGGAATCAGAGCCGAGTTTGGAACCGGAGCCAAACCCGGAATCGGAACCCACTGTGGAACCGGAGCCGAGTCCGGAATCGGAACCCACTGTGGATCCGGAGCTGAGCCCGGAATTCGAGCCCAGTGTGGAACCGGAGCCGAGCCCGGAATTCGAGCCCAGTGTGGATCCGGAGCCGAGCCCGGAATTCGAGCCCAGTGTGGATCCGGAGCCGAGCCCGGAATTCGAGCCCAGTGTGGAACCGGAGCCGAGTACGGAACCGGGGCCGGATCCAGAACCAATGAACGTGTGCATCGGTGATAACCGATTTGATGCGTTCACTGATCTGAAGAATGGATCCATCTTCGCTTTTCAGGGTAAGTCGTTCAGCCCATCGGGTTGTCCCACCGTTGGGATCGATGAGCGACTTGAACTCTCGCTGCTGTTGACAATGGGCCCACCAGGTGCGGGGGGATCCAAAGGAATCACGCCAGCCACCTGACCAAGTGTCTCTGTCCACGGCCCCGATGAGTCTTGTACGCCTTCTTTATCTCATGGCCGTGGGCAGGCGCTGGTCACCCTGTACTGTCTTCCTCAACACACATAGACACACAACAGCGAGCGAGTCCTCGCTCCACGGACCCCCGTAACGATCAAATAACTCCCGATGGCTGAATGGTATTGCGAATATTCCCGACCTCACCTCCCGTAGGGTGGTGGTCGGGGGGTTAGAGGTAACCAGGAGTGAAGGAGGAGACCCTAACCTTTGCCCCAGTGTGGTGGGAATTTCACTCTGTGTCAGACTACGGGAGTGTGTTATATGACCGTGAGGAGGGAGCTTCACTCTGTGTCTGACCCCGGGAGTGTGTGATGGGACGGTGCGGAGGGAGTTTCACTCTGTGTCTGACCCCGGGAGTGTGTGATGGGACGGTGAGGAGGGAGCTTCACTCTGTGTCTGACCCCGGGAGTGTGTGATGGGACGGTGAGGAGGGAGTTTCACTCTGTGTCTGACCCATTACTTTCTTCTCCCCTCAGGGAAGTATTTCTATGAGTTGACTGATACAGGTGTAGCTGATGGATATCCGAAGCTGATTCACGATGTGTGGGGAGTGCAGGGCCCCATCGATGCTGCCTTCACACGAATAAACTGCGAGGGAAAGACGTATCTGTTCAAGGTCCGAGCGGCTGCGGACTGGGGCCAGGCGCGGTCGTTTCTCGGGGTTTGACTCTACGTTGCGGCGTTAATTCACGTTGATTGAGATCCTTAGTGAGGGGTGTCGAGGCAGCAGACCGATGGGAAGATAAAAAATGTGGGTTACCCACGCACCATCCCAGACGGATCTGCAGAATTAAGCCATTCGGCCCATCCATCTGTTCTGCCGTTCTATCATATGACCCCTGTCAACCTTATTCTCTTGACTTCTCCCCAGAGTCTTTGACACTAATCAAGAACCTAGCAACCTCCAACTTAAGTATACCCAGTGATTGGCCTCCACAGCCGTCTGTCGCATCTAATTTCATAGATTCACCACCTCTGTCTTTAAAAAAATCCTGCTCTTGTGGACGTGCCTATACTCAGAGGCCGTGCTCCCCGGTCAAAGACTCTCTCACTGTTGGAAACTTCCTCTCCACACCCACACTAGGCTTTCAATATTCGGTACAGTACTTTCTATAAGATCCCATTCAATTCTCCCAAACTCAAGTGAGTACAGCCGTTGGCCATTCCATACCTCGGTGTGTGCCTGGAAGGAGCCAGCGGAGGAGAAGATCGAACTGGGAACATAGGCAAAACTTAAAAGGCATTTGATAGGTGCTTGGAAGGGAGTGGCTTGGAGAGTTATGGGCCGATCGCAGGCACTTTGGACTAGCAGGGATGATGCTGAGGCCGACGTGGGACGGCGAGGAAGGAGTTTCACTGCGTCTGATCCTGGGAGTTTCTGATGGGACGCTGTGGAGAGAGCTTCACTCTGTGTCAGAGCCCGGGAGTGTGTGATGGGATGGTGTGGAGGGAGTTTCACTCTGTGTCTGACCCCGGGAGTGTGTGATGGGACGGCGAGGAAGGAGTTTCACTGTGTCTGATCCTGGGAGTGTGTGACAGGACGGTGTGGAGAGAGCTTCTCTCTGTGTCAGATCCCGGGAGTGTGTGATGGGACAGTGTGGAGGGAGTTTCACTCTGTGTCTGACCCCGGGAGTGTGTGATGGGACGGTGAGAAGGGAGCTTCGCTCTGTGTCTGACCCAAGGAGTGTGTGATGGGACGGTGAGGAGGGAGCTTCGCTCTGTGTCTGACCCCGGGAGTGTGTGATGGGACGGTGAGGAGGGAGCTTCACTCTGTGTCTGACCCCGGGAGTGTGTGATAGGACGGTGAGGAGGGAGCTTCACTCTGTGTCTGACCCCGGGAGTGTGTGATGGGACAGTGTGGAGGGAGTTTCACTCTGTGTCTGACCCCGGGAGTGTGTGATGGGACGGTGAGGAGGGAGTTTCACTCTGTGTCTGACCCCGGGAGTGTGTGAATGGACGGTGTGGAGGGAGCTTCACTCTGTGTCTGACCCCGGGAGTGTGTGATGGGACGGTGTGGAGGGAGCCTCACTCTGTGTCTGACCCCGGGAGTGTGTGATGGGACGGTGTGGAGGGAGCTTCACTCTGTGTCTGACCCCGGGAGTGTGTGATGGGACGGTGTGGAGGGAGTTTCACTCTGTGTCTGACCCCGGGAGTGTGTGATGGGACGGTGTGGAGGGAGCTTCACTCTGTGTCTGACCCCGGGAGTGTGTGATGGGACAGTGTGGAGGGAGCTTCACTCTGTGTCTGACCCCGGGAGTGTGTGATGGGACGGTGAGGAGGGAGCTTCACTCTGTGTCTGACCCCGGGAGTGTGTGATGGGACGGTGAGGAGGGAGCTTCACTCTGTGTCTGACCCCGGAAGTGTCAGTGTAGAGACTTGCCTAAATGAGTGGATGAGTTTTGTCTGACGCCATGTCTAGCCATTTGCCCGAGACGGGTGCACTTGATTAACCTGCCTCTCCTTCTCCAGGGTAAGTATTACTGGCGGTTCGACAATGGCGTCATGGAAGCCGATTTCCCGAGGCTGATCAAGGAAGGTTTTCCCCGAATTCCGGACAACGTTGACGCCGCACTGGCACTGCCGGCATCTGGCATCCGCGGAAAAGAGGGAGTCTACTTCTTCAAGGGTAAGGCAAGATTTCCCACCCTCTGAGTGCTGTTTAGCTACTGGCCAGATACAGTTGATCTCGGCTCCTGACCAACCCTCTCGTCTGCAGGCCGTAACTATTGGAAGTACGTCTTTCGCAGCCAGCCCAGCCAAGAGGAGTGCGAAAGCACATCCATCTCTGTCCCCTTTCGGAGATACGCCCAGTTCATGCTTCTCGACTGGGAGGAAGACTTCTTCACCGAGCTCTTTGGATCACCTAGGAGAGGTAACCTTCCACAACGGCTTGTTCCCCTGATCGTGGGCTTCTCCAGCCCACTCCAGTGTGGTGTCCGGTTCTCCAGTGTTGACGTTGGTGAGGCCAACTTTGGAAGACTGTGTGCATTTCTGGTCACCTACCTGCTGGAAAGTTATTAATAAGATTGAAAGAGTGCAGAGAAAATTTACAAGGATGTTGCCAGAACTTTTGAGGTCCTGAGTGACAGGGAAAAGTGGAATAGTTGAAAAGTAATGCACAAAAAAGGCTGGAGGAACTTAGCAGATCATGTGACATCTGTGGAGGGGACTAAGCAGTTGACATTTCGGCGCGATAAACCTTCATCAGGACTTATTCCTTGGAGCGTAGGAGAATGAGGAGAGATGTCACAGGTATACAAAGTTATGAAGGGTATCGATTCGGTAAATGCAAACAGCTTGTTTTTCCACCGAGGTTGGGCGAGACGAGAACTTGAGGTCAGAGGTCAGGGGTGAAAGGTGCACTATTGACGGGACACATGAGGGGGAACGTCTCCCAGAGGGAGGAGAGATTGTCGAACGAGCTGCCGGAAGAAATGGGTTAAATTTGACTATTTAATATTTAAGAGAATACCGGGATCGGAGGGCTTTTGAGGGCAATGGTGGGCGAGTCAATGGGACTAGGCAGATTATGAGCTCGGTCGGCACGGACTAGATGGGCTGAAGGGCGTGTGCCTCTGCTGTAGTGCTCGATGACTGTATGATTCTCTCTGCGTCCTTATTCTTCCCGTTTTAGCTTCAGTTTCGTCCGTCTCACTTTTCCATTTCACTGTTTCACTGCGCTTCATTTCATTACTGGCCATCTTGTACGACCACGAGGTATAGGAGCAAAACCAGGCCACTCGGCCCATTCTGTCTGCTATTCCGTTTGTTCATGGTTAATTTATTATCCCGTTCAACTACATTTTCCTGCCTTTTCCCCGTAACCCCTGACACCGTTACTAATCAAGAACCTATCTACCTCCGCTTTAAATATCCCCAATGACTCGGCTTCCCCAGCTGTCTGTGACAATGAATTCCACAGATTCACCACCCCCTGGCTAATGAAATTCCTCCTAATCTCTGTTCTAAATGGATGACCCGCTCTTCTAAGGCTTTACTCTCTTCTTTAACACGGTAAATTTAAAGACGAGGAAGTAGAGAAAACTGTTTTCTTATCCCACTTTAAAGAAAAAACAACTTTATTTCAAGTATTGTGAAAAATCGCTTTAAAGCACAATAACTAACAGAAACTAAATGAAATATTCTCAGCCATATCCAGGCTACACCCGCTGGGTTGCCAGTAGACTCACACACCTCTGTGGTCCCCGTGAACACGCTCTCCACGGTTACCGGGCAGGGACAAAAGCTCGGTACGTTGCCCGGCAGATAGATAGATAGAGCACTCCGCTACCCGCTTCCCTGACCCACAGACAGATAGATAGAGCACTCCGCTACCCGCTTCCCTGACCAACAGATAGACAGATAGAGCACTCCGCTACCCGCTTCCATGATCCACAGATAGATAGATAGAGCACTCCGCTACCCGCTTCCCTGACCCACAGACAGATAGATAGAGCACTCCGCTACCCGCTTCCCTGACCCACAGACAGATAGATAGAGCACTCCGCTACCCGCTTCCCTGACCCACAGATAGATAGATAGAGCACTCCGCTACCCGCTTCCCTGACCCACAGATAGATAGATAGAGCACTCCGCTACCCGCTTCCCTGACCCACAGACAGATAGATAGAGCACTCCGCTACCCACTTCCCTGACCCACAGACAGATAGATAGAGCACTCCGCTACCCGCTTCCCTGACCCACAGACAGATAGATAGAGCACTCCGCTACCCGCTTCCATGACCCACAGATAGATAGATAGAGCACTCCGCTACCCGCTTCCCTGACCCACAGATAGATAGATAGAGCACTCCGCTACCCGCTTCCCTGACCCACAGATAGATAGATAGAGCACTCCGCTACCCGCTTCCCTGACCCACAGATAGATAGATAGACCACTCCGCTACCCGCTTCCCTGACCCCTCAGCTACCCGCTTCCCTGACCCACAGACAGATAGATAGAGCACTCCGCTACCCGCTTCCCTGACCGATAGATAGATAGAGCACTCCGCTACCCGCTTCCCTGACCCACAGATAGATAGATAGAGCACTCCGTTACCCGCTTCCATGACCCACAGACCCTCCCTGACCCACAGATAGATAGACAGAGCACTCCGCTACCCGCTTCCATGATCCACAGATAAAGAGATAGAGCACTCCGCTACCCGCTTCCCTGACCCACAGACAGATAGATAGAGCACTCCGCTACCCGCTTCCCTGACCCACAGACAGATAGATAGAGCACTCCGCTACCCGCTTCTCCTGACCCACAGACAGATAGATAGAGCACTCCGCTACCCGCTTCCCTGACCCACAGACAGATAGATAGAGCACTCCGCTACCCGCTTCCCTGACCCACAGACAGATAGATAGAGCACTCCGCTACCCGCTTCCCTGACCCACAGACAGATAGATAGAGCACTCCGCTACCCACTTCCCTGACCCACAGACAGCTATCTGACCCAGTCTGGTAACTCCGTTTGTTCACACTTGTCCAAGTGTCTGACAGCGGCTACACATCTGGCTAAGCATTCTGCTCCGGATACACGTCTATCGGAGTGTCCCGTATATGCCTCTGGCCGAGTGTCCGGCTGCAGTTACATACCTGGCCTCTTCCGGAGCCCGGCCAACTACTCTGCCTCCCCTTACAGGTGGTACCTCCGGGCCGTTCCGCACTGGTTTTCACTGGAGTGGGCTTCCTGCCCGGATAGATTCGGCGATGATCGGGAAACTCTTCAGGAACCGTAAGCTGATTGAGCGGCACCGCTGGAGGAAGCCGTACTGGCACGGTAGGAAGCTGCGTCGGCGCGGCAGGAAAGGATGGTCGAACGGCTCGCGGTGGAGGTACTCGTCCAGCGACGAAGACGACTCCTACATCTTTATGCCCAGCCAGAGTGTCTACTTCTTCTCCGGAGGTAACGGCTCCACCTCCTCCCCGCGAACTCCCTCCCCCCACTATCTAACACTGGGGCTGCCGCAGATCGATAGACAGTAGTGAACGTAGTCGCCAGCTGGGCGGGGTGCTCGTCACAGCCGGATTCTGGAAGCTGAGGCTTGGCTGACGTTGGAGGAGATTAAAGGGATCAGCAGAACGTCACGGGCAGAAAGGCCTGTGCTGTGTTGCTCTGTGCAACACACACACACAAGGCTGGAGGAACTCAGCAGGCCAGGTCGTATTTATGGAGAGGAATAAACAGCCGACGATTCGGGCCGAGACCCTTCACTAGGACTGGACAGGAAGGGGAAGGAGGTTAGAGGGATGAGTGGAAACGCCAGGCGGGCGGGGGAGGGAAGGGAAGAAGAAGCAATTTGTCAGGGAGGGAGAGTGGACCATGGGGAGGTGGGGGGGGGGCACTAAAGCGTGGATATAGACAGGCAGGTGAAGCGAAGCCGTAAAAAGTGGGGGAATTGAAGAAGAAGGAAGGGGGAGGGGAGAAATTACCATTAGTTTGAGAAATCGATGTTCATGCCATCAGTTCGGAGGCTAACCAGACCGAATATAAAATGTTGTTCCTCCAGCCTGTGAGCGGCCTCATCGTGACAGCCGAGGACGCTATGGACCGACGTAAAGGCCCTGCGAACGCAGCGATCCTGATAAATATGGGTGGAAGGGAGACCCCAATGATCCGCTCATCCGTCCCTGCATTCGTTCGTAGGGTCTAGTGGTTAGATGTGTTGCATTTCCGTGCGAGACGGTCAGGACGCTGTCAGTGACGCGCCTGTACTAAGCAGGGTGTTTCACTGCGATTTCAGGTGACTATTACCGGGTTGACCTGGGGACCAAGATGGTGGCATTTGCTCGGCCCAGGTATCCACGATCCATCGCCAAGTACTGGTTCAAGTGCAAGGACGTTTTCGAGTAACGACGGCCGTGGCAAGCAGCGTCACAGGCTAAGCCGCAGATTCCGGGAACGTAGCGGGGCAAAGGGTAGGCCGCGGAGGCGTGAGGGGCAAGGAGGTTACTAACGAGAAAATAAAATGTGAACTATCCTGTCTCCGTGATGGTCATTATCTCCATCTACCGTATCTCGGGCTCAGTGACCGCTGGAACGGGTAACACGTAAAACCGCACAAACTAGGAGATAATCCGGTGGACGGAGTCAGGGGGTCAGAGGTGGTGACTGACTCACTGAGGTTTCCCAGCGGTTTAAATCTTTAACCACGGCGATGGGGATTCACTATGCTGGGAGCTCTGGAACAGGATTGGGAGACAATATACCAGTGGGTCACAGAACACAGAACAGTACAGCACACGATGTTGTGCTGACCTTTGAACCTACTGTAAGATCAATCTAACCCTCCCCTGCCCCCAAAACGTTTTGTTTTTTCAAATAATCCACGTGGCGGGGAGCGTGACTCTATTACAGTTCGATGCGTTTCTCAGTCCCTCCGCTGTCTGTAAGGAGTTTGTACGTTGTCCCGTGATCACGTGGGTTTCCTCCGGGTGCTCCGGTTTCCTCCTACATTCCAAAGACCTACTGCTCAATCGGTCCTTTGCCCCATGCTATGGATGAAGGAGCTGTGGGCTTTGTGAGAAAGTTTGTAGGTGATACCGAGATAGGTGGGGGGGGGGGCGGGATGGGGGGGACGGGTAGCGTTGAGGAAACAGGGAGTCTGCAGAAGGATTTTGACAGATTGGGAGAATGGGTGAAGAAGGAATATAGTGTAGGGAGGTGAATGGTCATGCACTTTGGTAAAATAATAAAGAAGTAGACTATTTTCTAATGTAACCACGAGAAAATCTGCAGATGCTGGGAATTCAAGCAACACACACAAAGTGCTGGTAGAACACAGCAGGACAGGCAGCATCAATAAGAAGAAGTACAGTCGACGTTTCGGGTCGAGACCCTTCGACTTTCAAATCTCTTACTATCTCTTTTTTCCGTTAGTCCTGACGAAGAATCTCGACCCGAAACGTCGATTGTACCTCTTCCCATTGATGCTGCCTGGCCTGCTGCGTTCCACCAGCATTTTGTGTGTGTTGCTTGACTATTTTCTAAACGTGCAGAAAATTCAGAAATCAGAGTTGCAAATGGTCTTGGGAGTCCTGGTACAGTATTCTCTGAAGGTTAAATTACAGGTTGAGTCAGTCGTAAGGAAGCGTTCATTCTGAGAGAAATAGAACGTGAAAGCAAGGATGTGCTCCCAGTGTTTTAAGGTGTTAGTAAGACTACTGTTAGAATATTGCGAGACGCTGGCCGCTGTTCGAAGGAAGAATGCTCTGACCTCGGAGAGGGTCCGGAGGAGATTCACAAGAATAAAAGGGGAATATTCGCGGGATTAAAATGGGAGAGTTTGATGTCTCCGGGTCTGTAGTCGCTGGAGATCAGAAGAATGATGCGGCAGGGGTCTCATGGAAACCTATCGAATGTTGAAAGGCCTCGATAGAGTGGACGTGAAGAAGATGTTTCCTAAAGTGAGGGAGTCTAGGACCAGAGGGCACAGTCTCAGAATAGCAGGGCACCTCTTTAACACAGAAATGAGGAGGAACGAATTCAGCCAAAGATGGTGAATCGGTGGAGCTCGCTGTGGGAGCCAAGCCAAGGTGGGGACTGTTAGATTTTTGATCGGTAAGGTGGTTAAGGGCTACATGTGGAAGATGAGAGAATGGGACTGAAAACAAAAAGAAAGGCAGCCTGGCGGGGTAGAATCATTGTGTTAAGTGGTCTGATTCTGCTCATTTGACTCGCGGAGTTATGACACCCACGGTCCTGTCGAAGTTGTTAATGACAAACAGGAGATCCCTATAGCACACCACGGTCACAGGCATCCAGGCTGAAAAATCAACCCTCTGCCACCACTCCTGCTCTTACCACCAATTGTATCCGTTTGGCTAGCCCACCTGGATGCCAGCTCAAAGTACCAAGTTGGACCCTGACAGAGACAACATCTACCATATTGCCCTAATGTACCTTCAATCAGATTGGTGAGGACCGATTTCACAAAGCCACGCTGACTCTTACTAATCAGTCATTGCCTCTCCAAATGCAGGTACAGTAGGTCCCATCTATCAGAGTCTGTCCCAATAGCAATAGATGTCGGGCTCAGTGGTCTATTAGTTATTTAAGCCCATCACCCCTGGTGGGACACAGCAGCTCACCCGAGTCCACTGTCCAGCACCCCTACTGGGGCACAGGATACTGACAGCAACTCACCGGAGTCCTCTGTCCATAGAATAGTACAGCACAGTACAGGCCCTTCGGCCCACAATATTGTGCCGACCCTCAAACCCTGCCTCCCATATAACCCCCCACCTTAAATTCCTCCATATACCCGTCTAGTAGTCTCTTAAACTTCACGAGTGTATCTGCCTCCACCACTGACTCAGGCAGTGCATTCCACGCACCAACCACTCTCTGAGTAAAAAAACCTTCCTCTAATATCCCCCTTGAACTTCCCACTCCTTACCTTAAAGCCATGTCCTCTTGTATTGAGCAGTGGTGCCCTGGGGAAGAGGCGCTGGCTATCCACTCTATCTATTCCTCTTATTATCTTGTACACCTCTATCATGTCTCCTCTCATTCTCCTTCTCTCCAAAAAGAAAAGCCCTAGCTCCCTTAATCTCTGATCATCATCCATACTCTCTAAACCAGGCAGCATCCTGATAAATCTCCTCTGTACCCTTTCCAATGCTTCTACATTCTTCCTATAGTGAGGAGACCAGAACTGGACACAGTACTCCAAGTGTGCCCTAACCAGGGTTTTATAGAGCTGCATCATTACCTCGCAACTCTTAAACTCTGTCCCTTGACTTATGAAAGCTAACACCCCATAAGCTTTCTTAACTACCCTATCTACCTGTGAGGCAACTTTCAGGGATCTGTGGACATGTACCCCGAGATCCCTCTGTTCCTCCACACTACCAAGTATCCTGTCATTTACTTTGTACTCTGCCTTGGAGTTTGTCCTTCCAAAGTGAACCACCTCACACTTCTCCGGGTTGAACTCCATCTGCCACTTCTCAGCCCACTTCTGCATCCTATCAATGTCTGTCTGCAATCTTTGACAATCCTCTACACTATCTACAACACCACCAACCTTTGTGTCGTCTGCAAACTTGCCAACCCACCCTTCTACCCCAACATCCAGGTCGTTAATAAAAATCACGAAAAGTAGAGGTCCCAGAACAGATCCTTGTGGGACACCACTAGTCACAATCCTCCAATCCGAATGTTCTCCCTCCACCACGACCCTCTGCCTTCTGCAGGCAAGCCAATTCTGAATCCACCTGGCCAAACTTCCCTGGATCCCATGCCTTCTGACTTTCTGAATAAGCCTACCGTGTGGAACCTCGTCAAATGCCTTACTAAAATCCATATAGATCACATCCACTGCACTACCCTCATCTATATGCCTGGTCACCTCCTCAAAGAACTCTATCAGGCTTGTTAAACACGATCTGCCCTTCACAAAGCCATACTGACTGTCCCTGATCAGACCATGATTCTCTAAATGCCTATAGATCCTATCTCTAAGATAGGATCACCCCTACTGGAGCACAGGCCACCGATAGCCGCTCACCAGAGTCCCCTGTCCTGTGTCAGCCTTTCAAGTTGTCCCCGGTTGTATGCCATTTTTCCTGGTGTCAGCTTCAAGGTCGCGTCGTCAGGAGTTCTTTGGCCGGCTTCTCTTCCGCTTTGCCACGACACCGCGTGCCTGGTGATATTGCTACTTGGCTTTCGGTGAACGTGTTCTACCCATTGTCCCGGATGACGATCGGCCACGTGTCTTTCGGCTTTCACCACACCACTTCGTACGTCTTCTAGGCGAAGATTTTCCCTCGTCCTGGGATGAAGTATTTGGAGCTTCTGTTCCCGTTTCTGTAGCTCTGTGTTTCTTTTACGCAATGGGGTTGCTAGTCCCATGCCGAACCCTCCTCCTCTCGCAGCCGGGCTTGGATCCGTCCATGGTGAACGTAAACTGGTTATTAATTCCTAGGATTTTCCTTGCAGCCTTTCTTAACAAGAGCACAACCGTGGTCCCCGTGTCACCTCACCATGGTTAACGATGATACAAACATCTCCACACGGCGGCCTAGAAAATTCACCAAATCCTCTACTTCCTCAGGAGCGGAAAGAAATGTGGCGTGTCAGTGTCAGAGTTTACCAATTTTTAATCAACGCACCCGAGAGAGCATCCTTTCCAGATGCACGGTCTGGCTCTACCTGTGGTCACAAAATAAAACTGCAGAGTCACAATGACAGCTCAGCGTATCATCGAAACGGGATCCTTCTCCGCCGACTCTGTCTGCACGTCTCCGAGCGGGCGGAATAATCAAACCCCTCCCACCCCGGCTATTTTCACTTCTGCTCTCTCCCTTCAGGCAGGCGATACAAACGCCTGAAAGCACGTCGCACCAGGGTCGAGGGCTTGCGCTGCACTTTTTCGGCAGCCTTCGAGTTCAAGTTTATCGTCATCTGACTGTCAAGCGAGACAACGTTCCTCCGGACCGCGGTGCGCCCACGATACGTTTATCACACACCACATCAACAAAACATTTTCGCAAATAAGTTTATAAAATATAATTCAAGGTACATGTAGTGTACAGCACAAGTAAACAGTTTGCTATCCGAGTGACGAGACCTCGGAGGTGATACGGAAATTTCACAGTGAATTTCATGATCAGTAGCCCAAAATCAATAAGATACACCCAAAAGTATTCGGGAAGCAAAATCTTTATTCTCCAGTGTAATCTGCGTACATTGGCAATGGAGCGAATGGCCCCGCATTTGCCCAGACTGAAATTACGTTGTCAGTGGACAGAACGATTGGGTTCCCCCTGTATTCCGAGTTAACACGAGTGCGGGATCCGCTTTTCGGTTCCGCTTCCAGCAGCGGATTTTTCACCGCATCCAATGACATCATACTGCGGCTGCGCACTCGTTGCGGAGCCTTTGTCCCTGCCGCTGTCCGTGGTTACTGGAGGCAGCCGCTCCCGTCCCTGGGCTGTCCGGAGTCCGGCCGCTGACCCGACAGAATCCACCTTCCAGCCAGGGTTGTCCAAGCTCTCTTCGGGGCTGACTGTCCGGTCCCGGGTGAATGTTAATTCTGACCTGGTCCTTTCGGGTGTCCGTGGATCCCGTCCCGTCCGGTCTCGGTCCTGATCTGGGTTATCAGTGCGTCTTGTCCCGGAGTGTGTGTGTATTCTCTCCGGTCCTCTCCCGGAGTGTCCGTGGGTCCTGCCTCGGGCCTGACCCGGTTTTGTCTCGGGTTTCTACGGCTCCTGCCCCGGACAGGCTGGGTGCTATCCCGCTCCCACGGACCATGCTGAGCCAGAGTCGGCGGAAGAAGCTGGTGAGCCCGCCGGGCCCGGACAGCGGATCGGCGCAGGACCTGCGGGAGGCTCTGTCCGCCCTGCGGAGCGACCGGACGGAGGAGGAAAAGCGCACGCACTTGGCCTACATCCACCATCTGGTGAAGGAGGCCTGGCAACTACCGGGACAGGGCAGGGAAGTGGCCTCAGCCATGTGCCGAGAGATCCGGCTGCAGGGAACCTTGGAGCTGCTGGTGGAGATGATGCAGTCTCGGGGCACTGACACCCGGTATGAGGCGGGCAAACTCCTGGAGCAGGTGCTCATCACGGAGAACCGGTGAGTGGGGCAAGGAAAGGAGTCACAGAGAGAGAGAGAGGTGCTTCCCCTCCCACCCCTCCAATTCCCCCTTCTCCTTCTTCCCTTCACCCACCACCCTTCGCATCGCACTCCGCCGTCCCCATTCCCACATCCCTTCCCCCGCTCACCACCCTTCGCATCCTCTTCCTCTCCGCTCCTTCTTCCTCTCCCCTCTTCCTCTCCCCTCCATTCCCCTCCCCTTCCTCTCCACTTCCCATCCTTCCCTATGTTTTTATGATATGGACCAATACCATTAAACAAGAGGTTTGTGGACCCTAGATTTCCAGGGATATGGGCCAATGTGCAGGGATATGAAATTGCTCAAGTTCATTCTGTCGGGACCTCGGTAGGTACCATTGAAAGTTCAGAGGAGGAACAAAACTTGGGTTGTTTTCACCTGAACTTCGGACGCTGCGGAGACCAGATGGAAGTTTAAAAATCATGACTGGTACAGAGAGGGTAAGCGGTCAGAATCGCTCTCCCAGGGTCGAAATGTCAAAGACGGGATACGAGAGGACGTAAGGGGTGGCACGACAGCGTAGCGGTTAATGTAACACTTCACAGCGCCAGTGACCCAGGTTCCATTCCTCCGCTGTCTGTAAGGAGTTTGTACGTACTCCTTGTGACCGCGTGGGTTTCCTCCCACACTCCAAAGGGTTGAGATTAAGATTATCAGCTTGATTTGTCACATACATACACGTTGAAACATCCAGTGAAATGCAGCAATTGCATCGTCAAATCAGCAAAGGTTTGCTGGGGCAGCCCACAAGTATCCAGGCTTCTGACTCCAACATGGCCTGTCCACACCTCACTAACCCAGGGGTTCCCTGTCCGCAACTCACTGACCCAGGGGTTCCCTGTCCGCAACTCACTGACTCAGGGGTTCCCTGTCCACACCTCACTAACCCAGGGGTTCCCTGTCCGCAACTCACTGACTCAGGGGTTCCCTGTCTGCAACTCACTGACCCAGGGGTTCCCAAAATAGCCTGTCCACACCTCACTAACCCAGGGGTTCCCTGTCCGCAACTCACTGACCCAGGGGTTCCCAAAATAGCCTGTCCACACCTCACTAACCCAGGGGTTCCCTGTCCGCAACTCACTGACCCAGGGGTTCCCAAAATAGCCTGTCCACACCTCACTAACCCAGGGGTTCCCTGTCCGCAACTCACTGACCCAGGGGTTCCCAAAATAGCCTGTCCACACCTCACTAACCCAGGGGTTCCCTGTCCGCAACTCACTGACTCAGGGGTTCCCTGTCTGCAACTCACTGACCCAGGGGTTCCCAACCTTTCTTACGTCATGGACCCCGATCAATAACCAGGGGGTCCGTGAGCAGCAGGTTGGGAACCCCTACTCTAACCCTAAACCATACCACTATGGAATATGTGAGGAAACTGGAGCACCCGGAGAAAACCATGACTAAGGTTACCCATGTTCTTGTAAAGTTGATCAATCTCACAGTGCAGTGTGACCCTCCCCCAGTAACACCCCTCTCACAGTGTGAACCCCTCAGTACCACCCCTCCCACAGTGTGACCCTCCCTCAGTACCACCCCTCCCACAGTGTGACCCTCCCTCAGTAACGCCCCTCCCACAGCGTGACCCTCCCTCGGTACCACCCCCTCACAGTGTGAACCCCTCAGTACCACCCCTCCCACAGTGTGACCCTCCCTCAGTACCACCCCTCCCTCAGTACCACTCCTCCCACAGTGTGACTCTCCCTCAGTACCACCCCTCCCTCGGTACCACACCTCCCACAGTGTGACCCTCCCTCAGTAACGCCCCTCCCACAGTGTGACCCTCCCTCAGTACTACCCCTCCCACAGTGTGACTCTCCCTCAGTACCACCACTCCCTCAGTGTGACCCTCCCTCAGTATCACCCCTCCCACAGTGTGGCCCTTTCTCAGTACTACCCCTCCCACAGCGTGACCCTCTCTCAGTACCACCCCTCCGTCAGTACCACCCCTCCCACAGCGTTACCCTCCCTCAGTATCACCCCCGACGGTGTGACCCTCCCTCAGTACCACCCCTCCCACAGTGTGACTCCCCCCAGTACCACCCCTCCCAAAGTGTGACTCCCCCCAGTACCACCCTTCGCAAAGTGTGACTCTCCCTCAGTACCACCCCTCCCACAGTGTGACCCTCCCTCAGTACCGCCCCTCCCACAGTGTGACCCTCCCTCAGTAACGCCCCTCCCATAGCGTGACTCTCCCTCAGTGTGACCCTCCCTCAGTACCACCCCTCCCAGTGTGACCCTCCCTCAGTATCACCCCTCCCACAGTGTGACCCTCCCTCAGTACCACCCCCCCTACAGTGTGACCCTTCCTCAGTACCACCCCTCCCAGTGTGACCCTCACCCAGTACCACTTCTCCCACAGTGTGACCCTCCCTCAGTACCACCCCTCCCACAGTATGACCCTCCCTCAGTACCACCCCTCACAGTGTGACCCTCCCTCAGTACCACCCCTCCCACAATGTGACTCCCTCCATTACCACCCCTCCCAAAGTGTGACTCTCCCTCAGTACCACCCCTCCCACAGTGTGACCCTCCCTCAATACCACCCCTCCCTCAGTACCACCCCTCCCAGTGTGACCCTCCCCCAGTACCACTTCTCCCACAGTGTGACCCTCCCTCAGTACCACCCCTCCCACAATGTGACCCTCCCTCAATACCACCCCTCCCACAGTGTGACCCTCCCTCAGTACCACCCCCCCCCACAGTGTGACCCTCCCTCAGTACCACCCCTCCCACAGTGTGACCCTCCCTCAGTACCACCCCTCCCACAGCGTGACCCTCCCTCTGTACCACCCCTCACAGTGTGACCCTCCCTCAGTACCACCCCTCCCACAATGTGACTCCCTCCATTACCACCCCTCCCAAAGTGTGACTCTCCCTCAGTACCACCCCTCCCACAGTGTGACCCTCCCTCAATACCACCCCTCCCTCAGTACCACCCCTCCCAGTGTGACCCTCCCCCAGTACCACTTCTCCCACAGTGTGACCCTCCCTCAGTACCACCCCCCCCCACAGTGTGACCCTCCCTCAGTACCACCCCTTCCACAGTGTGACCCTCCCTCAGTACCACCCCTCCCACAGCGTGACCCTCCTTGAATATTGAACCTCCCTCATTATAAGAAGGATGTGGAAGCTTTGGAGAGGGTGCAGATGAGATCGACCAGGATGCTGCCTGGTTTAGAAAGCATGTCTTATGAGGATAGGTTGAGTGAGCCAGGGCTTTTCTCTCTCGAGTGAAGGAGGACGAGAGATGATTTGAGAGAGTTGTACAGGATGGTAAGAGACATATATCAAGTGGACAGCCAGAGCCTTTTTCCTAGGGTAGGAATGACTAATACCTGGGGGGTAATTTTAAGCTGGTTGGAGGAAAGCAGACGGATGACAGAGGTAGTGTTTTTTTGACAGACAGTGATGGCTGTGTGGAGTTTGCTGCAAGGGTAATAGTAGAGGCAGATAGTTTAGGAACTTTTAAGAAACTCTTAGATAGGTACATGAATGAGGGAAAATTGGAGGGCTCTGTAGGAAGGGAGGTTTAGATTGATCTTGCAGTAAGTTAAGACATTGCCACAACATTCATAAGGCATGCTCTCAATACAGATGGCATCTTAAGAATCTCCTCTGCACCCTCTCTAAAGTTTCGACATTCTTCCTACAATGAAGGGATCAGAACTGAGCGCGCTGTGGAGGCCAAGTCTCTGGATGCTTTCAAGAAAGAGATGGATAGAGCTCTTAAAGATAGCGGAATCAAAGGTTATGGGGATAAGGCAGGAACTGGATACTGATTGTGGATGATCAGCCATGATCACAGTGAATGGCGGTGCTGGCTCGAAGGGCCGAATGGCCTACTCCTGCACCTATTGTCTATTGTCTGTTCACCGTAAGGTTCCTCTGTTACTTTGGATCTGCCATTAACCCTGTACTCTGCCTTCAAATTTGGCCTTCCAAAGTATACACCTGACACTTCTCTGGATTGAGCTCCATCAGCCACTTCTTAACCCATCTCTGGGCCTGCCCTGTGTCTTCCAGCACCCCATCCCATGTTTTACATTTGTACCAGCATGTACCACTGTACAAAACCCTCTGGCTGCCCTCCCTCCCCCTTGAGAAATTTCTGCAACCTCTCGGAGACATCTTTGAGCCTGGTGCCTGGGAGTCCACGCACTCTCCTGGCATCTGTTCTGCGGCCACAGTATGTCCTGTCTGACTCCTTCACCCAGTGGCCAGAACCCCACGTCTGCAGATCTCTGGGAATCCACTGGGAAGGTCATAGGCCCAATGTCTGCAAGTCTGTGTCTGATGGCGACTGGAGGCTGAAAATGGCCTGCCTGAACCTGGAGAATGTGTATGGTCTCAGATGGCTGGGAGGGAGAACAAGGGCTTGTTTTGTTGCCTTGCAGCTGCAAAATGCTGAAGGAACTCAGCAGCTCCAGCAGCATTCAAGAAATCAACCAGTTCAAGATCGTTTAATGCCATTTCCAGAACACAGGTGCAAAGGAGAATGAAATAATTTTCTTTCCATAGATGCTGCCTAACCTACTGAGTTGCTCCAACATTTTGTTCAAAGTTCAAGGTAAATTTATTATCAAAGTACTTGTACGTCACCCACAACCCTGAGATGTATTTTCTTGTGGGCATACTCAATAAATCTACAGAATAATAACCACAACAAAATCAATGTAAATCTGCTCGGCTAGGGTATTCGAACTAGAGTCCAGAAGATAACAAACTGTGCAAATACTACCAAAAAGAAAGAAAGAAATATTGAGAACTTGAAATGAAGAATTCTTGAAAGTGAGTCAGTAGGTTGTGAGAACATTTGAATGATGGCACAAGTGAAGTTGAGTGAAGTTATCTCCTCTGGTCACGGGTCCGATGGTTTTGGAGTAATAACTGTTCCTGAACCTGGTGGTATGAGTCCTGAGGCTCCTGCACCTTCTTCCTGATGGCAGCTGTGAAAACAAAGCATGTCCTGGGTGGTGGGGGTCTGTAATGGTGGATGTTGCTTTCTTACGACAGTGTTTCTGTAGATGTGCTCAATGGTGGGAGGGCTTTACCCATGATGGACTAGGCCATATCCACTGACTTTTGTAAGATCTTCCATTCAATGGCATTGGTGTTTGCATAGCAGGCTGTGATGCAGCCAGTCAATATATTGTCCACTACACATCTTTAGAAGTTTGGAGAAGTTTTAGATGTCATACCAAATCTCCCCTAACTCCCAAGGAAGTAGAGGCGTGGTCCTGCTTTCTTTGTAATTGCACTTATTTGTGGGCCCTGGACAGGTCGTCTGAAATAGTAACACCTAGGAATTTAAAGTTGCTTACCCTCTCCTCCTCTGATCCTCTGACAAGAACTGCTCAAGCACCTCTGGTTTTCCTTCTCCTGAAGTCTATGATCAGCTCCATGTGAGTGTTCCTCTGGATTTCCAACTTCTGCACAATTTCTTGTTGTTTGTGTTTGCTGGGCATTGTGGCCGTGCCATGTTGACACTGGAATGTGTGCTGACACATGCACAGCACATCTTTGGGTGTGTTGCTTGTGAACACAGATGAGGCATCTCACTCGATGTTTCAATGTACAGGTGATGAAAACAGTAAATGTGAGTCTTAAATTGCGATTGTGCCTCCAATCACTATCCGTCATGCTGATCCTGATTAGAGATTGCTCTTACTCGATACTGCTTAACTTGCTTTTGTTCAATCAGAACCTGAATTGGTTTAATAATGGGGTCCGAGTCCGTAGGACACTCAAAGCTGCTGCACAGGTTGACTCTGTGGTTAAGAAGGCATATGGTGTATTGGCCTTCATCAATCGTGGGATTGAGTTTAAGAGCTGAGAGGTAATGTTGCAGCTATATAGGACCCTGGTCAGACCCCACTTGGAGTACTGTGCTCAGTTCTGGTCGCCTCACTACAGGAAGGATGTGGAAACCATAGAAAGGGTGCAGAGGAGATTTACAAGGATATTGCCTGGATTGGGGAGCATGCCTTATGAGAACAGGTTGAGTGAACTCTGTCTTTTCTCCTTGGAGTGACCGAGGATGAGGGGTGATCTGATAGAGGTGTATAAGCTGATGAGAGGCATTGATCGTGTGGATAGTCAGAGGCTTTTTCCCAGGGCTGAAATGGCTAGCACGAGAGGGCACAGTTTTAAGGTGCGTGGAAGTAGGTACAGAGGAGATGTCAGGGGTAAGTTTTTTACGCAGAGAGTGGTGAGTGCGTGGAATGGGCTGCCAGCAGCGGTGGTGGAGGCGGATACGATAGGGTCTTTTAAGAGACTCCTGGATAGGTACATGGAGCTTAGAAAAATAGAGGGCTATGGGTAACCCTAGGTAATTTTTAAGGTAAGGGCATGTTTGGCACAGCTTTGTGGGCCGAAGGGCCTGTATTGTGCTGTAGGTTTTCTACGTTTCTTTCACAGGCATATGTTGTGAAATTTGTTTTGTGGCAGCAGTATATTGCAATACATAATAAAAAACTATAAATGACACTGTGTACATACAGTACATATATCCTGTATAAAATTAAATTAAATGAGATAGGCAAAAATAGTGAGTTGGTGTTCATAGACTTACTGCCCATTGGGAAATCAGTTCTATGTTCTGTAAGGAGTTGATTGCCTCCCACAGGGATCGCCTGGCGCGGACTGAGCTGCCCGCCATTTTGCAGCTGGCCATGGAGCGGGAGGACGTCACCCTGGCAGCCATCGTCTCAGGGGTTCTGCAGCACATGTTCAAGCACTCCGAGGTGACCACCCATCTCCTCATCACCAATGGCGGCCTGGACTTCATACTCTTCTGGTGCCGTAGTGCCGATGTCATCGTCCTGCGCCACTGCGCGGCTGCCCTTGCCAACTGTGCCATGCATGGGGGCCACAACAACCAGCGGCTGATGGTGGAGAAGAAGGCGGCAGACTGGCTCTTCCCGCTGGCCTTTGCCACGGACAGGATGGTGCGCTTCCACGCCTGCCTGGCCGTCACTGTCCTGGCCACCAACAAGGAGGTGGAGAAGGAGGTGGAACGGTCGGGAACGTTGGAGCTGGTCGAGCCCTTCGTCGCTTCCTTGCAGCCCGACGAGCTGGTGCAGAGCTGGCTGGATAGCACGGAGCACTCGCAGGGCCGAACGGCCTGTGAGCTGCAGAGGCTGGTTCAGCTGCTGGACAGCTCCCGACTGGAGGCCCAGTGCATGGCAGCCTTCTACCTGTGTGTGGAGGCCGGCGTGAAGGCCCAACAGAATAAGACCCAGGTACCTGGCGGGCAGTGGGGAGGGGCAGGGAGGGGAGGGAACTTGGGCGTTGGAGGAGGGAGGTCAAGAGGGTGGAGAGGGTCTTGGAGTGAACAGGAGTGGGAGGGAGGAGGGAGGGGAAGGGGAGAGGGAATGGGTATCTGAAGAGGGTCTGAGGGGGAACAGGAGTTGGAGGGGGAGGAGGAAAGAGGTCAGAAAGAATGGAGAGGGTGGAATTCTCTCACTGTCTCCATTCCATCCTCTCATCCAGTGAAAAATTCCCTGGATCCGAAGACCGGAGCCGAGGCATCACCCCCCACCAACAAGACATTGTTCCCTCCCCTCCCATTCCAGGGTCTCTGCTTCCCCACCCCTACTTTTCCTTAACTCTGATTAACCCCTCCCTCCCCCTGTGCCTCGATGATCCCCACCACCCTTTTCAATTTAAGTCATCTTCACTCTTCCCTCCGTCTTCACTGGCAGCCATGGTACATCAACCTTGTGAAGGGTCTCAGCCTGAAACATTGATTGTATTCCTCCTGCACAGATGCTGCCTGACCTGCTGAGTTCCTCCTCCTTCGCTTTTCCTCACCCCTCTCTTTTCCCTCAACCCCCTCCTCCCTCCTCGCTCTTCTCCCTCACCACCTGTCCTCCCTCAACTGCCCCATCTCACCTCCCCCTCCTACCTCACCTCCCCTCCTCACTCACCTCCCTCCTCTCTCACTGTCTTCCTCTCCCCTCAGTATTTCTCATGAGAGGGTGGGAAGGATTAAAAGGACATTCTGTACGTCCAGTGAGAGCAGGGGGAGAACAGCACTCAGGGATAAAGGAGAGTGTTTATGCCTGGAGCCGGAGGATGCAGGAGAGGTCCGAAGTGAGTTCTTTGTGCTGATGTTCAGCAGGAGGAGAGTGGTGTGGGGGTGTGATAATGTCCTGAGTTATTTTGAGATCAGGAAGTAGGTGATGCTGGGTCATGGGAGAGCACCAACTTGCGCAAGTCCCCAAGAGCTGATGGGGTCTCTCCCAGGTTGGCCAAGGCATGGGGGGCGGGGGGAGAGATTGCTGGGGCCTTGACCAAGTCTTTGTGTCCTCACTGACAACGGGTGAGGTGCCAGAGGACTGGAGAGTAACAAAGTGAGTTCTTAGAGAGGATTCTTCAGGATTGGACTTCCAAGCATTAGGAAAAACATGATCTGATTAGGGACAGTCACCACAACTTTACGTGGCCAGGTCATGACCTTTAACATGACTGAGATTTTTGAGGAGATGATTGCAGAGAGTAGGGCTGTGAATGTTGTCAACATAGCCTTTTGACAAGGTCTCGCCCGGAAGGCGGATCTGGGGGTGAGGATGCATAAGACTGACAGTGACACTTGGTAGTTTGAATTCAGAAATGCCTTGCCCATTGAAGACAGGGTAGTAGTGCAGGGTGTTATTCTGACTGGAGGCCCATGATCGGTGTGTTCCACAGGGATCAGTACTGGGACCTCTACTATTTGCGATGTATAATAGATGACTTGGACAAAAATGCAGATGGGTGGGTTAGTAAGCCTGCAGATGGTCCAAAGCTTGGTGGATTTGTGGATAGTGTGAAGGACTGCCAAAGGATCTCCCTCATCACTGCATCATCCCCCTCCCCGCCAGTAGGTCTCTCCCCCCTCCCCACCCACCCATCACTCCATCTCTCCCTCCGCCACTACTGGACCCTCTTCCCAGGGCTGGGTGAGACTGGCTGGGGTCAGTGCACTCTGTGATGGGGGTGGTGTGTCTGTCTCCAGGTCCTGCATGAGGTGGGGGCCACACAGAGCCTGAAGCGGATCGTCAGCTACTCGGGCTGCGGCACCGTGTCCGCCCTGGCCAAGAAAGCTCTGTGCTTGCTGGGAGAGGAGGTCCCGCGCAGACTCTCCCCAACCGTCCCGAACTGGAAACCTGTCGAGGTCCAGACCTGGCTGCAGCAGGTCGGATTCGCCGAGTACTGCGAGAGGTTCTGGGTGAGCTGGGGTGCTAGCACAGGGAGAGTGGGCCGAGTGGTCGGTGCCCCGTCTAGCTTGTGTGGAATTCACTCGGGGAACTCGTGAGAAACGGGCAGGAGTCACCTATCTGACCCATCGAGCGTGCTCAGCCATTCAGTAAGATCATGCTGATCCGGCTTGACCGACCTTCCTTTTCCCCAGAATTACTTCCACAGCTGCGCAAAAATCTATCGAACCATTTTAAATGTACTTAATGAGGTAACCTTGACTGCTTCCCTGGACAGAGAATTCCACAGATTCATTACTCTCTGGGAAAAGCAGTTTCCCCTCATCTCTCTCCAAAATCTATTCCCCTGAATCTTGAGGCTGTATTCCCTAGTTTTAACGATAAAGATTAGCCTTATACGATGTTTGCATCAACCGCCAACACAGCCCGAAGATGCACTGGGGTGACCACACTTCTGGCACCAACGTTGCATGCCCACAACATACTAATTCCAAATTCAAAGTACCATTTATGACCAGAGTACATCGGTGCATGTCACCACATACAACCTGGAGATTCTTTTCCTTGTGGACACACTCAGCAAATCTATAGAATAGTAACTGTAAACAGGATCAGCTAATCCTAACTCGTACGTGTTTGAAATGTGGGAGGAACCCACGTGGTCACGGGGAGAACTCTATACACATGGCGGCAGGAATTGAACCCCCATGACAGGTGCTACAAAGCGTAACACTAGCTGTTTGTATTTCAAAACGCAAACACGAGGAAATCTGCAGATGCTGGAATCTCAAGCAACACACATCAAAGTTGCTGGTGAACGCAGCAGGCCAGGCAGTCCTGACGAAGGTTCTCGGCCCGAAACGTCGACTGTACCTCTTCCTAGAGATGCTGCCTGGCCTGCTGCGTTCACCAGCAACTTTGATGTGTGTTGCTAAGCATTTCCCCTGGTTCCAGTTTCACTTATCAGTGGAAATTATGATCCCGTTCATAATTTTATATGCTTCTACAGATTCCAATGAGAAGAACGTCAAACAGAACAACTCCAACCCCTTCCCCTCCACAATTCCAGAATGACTACAACTCCTCTCCCTTCACAAATCTGGAATGTCTGTCCCCCTCTCCACAATTCTGGAACAGCCCCAACTCCTTCCCCTCCACAATTCTAGAATGACATCTTCCCCTCCACCATTGGATTTCTGAACAGCCCATGATCTCATGAACAGAACAATGTTACTACTCCATTTTGAAATTTATAGATTTTATTAGACCATTAGACATGGGAGCAGAATTAAACCATTCGGCCCATCATATTGGCTCCACTATTCTATCATGGCTAATTTATTATCATTCTCTCCGTAATCTTTAACACCCTAACTAATCAAAAACCTATCAATCTGCACTTTAAATAAACCAAATGACTTGGCCTCCACAGCCATCTGTGGCAATGAATTCCACAGATTCACCACCCTCTGGCTAAAGAAATTCCTCCTCATCATTGTTCTAAATGGTCGTCCCTCTATTCTAAGGTTGTCCCCTCTGGTCCTAGAACCCCCACCATAGCAAACATTTTCTCCACTCACTCTCTCTAGGCCTTTCAACATTTGATAGATTTCAATGAGATCCCCTCCCCCCTCATTCTCTTAAATTCCAGTGAGGCCCAGAGCCATCAGTTTCCCCTCCTCCTCAGTCTTTCATTCAGGGCGTCTCCCTCCAATGTCAACACATCCTTTCTTAGATATGGGGCCCAAAACTGCTTTTGATACTCAAGTGCGGTCTGACCAGTACCTGACAAAGTCTCAGCATTATATTCTGTTATTTTGTAGTCCTCTCCAACATTATATTGGCCATCATTACCTCCGTCTTCCTATCGTGACACACCTTTGTTATAGTGTTATGTCTGGACTGACTGTGGTCATGTTACTGTGACGGGCTTCCACCATGCAAATAATTGTGGTTCATGTCAGGGAATTCTGTGTCAACTGCTATGTGTCCACTAAAGCTACTGCTTCAGCCACAGTTGGATCTCTGTCCCCACCAGGACCTGCAAGTTGATGGAGACCTCCTACTGTTGGTGTCTGAATCAGAATTAAAGGAAGACTTGGGAATACAATCCAGCATCACTCGAAGAAGGTTTGAGAATCTTTTTCTTACTTCCTCATTGAACAACCCATTATGTAGAGTAGAGGGAGCTTCACTCTGTCCAACGCCGGGAGTGTGCAATGAGACAGTGTAGAGGGAGCTTCACTCTGTGTCTGACCCTGGGAGTGTGTGATGGGACAGTGTGGAGGGAGATTCACTCTCTCTGACCTTGGGAGTGTGTGATGGGACGATGTGGAGGGAGTTTCACTGTGTCTGACCCCGGGAGTGTGTGATGGGACGGTGTGGAGGGAGATTCACTCTGTGTCTGACCCCGGGAGTGTGTGATGGGACGATGTGGAGGGAGTTTCACTGTGTCTGACCCCGGGAGTGTGTGATGGGACGGTGTGGAGGGAGTTTCACTCTGTGCCTGACCCCGGGAGTGTGTGATGGGACGGTGTGGAGGGAGTTTCACTGTGTCTGACCCCGGGGGTGTGTGATGGGACAGTGAGGAGGGAGTTTCACTCTGTGTCTGACCCCTGGAGTGTGTGATGGGACAGTGTGGAGGGAGCTTCACTCTGTGTCTGACCCCGGGAGTGTGTGATGGGACGGTGTGGAGGGAGCTTCACTCTGTGTCTGACCCCTGGAGTGTGTGATGGGACAGTGAGGAGGGAGCTTCACTCTGTGTCTGACCCCGGGGGTGTGTGATGAGACAGTGTAGAGGGAGCTTCACTCTGTGTCTGACCCTGGGAGTGTGTGATGGGACGGTGTGGAGGGAGATTCACTCTCTCTGACCTTGGGAGTGTGTGATGGACGGTGTGGAGGGAGTTTCACTCTGTGTCTGACCCCGGGAGTGTGTGATGGGACGGTGTGGAGGGAGTTTCACTCGGTCTGATTCTGCTTATGTGAGCGGACGGTACTAAGACTGTGATGTTTTAAACCAGTTCACTGAGGGGTGAATTTGCTTTTCCATAGATTTCTACGGGAACTGCGGGAGTTAAAGATAAATGCCAACTACTCCACCTGCGACCCCGGTAACCTGGCTGACTGGCTGGCCGGCATCGATCTGTACTTCCGACAGTATACCTACCATCTGGTGCACTGCGGGATTGGGAAGGAGACGTTATCCCGAGTGACAGAGGAGCAACTGAGAAGGGATTGTGGGATCGAGAACGGAGTTCACCGGGCCCGGATCTTTGCCGCAGGACAGGGTAAAATGCCGGACACTCACCGGGACATAGGTGAATGCTCTACAGGTGGGGAATCCCCCTCCTCCCTCGGACGTTCCTGTCCTTGTCGGAGTGCTTCTGTCTCAGGCTCCTTCTGTCCTCAGGTTACCGATTTCTCACACGTACACAACATCGAAGCGCGGAGTGAAACACGTCCTTTGCGTTGCCGACCAACACAACCTACCCGTGTGCAGGGGCAGACCGCAAGTGTCGCCACGCTTTCTGGCACCAACATAGCATGCCCACAATATCAGAAACAACAAGATGGAACGCAATAAGGAATAAACAACAAAACAACACAACGAACCCCTCTCCTCCGTCCCGGCCACCCACCCACATACACTGTCCTCTCACCCCAGGACGGGCCGTCTTCTGCAGCCTCCTCGTGACTCGCAGACGCTGGGCCCGACTTCCCCCGTGATTCGACTTCACTTCCGATCGGCTTCCAGGCGTCAATTCGAACCCGCTCTGCCTCCTGTCTCTCTGCCCTTCCCGCTTCCAGTGTCCTGTAGCTGCCGCTTGCCTTTCTGTTTTGCCTCTGGTCAGCTGAGTCCGTCTGCCTTCACCTCTCTACCCAGCCCTGTCAGGCTGCAGGGCAGCCGTTCACCCCCTGCTCTCTCTGACAGACAGTGCACCCCCGCCATAGGCAGGCCCTCCCCTCTGCCCCCTTGGGCTCTGCAAGTATTGGGCATTGCTTGCTCTCCTGCTGATCGATGTGCTCCTACCTCTCCTTGTCTTTTGCTGCTGAGGTTTGGAGGTCTGGGTGTGGCGACGCTGTTGGAGACCGAATCCTTGCCATGGCTGTGCTCAGATTTATAAACTAGGTTTGTGCCCATGGATCGCTACAGCACAGTGCAGGACATTCAGCATGTCATGTTGTGGGATAGTCCAGGCTATTCGGACCATCCTGTTGTGGGATAGTACAGGCTATTCGGCCCACCATGCGGGGCCAACCCGTTTCTCTGCATCTCATCCTCTCCACGTAGAACATAGCACAGTATAGGCCATTCGGCCCACCATGCGGGGCCAACCCGTTTCTCTGCATCTCATCCTCTCCACGTAGAACATAGCACAGTATAGGCCATTCGGCCCACCATGCGGGGCCAACCCGTTTCTCTGCATCTCATCCTCTCCACGTAGAACATAGCACAGTATAGGCTATTCGGCCCACCATGCGGGGCCAACCCGTTTCTCTGCATCTCATCCTCTCCACGTAGAACATAGCACAGTATAGGCCATTCGGCCCACCATGCGGGGCCAACCCGTTTCTCTGCATCTCATCCTCTCCACGTAGAACATAGCACAGTATAGGCCATTCGGCCCACCATGCGGGGCCAACCCGTTTCTCTGCATCTCATCCTCTCCACGTAGAACATAGCACAGTATAGGCCATTCGGCCCACGGTGTTGTGCCGATCTTTTAACCTACTGTCAGAACAATCTAACCTTTCCCTGCCAGATAACCCTCTATTTTACCAACATGCATGTGCCTTCTAAGATTCTCTTAAATGTCCCTAATGTATCTGCCTTTGCCAGCAGCCTGGCAGCATGTTCCACACACTCACCTCTCTGTGTCAAAACCTTCCCCTGACATCTCCCCTACTCTATCCTCCAGTCACGTTAAAATTATGCCCCCTTACATTAGCCATTCTTATTCCTAGGACAGAGTCTCTGACAGTCCACTCTATCTATGCCTCTCATCATCTTGTATACTTCTATCCTCCTTTGCTCCAGAGAGAAAAGCCCAAGCTCACTCAACCTGTTCTCATTTGGCACCCTCTCTAATCCAGGCAGCATCCTGGTAAATCTCCTCTGCACCCTCTCTAATCCAGGCAGCATCCTGGTAAACCTCCTCTGCATCCTCTCTAATCCAGACAGCATCCTGGTAAATCTCCTCTGCACCCTCTCTAATCCAGGCAGCATCCTGGTAAATCTCCTCTGCACCCTCTCCAATCCAAGCAGCATCCTGGTCAATCTCCTCTGCACCCTCTCTAATCCAGGCACATCCTGGTAAATCTCCTCTGCACCCTCTCTAATCCAGGCACATCTGGGCAAATCTCCTCTGCACCCTCTCTAATCCAGGCACATCCTGGTAAATCTCCTCTGCATGCTCTCTAATCCAGGCACATCCTGGTAAATCTCCTCTGCACCCTCTCTATTCCAGGCAGCATCCTGGTAAATCTCCTCTGCACACTCTCTAATCAAGGCAGCATTCTGGTAAATCTCCTCTGCATGCTCTCTAATCCAGGCACATCCTGGTAAATCTCCTCTGCATGCTCTCTAATCCAGGCACATCCTGGTAAATCTCCTCTGCACCCTCTCTATTCCAGGCAGCATCCTGGTAAATCTCCTCTGCACCCTCTCTAATCCAGGCAGCATCCTGGTAAACCTCCTCTGCACCCTCTCTAATCCAGGCACATCCTGGTAAATCTCCTCTGCACCCTCTCTAATCCAGGCAGCATCCTGGTAAATCTCCTCTGCCCCCTCTCCAATCCAGGCAGTATCCTGGTAAATCTCTTCTGCACCCTCTCTAATCCGTGCAGCATTCTGGTGAATCTCCTCACCACCCTCTCTAATCCAGGCAGCATCCTGGTGAATCTCCTCTGCACCCTCTCTAATCCAGGCACATCCTGGTAAATCTCCTCTGCACCCTCTCTAATCCAGGCACATCTGGGTAAATCTCCTCTGCACCCTCTCTAATCCAGACAGCATTCTGGTAAATCTCCTCTGCATGCTCTCTAATCCAGGCACATCCTGGTAAACCTCCTCTGCACCCTCTCCAATCCAAGCAGCATCCTGGTAGATCTCCTCTGCACGCTCTCTAATCCAGGCAGCATCCTGGTAAATCTCCTCTGCACCCTCTCTAATCCAGGCAGCATCCTGGTAAATCTCCTCTGCACCCTCTCTAATCCAAGCAGCATCCTGGTAAATCTCCTCACCACCCTCTCTAATCCAGGCAGCATCCTGGTAAACCTCCTCTGCACCCTCTCTACACTTCCACCACATCCTTCCTGTAATGAGGTGACCAGAACTGAGCACAAAATTCCAAGTGTGGTCCCACACCACCCTGACTTGGGGATCTGTCACATGCCTTTGTTACTGGTTCTAGCTGCTGGAAGATGGTAGGGCAGCAGTTAGCGTGACACAATTACAGCTCGGCATGTCAGAGTTCAGAGTTCACTCTGTAAGTGTGGTCCCCTTGGAATGCATGCACTTCCTCTGGTTGTTACAGTTGCCTTCCGCAGTCCAAAGATGTAGTGGGTAGGTGAACTGTCCTGTGGTTGTGTTAGGGTTAAATTGGGGTTGTTGGGGTTAAAGGCCGGAAGGTCCTATTCTGCAATATATCTCTAAATAAATGAAATGTGTAACTCCTTCCCCAACAGTGGAGTGGGAACTGTCACCATGTGCGCTGGAAGTGTGAGACCCTTAGTGTGGAGGGAAGACAGACTCCGCTGCAGAGATGGTGCCCAGAGTTTATTCATAATCATTCCAACAGAACATCGCTGGCGCGGCCAAGTGATGACGCGAGAGACATCGTATTCTCAAAACTAGGACCCTGCGATTAGTGCTAATCAGTCGTCCACTTAAATAATACAAGTAACGCAGAATCCCAGAGCCTACAGGAGACTGTGTTACACAGAGCAGGTCACTCGAGAAAAACACACAGAACTCCTCAATAATTAACAACTCTCAATTAACCAATCAGGGGCTCTGACAGCCTCGGAGCCCAACACTGTCTGGCTGCCCCACACAGGCCCGAAGAACTCAGTTCAGGGAACAGCTCCACTACAATGATGACATGAGCTCTAGGAGGCAGCCCACCTCTCTGCCACTCCACCGACTCAAGGGGACAGGATATATCAACTAGCAGAGGCCACATCCTGAGCACTGCAGTCCTTGCCTGATGCGAAGGTCTTACTCTCCCCCCCCCCACTCAACCCAGTCCGCTAAAGCTCGTCTTTTCTTGCTTTCCAGATCTGCAGCCCAACCTGCCCTGCGACCTGGTGGAGGCCAAAGACAAAGCTCCCGATGTCTTCATCAGTTACCGCAGATCCACGGGTTCACAGCTGGCCAGGTTTGTGTTCAGTCCGTGAAGCTGAGGACAACTTGTTGAGTGGGCCCAGGGGTAAGGCCGAGGGGTCGATTGTCCCACTGGGGACTGAGGGTCCAGTTGTTCCACTGGGGACTGAGGGTTCGGTTGTCCCACTGGGGACTGAGGGTTCGGTTGTTCCACTGGAGGCTGAGGGTTCGGTTGTCCCACTGGGGACTGAGGGTTCGGTTGTTCCACTGGGGGCCGAGGGTTCGGTTCGGTTGTTCCACTGGGGACTGAGGGCTGTGAGGGAGCTTCCAGTGGAGGCCGAGGGTTGTGAGGGAGGTTCCAGTGGAGGCTGAGGGTTGTGAGGGAGATCCTGCCAGATGAGGGTTGGGCAGGTACATTGAAGTGAAACAAACAGTGAAATGCATGCTTTGTGTCAATGAGGAAAAGAGTCTGAGGATCGTTGCCATGCTTCCAGCGCCAACACCGCATGCCCACAACCGACTGACGAACCCACACACCTTTGATGAAGGAGGGAACTGGGGCACGTGGGGGAAACACACGTGGTCACAAGGGGAACTGAGAGTTCTGGCGCTGTAACGTGCTGCCCACGTTGGGCTGATGGTTGCCCCCTGAGAGTGAACCTGGTGGGAGGGGGGAGCGCGTATTGATTGATATTGAAGATGTTCAGCCGGTGCCCCGCAGCTGGTGCTGATGGGGAAAGGTGTGGGACTCGCTCTGACCCTGCCTGCTCCTTCCTTCTCACACAGCCTTCTGAAGGTCCACCTGCAGCTGCGCGGATTCAGTGTCTTCATCGATGTGGAGAAGCTGGAGGCCGGGATGTTTGAAGACAAACTTCTGCAGAGCGTGAAGAGGGCCAGGAACTTCGTGCTGGTGTTGACAGCCAACGCACTGGACAAATGTATGGGTGACCTAGAGTTAAAGGACTGGGTCCACAAGGTGAGACATTATACAGGCAATAACACAAACAAAAGTCTGGAGGAAGTTAGCAGGACAGGCAGCGTTTATGGAGGGGAATGAACAGTCAGTGTCTTGGACCAAGACCCTTCATCGGGACTGGAAAGGAAGGGGAAAGAAGCCGGAGTAAGGGAGGTTGGAGATGGGAGGAGGTGTACAAACTGGCAGGTGATAGGTGGAGTGGGTAGATAGGTGGGTGTGAGAGGGGGAAACGAAGTGAGAAACTCAGAGGTGATAGGTGGAAAAGTTAAAGGGCTGAAGAAGGAATTGGATCGGAGAGGAGAGTGGACCATTGGAGAAAGAGAAGGAAGAGGGACACCCTAGGGAGGTGATAGGCAGGTGAGGAGTAGGGAAAGGCAGAGAGGGAAAAGGAATGGGGAGTGGAAAACAAGAGAAGGGACATTAATCTGGGTATTGGTCACCTGCACCAAGGAACAGTAAAGACCTTTGTTCTGTATGTGGTCTATACACTTCATTACACAGTGCAGTGAGGTAGTACAAGGTAAAACAGTAACAATATGCAAAAAATAGGTACGACAGTTACAGAGAACGTGCAGTACAGGCAGACAGGTGCAAAGCCATGGGTAGATAGAGGTCAAGGGTCCATTATGTCATACATTCAACAGTTTTATAACAGCAGTTATAGGATCCTTGAGCCTGGTGGTAGGTGCCTTCAGGCTTTTGTACCTTCTGCCTGATTGTGAGAGGGGAGGGGGAGAATGTCCGGGCTGCGGTGGGATCTTTGATACTGCTGGCTGCTTTACTGAGGCAGTGGGATATGTAGAGCCCATGGAGGGGAGGCTTTTTCCCGTGATGTGTTCTCCGTGTCCAAACTCTCTGTGGTTCTCTTGCTGTGACGGGCAGAGCAGTTGCCGTCCTGATGAATCCAGATCGGACGCTTCCTCTGGTGCGTCAACAAAAATTGCTGAGGATCAAAGGGGACGTGCTAAATTTGTTTTGCCTCCTGGGGAAGTAGAGGCATTGGGGAGCTCTTGGTCATCACCAGGACACTGATAATGTTCACTCCCAGGAACCTGATGCTCTCAACCGTTGCAACCTCAACACCATTGATATAGACAGGAGCCTTTAAAGGAAGGAGGGAAGCAGCAGAAAGGAAACTATAGACCAGTTAGCCTGACCTCAGTGGTTGGAAAGATGTTGAAGTCAATTGTTAAGGATGAAGTTATGGAGTACTTGGCGACATAGGACAAGATAGGACAAAGTCAGCATGGTTTCCTGAAGGGAAAATCCTGCCTGACGAACCTGCTGTAATTCTTTGAGGAGATTACAAGTAGGATAGATAAAGGGGATGTAGTGGGGATGTTGTATATTGGACTTTCAGAAGGTCTTTGACAAGGTGCCACACACGAGGCTGCTTACCAAGTTAAGAACCCATGGTATTACAGGAAAGTTACTGGCATGGTTAGAGCACTGGCTGATTGGTAGGAGGGAGTGAGTGGAAATAAAAGGATACCTTTTTGGTTGGCTGCCAGTGACTAGTGATGTTCTGCAGGGGTCAGTGTTGGGACCACTTCTTTTTATGCTGTATATAAGTTATTTAGATGATGGAGTAGATGGCTTTGTTGCCAAGTTTGTAGATGATACGAAGAATCGTGGAGGAACAGATAGTACTGAGGAAACGTAGGATGCAGAAGGACATTAGGAGAATGGGCAAGAGAGTGGCAAATTAAATACAAAGTTGTAAAATGCATGCTCCTACGCTTTGGTAGAAGAAATAAATGTGCGGACTATTTTCTAGATGGGGAGACAATCCAGAAATCTGAGATGCAAAGGGACTTGGGAGTCCTTGTGCAGAACACCCTTAAAGGTTAACTTGCAGGTAGAGTCGGTGGTGAGGAAGGCAAATGCAATGTTAGTATTCATTTCAAGAGGTCTAGTATACAAGAGCAGGGCTGTGATGCTGAGGGATAAGGCACTGGTGAGGCTTCACCTTGAGTATTGTGAACAGTTTTGGGCTCCCTATCTAAGAAAAGATGTACAGGCATTGGAGAGGGTTCGGAGGAGGTTCACAAGGGTGATTCCAGGAATGAAAGGGTTATCATACGAGGAACGTTTGATGGCTCTGGGTCTGTACTCGCTGGAATTCAGAAGGATGAGGGGGAATCTCATTGAAATCTTTTAAAAGTTGAAAGGCTTCTTAGACAGAGTAGATGTGGAAAGGATGTTTCCCATGGTGGGGGAGTCTAGGACAAGAGGGCACAGCCTTAGGATAGAAGGGTGTCCATTTAAAACAGATGCGGATAAATTTCTTTAGCCAGAGGGTGGTGAATTTGTGGAATTTGTTACCACAGGCAGCTGTGGAGGCCAGGTCATTGGGTGTATTTAAGGCAGAGATTGGTAGATTCTTGATTGGACACAATATCAAAGGTTACAGGGAGGAGGCTGGGGAGGGGAGAAGGATCAGCCATGATTGAATGGCAGAGCAGAATTGATGAGCCAAATGGCCGAATTCTGCTCCTATGTCTTATGTGAACCCTTCCTGAAAACAATAACCTGCTCAGTTGTTTTACTGAACTGAGGGAGAGGTTGTAGTCACAGCACCGTGTGAGCGAGGGAAAAAGGCTCCTCCTTCATCAGAGGCTGACCCCACAGGTTCACTGTCCCTCCTACATCTCCGCACTCCCTCTGCATCGGTGGGGTTGAGGTAATCGGATGAATCAGGGCAGCACCTTAAGAAGACCCAGTAGAGACCTCTCCTCCCACAAGGAATTACAGGGGGAGGGGTGCTGAGCGATATAGAAGGGGGAATTGCACGGTTTGGAGAAGTAGGGGAATGGATGGGGTGGAGGGGGTAGTAGGTGAGGGAGTAGACTGAATCAGTCTGCAATTTTAGAATTTGTGTGGACACAGAATGACTCTCCTGAGAGCTGGGGATCGGCACCAGAGAATTGTTGCTTTTCATTTCCTGAACACTGAGCGGTGACCAGTGGGGAGGGTGGGGGTGATGTCTGTGACCTAGGGTCTAGGCATAATTCCCATCTTAACCAGGGCAGAGACAGGAAGAGCCCAACCAAAACGGGGAAACAGCCTTGAGCTGCACAGAGCAGCTTCCGCCGGCAGGGGGCAGCGTTGAGCAACAGAGCTCCCGATGACACCCAACTCTCACCCGTCTCTGTGTGTGAGAGAGATCCGAACCCCAGTGAGAAGGGGTGAGGGTGTGTGTGTGTGTGAGAGAGAGAGAGAGAGAGAGAGAGAGAGACCGAGGCAGACAGATCCGACCCCCAGTGAGAAGGGGTGAGGGTGTGTGTGTGTGTGTGTGTGTGTGAGAGAGAGAGAGAGAGACCGAGGCAGACAGATCCGAACCCCAGTGAGAAGGGGTGTGGGTGGGTGTGGGTGTGGGTGTGTGTGTGTGTGTGTGTGTGTGTGTGTGTGTGTGTGTGAGAGAGAGAGAGAGAGAGAGAGAGAGAGACCGAGACAGACAGATATGACCCCCAGTGAGAAGGGGTGTGGGTGGGTGTGGGTGTGTGTGTGTGTGTGTGTGTGAGAGAGAGAGAGCGAGAGAGAGAGAGAGAGAGCGAGAGAGAGAGAGATCTGACCCCCAGTGAGAGGGTGTGTGTGTGTGTGTGTGTGTGTGTGTGTGTGATGGAGAGAGAGAGAGAGAGACCGAGACAGAGAGATATGACCCCCAGTGAGAAGGGGGGTGTGGGTGTGTCAGTGTGTGAGTGAGAGAGAGAGAAGAGAGAGAGAGAGAGACCGAGACAGACAGATCTGACCCCCAGTGAGAAGGGGGGTGTGGGTGTGGGTGTGTGAGTCTGTCGGTGTGTGAGTGAGAGAGAGAGAGAGAGAGAGAGAGAGAGAGAGAGAGAGAGAGAGATCCGACCCCCAGTGAGGGTTGGCATGGGTGGGTGGGTGTGTGGCACGAAGGGAATGTTACTGGCCATTTCAGGGAAGGTTTATGGTTAACTGTCCCTTCTTAGGACAGGGACTATGGACACTCACCTCCTGACAGCTTCCACAGTCAGGACGGTGGGAAACGGAGATTGCTGTGAAAGGGGACCTGTTTCAGCTGAGGTTGGTCGAAGGCTGCAACAGGACCAACCCCGCCTGATGCTTTTGTGTGACCGTCTGACCGTCCGCTCCTCTGCCTCTGTTCCAGGAGATCGTCATTGCCATGTCGTACAAGAAGAACATCGTCCCCATCATCGACCAGTTCTGCTGGCCGGACCCCAACCTCCTCCCAGAGGATATGAGAGGCATTCTTGAGTTCAACGGTGTACAGTAAGTGGGGTTCCTGTGGCTGGTGGCAAGGAGGTGGGCAGCCCTGGCTAGCTGGCCAGTCTGTCGGGGACTCGGCGAACTCTCCTGGATGCTTGGGGGGCCTTTCAGGTGGATCCAGCACTTGAAAGCTCTGTCCTGGTTACGTGAGAGAGACTGCCCTCCTGAATACACATTCCCCTTCTCTGGGTCTCAGGCTGTCCGGCATCGACCTTGCGTCTACCTATCTGTGGGCAGTAAGTCAGTGGGTAATGAGAACACCAGAGCTACCATGGAGGTTGATAGGGTGTTAAGAAGCCGTACGGTGTGTTGACCTGAATGGTTTTGGGGACTGAGTACCTTGGGGCACGGTGGCATAGCGGTTAGCGTCTTGCTATCACAGCGTCAGCGACCCCGGTTCACAATCCTCCACTGCCTTGTAAGCAGTACGGACCTTCTCCCCGTGACGGTGTGCATTTCCTCCAGGTGCTCTGGTTTCCTCCCACATTCCCATAGGGTTACTGAGTTGTGGGCAACACTTGCAGGCAGCCCAGCACGATCCTCGCTGATCCGATTTGTATTCCTTACATAGGAGCAGAATTAGGCCATTTGCCCTTTTCAGTTTGCCCCATTCTTTTATCATGCTGATTTATTTTCCCGCCCAACTCCATCCTCCTGATTTCTTCCTTACTCATCTAGAACCTGCTTTAAATATGCCCAGTGACTTGGGTCTCCACAGCCGTCTCTGCCAATGAATTCCACAGCTTCATCAGCCTCTAACTGAAGAAATTCCTCCTCATCTCTATTTTTGTAAGATGCTGTGCCCTCCCTCCGACTCCCCCGCTATAGGAAACATCCATTCTATCTCAGCCTTTCAATATTTGATAGGTTTCAATGAGATTCCTTCCTTATTCTTCTCAACTCCATTGAGTACAGGTCCAGAGCCAACAAGCACTCCTTATATGTTAACCCTTTCATTTCCTCTGGGATCATGAACCTCCTCTCGTCTTTTTGTAATGACATAGGACATAGAAATCTACAGCACATTACAGGCCCTTTGGCCCCCAGTGTTGTGTCGACCATGTAACCTACTCCAGAAACTGCCTAGAATTTCCCTAGTGCACAGCCCTCTATTTTTCTAACCTCCATGTTCCTATCCAAGAGGCTCTTAAAAGACCCTATTTTATCCGCTTCCACCACCGCCACTGGTAGTGAATTCTACGCATCCACCACTCTCTGTGTGAAAAACTTACCCCTGACATTCCCTCTGTACTTATTTCCAAGCGACTTAAAACTATTCCCCCTTGTGCTAGCCATTTCAGCCCTGGGTAAGAGCCTCTGGCTATCCACACGATCAAAACCTCTCATCATACACGCCTCTATCAGGTCACCTCTCATCCTCAGTCACTGCAAAGAGAAAAGGCCAAGTTCCCTCAACCTGTTCTCATAAGGTACGCCCTCCAATCCAGGCAACATCCTTGTAAATCTCCTCTGCACTCTCTCTAGAGTACCCACACCCTTCCTGTAGTGAGGTGACCAGAACTGAACATGGTACTCCAAGTGGGGTCTGATAAAAGTCTTATATAGCTGTAACATTACGTCATGGCTCTTGAACCCATTCCCACGGTTGATGAATGCCAACACACCATACACCTTCTTACACAGTAGCTTTGAGTGTCCTATGGACATGCACCCCAAGATCTCTCAGATCCTCCTCACTGTCAAGAGTCTTACCATTAATATTATATTCTGTCTTCAAATTTGATCTAGCAAAATGAACCACTTCACACTAACCTGGGTTGAACTCCATTTGCCACTTCTCAGCCCAGTTTTGCATCCTATCGATGTCCCGCTGTAACCTCTGACAACCCTCCAGACGATCCACAACACCCCCAACCTCTGTGTCATCAGCAACTGCCTAACCCACCCTTCTCCTTCTTCATCCAGGTCATTTATAAAAATTACCAACAGGAGGGGTTCCAGAACTGATCCCTGCAGAACACCACTGGTCACCAACCTCCATGCAGAATACAAACCATCTACAGCCACCCTTTGCCTTCTGTGGGCAAGCCAATTCTGGATCTACAAGGGTCTCCTTGAATCCCATGCTTCCTTACCTTCTGAAGGAGCCTTGCATGGGGAACCTTATCAAATGCCTTACTGAAATCCATAAACACTACATCCATTCCTCTATCTTCATCAATGTGTTTTGTTACATCCTCAAAGAATTCAATCGGGCTCGTAAGGCACGACCTGCCCTTGACAAAGCCATGCTGACTATCCCTAATCAGATTATGTCTCTCCAAATGCTCATAAATCCTGCCTTTCAGGATCTTCGCCAACAACTTGCCCACCACTGAAGTCAGACACTTATCTATAATTTCCTGTGTTATCTCTACTCCCTTTTTTGAACAAGGGAACAACATTTGCAACCCTCCAATCCTCCAGTACTTCTCCCATCCCTATTGATGATGCAAAGATCATCGCCAGAGGCTCAGCAATCTCCTCCCTCGCTTTCCACAGTAGCCTGGGGTACATCTCATCTGGTCCTGGTGACTTATCTAACTTGATGCTTTTTAAAAGCTCCAGCACATCCTCTTTTTTAATTTCTATATGCTCAAGTGTTTCAATCCATGTAAGTCATTGCCACGATTGCCAAGGTCTTTTTCCCTAGTGAATATTGAAGCAAAGTATTCATTAAGTACCTCCGCTACCTCCTCTGACTCCATGCACATTTCCACTATCGCACCTGATTGTCCTATTCTCACATGGCTCATCCTTTTGCTCTTCACATACTTGTAGAATGTCTTGGGGTTTCCTCAATTTTGCTCACCAAGACCTTCTCATGGCCCCTTTTGGCTCTCCTAATTCCATTCTTAAGCTCCTTCCTAGCAACTGTAATTTTCTAGAGCTCTAACAGTACATAGTTTCTTGAACCTTTTATAAGCTTTTCTTTTCTTCTTAACTAGATTTTCTACATCCTTTTGTACACCATGGTTCCTTTAACCTACCATTCTTTCCCTGCCTCAATGGAACATACCTATGCAGATCACCATGCAAATGTTCCCCGAACATTTGCCATATTTCTGCTGTGCATTTCCCCGAGAACATCTGCTCCCAAGTTCCTGTCCAATAGCATCATATTTCCCCCTTCTCCAATTACAGTAAATGTTTTCCCCAATTGTCTGCTCCTATCCCTCTCCAGTGCTATGATGAAGGAGATAGAGTTCTGGTCACTACCTCCGAAATGCTCTCCCACTGAGAGATCTGACACCTGACCAGGTTCATTTCCTAATACCAGATCAAGAACAACCTCTCCTCTAGTTGGCTTATCTACATATTGTGTCAGGAAACCTTCCTGAACACACCTAAGAAATGCCACCCTGTCTAAACACCTTGCACTAAGGAAATACCAATCGGTATTAGGAAAGTTAAAATCTCCCATCACAACCACCCTGTTACTACTGCACTGTTCTAGAATCTTCCTCCCTAGCCGCTGCTCGATATCCCTGTTACTATTGGGGGGTCTATAAAAACACCCAGAATTATTGCCCCTTTCCTGTTTCTGTCTTCCACCCACACTGACTCAATGACTTCCTCCTTTTCTGCAGCCGTGACACTATCCCAATTTAGCAATGCCATTCCCCACCTCTCTGTTCTGGAGATCAGGACGGTGTGTGTTGCTGGCATGGTTTCCTTGGGGCTGATTTTACTGCCTTGCATCTGCTCTGAATTTGCCCACGGTGTGGCCGTCAGTCACTGTTTGCTCCCTTTCACAGGTGGGTCCATGAGTATCAGGATGCCAGCATGGAGAAGATCCTGCGGTTCCTGCTGACACAGAATGGCTGCCCGTTGCCAGCCGGCACGGATTCAGAGAGGCATGCCTAGCCTTCACCTCGACGCTGTGCCTGCCCTTCACCCCCATAGAGAACCCATGGACTCCTGTTGTGCACGATCGCTACGAGCAGCGGATGTCGGTGCTGATAATGTGGAGGGTGGATGGGCGGGGTCCGTGCTGGACACTGGTGGTCTTACGAGGAAGAGGGTGACCCGAGGCCCTCTGCTGGCAGTATGTGGTGGGTAGGAAGGGGCCTCTTCTGGCAGTGGGACCCTCAGTCTGATCACTGAGACCCTCAGGGTCACTGGGGCAGTAACGTGGGTTCATTTAGGGAGCTGGGCACACATGAGACACGCCAACATGCACTCCCAGCAACACACAATTAACCACACTCACAGCTAACCACTAACTTGCAAGTACACACATCTAACACACTCACTTCTACTTACTCATACCTATCCACACTCCCCCTTGATAGCTCACATCTGTACATAACTAACCCACTAACTCACACCCACACACTCACCTGCACTTACAACTATGCAACCTAACACATACTAACTCACAGCTACACATATCTATCCATAAGTAAGTAAGTAAGTAAAGTAAAGTAAAGCCATTCGCTAGTCTTGCGAGACCATGGATCTGCGCCTGGACAGTCTTCACTCTCCAGGGCACAGGCCTGGGCAAGGTTGTATGGAAGACCGGCAGTTCCCCATGCTGCAAGTCTCCCCTCTCCACGACACCAATGTTGTCCAAGGGAAGGGCATTAGGACCCATACAGCTTGGCACCGGTGTTGTTGCAGAGCAATGTGTGGTTAAGTGCCTTACACAAGGACACAACATGTTGCCTCGGCTGGGGCTCGAACTCACGACCTTCAAGTCGCTAGTCCAATGCCTTAACCACTTGGCCACGTGCCCATAAGGCCATAAGATATAGGAGTAGAATCGATCCATCGAGTCTGCTCTGCCATTTCATCATGGCTGATCCATTTTCTCTCTCAGCCCCAATCTCCTGCCTTCTCCCTCTATTCCTCCAAGCCCTGACCAATCAAGAATCTATCACCCTCTGCCTTAAATATACCCAATGACTTGGCCTCCACAGCCACTTGCGGCAATGAATTCCAGATTCATCACTCTCTGGCTAAAGAAATTCCTCTGTTCTAAAAGAACGTGCATCTATTTTGAGGCTGTGTCTTCTGGTCCCAGATTTCCCCACAACAGGAAACATCCTCTCCACATCCACTCTATCTGTGTCCTCTGGTCCCAGATTCCCCCACAACAGGAAACATCCTCTCCACATCCACTCTATCTGTGTCCTCTGGTCCCAGATTCCCCCACAACAGGAAACATCCTCTCCACATCCACTCTATCTGTGTCCTCTGGTCCCAGATGCCCCCACAATAGGAAACATCCTCTCCACATCCACTCTATCTGTGTCCTCTGGTCCCAGATTCCCCCACAACAGGAAACATCCTCTCCACATCCACTTTATCTGTGTCCTCTGGTCCCAGATTCCCCCACAACAGGAAACATCCTCTCCACATCCACTCTATCTGTGTCCTCTGGTCCCAGATTCCCCCACAACAGGAAACATCCTCTCCACATCCACTCTATCTGTGTCCTCTGGTCCCAGATTCCCCCACAACAGGAAACATCCTCTCCACACCCACTCTATCTGTGTCCTCTGGTCCCAGATTCCCCCACAACAGGAAACATCCTCTCCACATCCACTCTATCTGTGTCCTCTGGTCCCAGATTCCCCCACAACAGGAAACATCCTCTCCACACCCACTCTATCTGTGTCCTCTGGTCCCAGATTCCCCCACAACAGGAAACATCCTCTCCACACCCACTCTATCTGTGTCCTCTGGTCCCAGATTCCCCCACAACAGGAAACATCCTCTCCACACCCACTCTATCTGTGTCCTCTGGTCCCAGATTCCCCCACAACAGGAAACATCCTCTCCACATCCACTCTATCTGTGTCCTCTGGTCCCAGATTCCCCCACAACAGGAAACATCCTCTCCACATCCACTCTATCTGTGTCCTCTGGTCCCAGATTCCCCCACAACAGGAAACATCCTCTCCACATCCACTCTATCTGTGTCCTCTGGTCCCAGATTCCCCCACAACAGGAAACATCCTCTCCACACCCACTCTATCTGTGTCCTCTGGTCCCAGATTCCCCCACAACAGGAAACATCCTTTCCACACCCACTCTATCTGTGTCCTCTGGTCCCAGATTCCCCCACAACAGGAAACATCCTCTCCACATCCACTCTATCTGTGTCCTCTGGTCCCAGATTCCCCCACAACAGGAAACATCCTCTCCACACTCACTCTATCTGTGTCCTCTGGTCCCAGATTCCCCCACAACAGGAAACATCCTCTCCACATCCACTCTATCTGTGTCCTCTGGTCCCAGATTCCCCCACAACAGGAAACATCCTCTCCACATCCACTCTATCTGTGTCCTCTGGTCCCAGATTCCCCCACAACAGGAAACATCCTCTCCACACCCACTCTACCTGTGTCCTCTGGTCCCAGATTCCCCCACAACAGGAAACATCCTTTCCACACCCACTCTATCTGTATCCTCTGGTCCCAGATTCCCCCACAACAGGAAACATCCTCTCCACACCCACTCTATCTGTGTCCTCTAGTCCCAGATTCCCCCACAACAGGAAACATCCTCTCCACATCCACTCTATCTGTGTCCTCTGGTGCCAGATTCCCCCACAACAGGAAACATCCTCTCCACACTCACTCTATCTGTGTCCTCTGGTCCCAGATTCCCCCACAACAGGAAACATCCTCTCCACATCCACTCTATCTGTGTCCTCTGGTCCCAGATTCCCCCACAACAGGAAACATCCTCTCCACATCCACTCTATCTGTGTCCTCTGGTCCCAGATTCCCCCACAACAGGAAACATCCTCTCCACATCCACTCTATCTGTGTCCTCTGGTCCCAGATTCCCCCACAACAGGAAACATCCTCTCCACATCCACTCTATCTGTGTCCTCTGGTCCCAGATTCCCCCACAACAGGAAACATCCTCTCCACATCCACTCTATCTGTGTCCTCTGGTCCCAGATTCCCCCACAACAGGAAACATCCTCTCCACACCCACTCTATCTGTGTCCTCTGGTCCCAGATTCCCCCACAACAGGAAACATCCTCTCCACATCCACTCTATCTGTGTCCTCTGGTCCCAGATTCCCCCACAACAGGAAACATCCTCTCCACACCCACTCTATCTGTGTCCTCTGGTCCCAGATTCCCCCACAACAGGAAACATCCTCTCCACACCCACTCTATCTGTGTCCTCTGGTCCCAGATTCCCCCACAACAGGAAACATCCTCTCCACACCCACTCTATCTGTGTCCTCTGGTCCCAGATTCCCCCACAACAGGAAACATCCTCTCCACATCCACTCTATCTGTGTCCTCTGGTCCCAGATTCCCCCACAACAGGAAACATCCTCTCCACATCCACTCTATCTGTGTCCTCTGGTCCCAGATTCCCCCACAACAGGAAACATCCTCTCCACATCCACTCTATCTGTGTCCTCTGGTCCCAGATTCCCCCACAACAGGAAACATCCTCTCCACACCCACTCTATCTGTGTCCTCTGGTCCCAGATTCCCCCACAACAGGAAACATCCTTTCCACACCCACTCTATCTGTGTCCTCTGGTCCCAGATTCCCCCACAACAGGAAACATCCTCTCCACATCCACTCTATCTGTGTCCTCTGGTCCCAGATTCCCCCACAACAGGAAACATCCTCTCCACACTCACTCTATCTGTGTCCTCTGGTCCCAGATTCCCCCACAACAGGAAACATCCTCTCCACATCCACTCTATCTGTGTCCTCTGGTCCCAGATTCCCCCACAACAGGAAACATCCTCTCCACATCCACTCTATCTGTGTCCTCTGGTCCCAGATTCCCCCACAACAGGAAACATCCTCTCCACACCCACTCTACCTGTGTCCTCTGGTCCCAGATTCCCCCACAACAGGAAACATCCTTTCCACACCCACTCTATCTGTATCCTCTGGTCCCAGATTCCCCCACAACAGGAAACATCCTCTCCACACCCACTCTATCTGTGTCCTCTAGTCCCAGATTCCCCCACAACAGGAAACATCCTCTCCACATCCACTCTATCTGTGTCCTCTGGTGCCAGATTCCCCCACAACAGGAAACATCCTCTCCACACTCACTCTATCTGTGTCCTCTGGTCCCAGATTCCCCCACAACAGGAAACATCCTCTCCACATCCACTCTATCTGTGTCCTCTGGTCCCAGATTCCCCCACAACAGGAAACATCCTCTCCACATCCACTCTATCTGTGTCCTCTGGTCCCAGATTCCCCCACAACAGGAAACATCCTCTCCACATCCACTCTATCTGTGTCCTCTGGTCCCAGATTCCCCCACAACAGGAAACATCCTCTCCACATCCACTCTATCTGTGTCCTCTGGTCCCAGATTCCCCCACAACAGGAAACATCCTCTCCACATCCACTCTATCTGTGTCCTCTGGTCCCAGATTCCCCCACAACAGGAAACATCCTCTCCACATCCACTCTATCTGTGTCCTCTGGTCCCAGATTCCCCCACAACAGGAAACATCCTCTCCACATCCACTCTATCTGTGTCCTCTGGTCCCAGATTCCCCCACAACAGGAAACATCCTCTCCACACCCACTCTATCTGTGTCCTCTGGTCCCAGATTCCCCCACAACAGGAAACATCCTCTCCACACCCACTCTATCTGTGTCCTCTGGTCCCAGATTCCCCCACAACAGGAAACATCCTCTCCACATCCACTCTATCTGTGTCCTCTGGTCCCAGATTCCCCCACAACAGGAAACATCCTCTCCACATCCACTCTATCTGTGTCCTCTGGTCCCAGATTCCCCCACAACAGGAAACATCCTCTCCACACCCACTCTATCTGTGTCCTCTGGTCCCAGATTCCCCCACAACAGGAAACATCCTCTCCACATCCACTCTATCTGTGTCCTCTGGTCCCAGATTCCCCCACAACAGGAAACATCCTCTGCACATCCACTCTACCTGTGTCCTCTGGTCCCAGATTCCCCCACAACAGGAAACATCCTCTGCACATCCACTCTACCTGTGTCCTCTGGTCCCAGATTCCCCCACAACAGGAAACATCCTCTGCACATCCACTCTACCTGTGTCCTCTGGTCCCAGATTCCCCCACAACAGGAAACATCCTCTGCACATCCACTCCATTGAGGCCTTTCAACATTCGATCGGTTTCAACGCAGTCACCCCTCATTCTTCTGAATTCCACTGAGAAGAGGCCCAGAGCATCAAGCGCTCCTCATATGACAAACCATTCAATCCTGGAATCATTTTTGTGAACCTCCTTTGAACCCTCTCCAATGTCAGCACATCCTTTCTTAGATAAGGAGTCTGAAATTGCTCACAATACTCCAAGTGAGGCATTGCCAGTGATTTATAAAGCCTCCACATTACATCCTTGCTTTTCTATTCTTGTCCTCTCAAAATTAATACTAACATTACATTTGCCTTCCTTACCAGACTCAACCCGCAAATCAACCTTTAGGGAATCCCGCACAAGGACCCCCAAGTCCCTTTGTGCCTTAGATTTTTGAATTTTCTCTCCATTTAGAAGTCTTCCCTTTTATTTCTTCTGCCAAAGGGCATGACCATACACTTCCTGACACTGTATTCCATCTGCCAGTTTTTTGCCCATTCTCCTAATCTGTCTGAGTCCTTCTGTAGGCTCTCTACTTCCTCTAAAAATCTGCCCCTCCACCTACCTCTGTATCGTTCGCAAACTTGGCCACAAAGCTATCAATTCTGTCATCCAAATCATTGACATATGATGTAAAAAGAAGTGACAGACCTCTGTGGAACAGCACTTGTCACAGGCAGACAACCAGACAACCAGAGAAAGCTCCCTTTATTCCCAATCTCTGCCTCCTGTCAATCAGCCAGTGCTCTATCCGTGGTCGTACCTTTCCCGTGATATCATGGACTCTTGTTAAGCAGCCTCATGTGCGGCACCTTATCAAAGGCCTTCTGAGATTCCAAGTGCTCAACTTCCACTGATTCTCCTTTGTCTATTCTGCTTGTTATATCTTCAAAGATTTCCAAGATTTGTCAGGCAAGATTTTTCCTTGAGGAAGCTGACTATGCCTATTTTATCATGTGTCTCCGAGTCCCTGAAACCTCATCCTTAACAATCAACTCTAACATCTTCCCGAAACTGAGATGACAAAGTTATCTACGCCCTGTAGCTCCTATCACCTCCTCATTCTCCTGTATGAGCTGCAGCTCCAGTTCCTTAATACGTTCTCTGAGGAGCTGCAGCTCAGTACACCTTGTGCAGATGTTGTTACCGGGAGTCTAGAGGTCTCCCAGAATTACATCTTACACACAGAAAAACACTGCCCCCGGAGCCATTCTCACTGTATTACAGACAAGGAATGAAGAATTAAGAAAAAGAGTAACTCACCAGATGCTTACCTCGCCCAAGCCACTCCAAATACTGACCCACTCACACAATAGCCGCTCCACTTGAGCTTGCATTATTTTTATTTGCCCGTTCGAATGAATCTTGCTCAGCGATTGGTCGCTGTCCAACTTCTAGAAGCTGCTGTGAGGGCAGAGCTGATCAAAAAGATAGCTCTCCTCATACTCCCACTTAGCAACTGGTTGCTGTCCAACTCCTAGACACTGTCACACAGTCCACACTCACACCTAACTACAATGCCACACTGTCCACACACACCTAACTACAATGCCACACTGTCCACACTCACCTAACTACAATGCCACGCTGTCCACACACACCTAACTACAATGCCACGCTGTCCACACACACCTAACTACAATGCCACACTGTCCACACTCACACCTAACTACAATGGCTCGGACCAACACAGCCACACACACATAACACACTGAATTAGGCTCAGACCCTACACTCAGCTACAACTACTTATCCACACTCACCAGCACCAACACAACTACACACATCTAACACTTGCATGTAACACGCACTAACTCACAGCTACCCACACTCTATACACACGCTAACACATGTGAAAACACTCGGACACACTGCAGACATATACCCATACAGACCCACAGCCCAGTCTACTGTGTGCCAGATCACAGCCTGTCTACTGATGGCCACCCCAACAAGCTCAGCCCTGTGGCATTTACCTACACAGGTGATGCCCGCCTCTACTGGTGTTCCTTTGTGCCTTTACCTTCCCTCCAGGGGTAACACCAGCCCCTTGAACACCACTGAATACCTCCCCTAATTCCCATTCACCAGGCCCAGGCCTTGGATGGGTAGATTATTGTTAGAATCTCAAGTAATGCATACTCAGCTAATAACTCTGTGCTTTAGGATCAGGAAATCTTTGCAGATTGTAGAAAGACTTTGTCACAACTCATTAAAAATATTTCCCATGAGACTGTGAAACTTTGTCCTTCAATTTACTGCTCTGGACAGAGCACTGCGATACAACACTACGTGATGGTTTAGGCTATCAGGAGGAGCGTGGTGGGGGAGTGGGAGATATAAACAGAATAAGTGAATGGGCAAGGACATGAATATTATTCAGCAGAATAAGACTTCAGCCACTGGGAAAAATAGACACAGATGTTTTAAAGGTGAGGGGCTGGCAGGGACACTGGTGTCACTGAAGTTAATCTGCAGGTCCTGTGCGCTGGCATTCGTTGACAGAAGATTTGTTCACAAGAGCAGAGAGTTCTTGCTCTGAGTACAGGGCTAATGGCAGGGCTCTTAGCAGTGTGCAGGAACAGAGGGATCTTGGCATCCACGTCCATAGACCTCTCAAAGTTGAAGAAAAAGTGGACAGGGTGGTTAAGAAGGTTTTGGCCTTCACTAGTCAGGGGATTGAGTTCTAGAGCCGCAGGGTAATATTAAGCTCTGTAAAACCCTGGATAGACCACACTTGGACGACTGTGTTCGGTTCTGGTCACCTCGTTATAGGAAGGCTGTGGAAGCTTTGGAGAGGGTGTGGTCGACGTTTACCAGGATGCTGTCTGCATTAGAGAACATGTCTTATGAGGAAAGATTAAGCAAGCTCGGGTGATACTGAGGGAGGGTCACACTGTGGGGGTGGGGGTGGTACTGAGGGAGGGTCACACTGTGGGGGTGGGGGTGGTACTGAGGGAGGGTCACACTGTGGGAGGGGTGGTACTGAGGGAGGGTCACACTGTGGGAGGGGTGGTACTGAGGGGGGGTCACACTGCGGGGGTTGGTACTGAGGGAGGGTCACACTGCGGGGGGTTCTATTATTGGAGAGTCACACTGTGGGAGGGGTGGTACTGAGGGAGAGTCACTGTGGGAGGGGGTAGTACTGAGGGACGGTCACACTGTGGGAGGGGTGGTACTGAGGGAGGGTCACACTGTGAGAGGGGTGGTACTGAGGGGGGGTCACACTGTGGGGGGGTGGTACTGAGGGAGGGTCACACTGTGGGAGGGGGTGGTACTGAGGGAGGGTCACACTGGGAGGGGTGGTACTGAGGGAGGGTCACACTGTGGGAGGGGTGGTACTGAGGGAAGGTCACACTGTGGGGGGGTGGTACCGAGGGAGGGTCACACCATGGGAGGGGTGGTAATGAGGGAAGGTCACACTGGGAGGGGTGGTACTGAGGGAAAGTCACACTGTGGGAGGGGTGATACTGAGGGAGGATCACACTGCGGGGGGTTCTATTATTGGAGAGTCACACTGTGGGAGAGGTGATACTGAGGGAGAGTCACACTGTGGGAGGGGTGGTACCGAGGGAGGGTCACACCATGGGAGGGGTGGTAATGAGGGAAGGTCACACTGCGAGGGGTGGTACTGAGGGAGGGTCACACTGTGGGAGGGGTGATACTGAGGGAGGGTCACACTGCGGGAGGGGTGGTAATGAGGGAAGGTCACACTGGGAGGGGTGGTACTGAGGGAGGGTCACACTGTGGAAGGGGTGGTATTGAAGGAGGGTCACACTGTGGGAGGGGTGGTACTGAGCGAGGGTCATACTGTGGGAGTAGTATTGAGGGAGGGTCACATTATGGGAGGGGTGGTATTGAGGGAGGGTCACACTGTGGGAGGGGTGGTACCGAGGGTGGGTCACACTGTGGGGTGTGGTACTGAGGGAGTATCACACTGTGGGAGGGGTGGTACTGAGGGAGGGCCACACTGTGGAAGGGGTGGTATTGAAGGAGGGTCACACTGTGGGAGGGGTGGTACTGAGCGAGGGTCACACTGTGGGAGTAGTATTGAGGGAGGGTCACATTATGGGAGGGGTGGTATTGAGGGAGGGTCACACTGTGGGAGGGGTGGTACCGAGGGTGGGTCACACTGTGGGGTGTGGTACTGAGGGAGTATCACACTGTGGGAGAGGTGATACTGAGGGAGAGTCACACTGTGGGAGGGGTGGAACCGAGGGAGGGTCACACCATGGGAGGGGTGGTAATGAGGGAAGGTCACACTGTGGGAGTAGTATTGAGGGAGGGTCACATTGTGGGAGGGGTGGTACCGAGGGTGGGTCACACTGTGGGGTGTGGTACTGAGGGAGCATCACACTGTGGGAGGGGTGGTACTGAGGGAGGGTCACACTGTGGGAGGGGTGGTACTGAGGGAGGGTCACACTGTGAGGGGTTGTACTGAGGGAGGGTCACACTGTGGGAGGGGTGGTATTGAGGGAGGGTCACACTGTGGGAGGTGTGGTATTGAGGGAGGGTCACACTGTGGGAGGGGTGGTACTGAGGGAGGGTCACACTGTGGGAAGGGTGGTATTGAGGGAGGGTCACACTGTGGGAGGGGTGGTACTGAGGGAGGGTCACACTGTGGGAGGGGTGGTACTGAGGGAGGGTCACACTGTGGTGGGGGTGGTACTGAGGGAGGGTCACACTGTGGGAGGGGTGGTACTGAGGGAGGGTCACACTGTGGGAGGGGTGGTACTGAGGGAGGGTCACACTGTGGGAGGGGTGGTATTGAGGGAGGGTCACACTGTGGGAGGTGTGGTACTGAGGGAGGGTCACACTGTGGGAGGGGTGGTACTGAGGGAGGGTCACACTGTGGGAGGGGTGGTATTGAGGGAGGGTCACACTGTGGGAGGTGTGGTACTGAGGGAGGGTCACACTGTGGGAGGGGCGGTACTGAGGGAGGGGCGGTACTGAGGGAGGGTCACACTGTGGGAGGGGCGGTACTGAGGGAGGGTCACACTGTGGGAGGTGTGGTACTGAGGGAGGGTCACACTGTGGGAGGGGTGGTATTGAGGGAGGGTCACACTGTGGGAGGGGTGGTACTGAGGGAGGGTCACACTGTGGGAGGTGTGGTACTGAGGGAGGGTCACACTGTGGGAGGTGTGGTACTGAGGGAGGGTCACACTGTGGGAGGGGTGGTACTGAGGGAGGGTCACACTGTGGGAGGTGTGGTACTGAGGGAGGGGTGGTATTGAGGGAGCACTCTCAGTAACTCCCTGCTAGCAGTGCTGTGCTCTCTCAGTACTGTGTGCTGACTGGGCTGTGTTCCCTCAGCACTGCCCCACTGACCGTGTTTCCATCGCTATCACTGCAGAATTAAGTACATCGCCATGCATTGAAGTCAACATCTTGGGGGTGGACTTAAACCCACGACTTCGTACCGGAGTGTGGGAGAGGTTGCTGATCACGTGACTCCTGCACCTTCACAAGAGGATGACGCTGCAGGCTGGAGGTTCCCTCTGCCCCGCTATCAACCGGACTCCACCGTACAAACGGACCACCGTACAAACGGCTGCAGGGCAGCAGAGCTGAGTTTATTCACAGCACTTGTCCTTAAAACATGTTAACATCTTCCTTTCCTTGTACATGACAAGAAAACCACCACAGCAAGTATGTCTGTCCTGCTTTGTCCAACATGGGAAAAGTATAATCAAGTAAAAGTCCTGGAAAATTATGATCTTGTGATAGCACCGGGTCTGTGTGGGTCTCTTCTGGGTTCTCCCGTTTCATCCCACGTTCTACACATGTACGGGTTACGGTTAGTGAGTTGGGTGCACATTATGTCTGTGCCAGAAGCATAGCACCATGTGTGGGCTCCCCCACCCCCAGCACCTCCTCAGACTCTGTTGGTCATTTACAAAAACACATTTCACTGTATGTTTCCATGTACACGGTGACAAATAAAACTAATCTAATCCATAAAATAAATGGTGCATGAACTCAGCAGATCAGGCAGCATCTATGGAGGGGTATATACCCTCAACATTTTGGAGTGAGGCCCTTCATCAAGCCCTGACATTGACTCTTTATTCCTCACCATACACGCTGCCTGACCTGCTGAGTTCCTCCAGCAGTCAGTGTGTGTTGCTCTGAATGTCCAGCATCTGCAGAGTCTCTGGTGTTTAGGATCCTGTAGTACTTAATTTTTTTTTGGTCATTTCTGAAATTTAACTAATTTCATTGGTAATACATTTCAAGGTGCATAACCATTCCAGGGAGAGAAGGGTATAAAGAACATCGGAAAGGGCAGAGCAGGGAGACTATAGAGTAACTCTGACTGACAGCCAGTAAGGGGTGGACGGACTGAAAAGCCTCCCTCTGTGCTGAATGATTCTCCAGTCCTCGGAGTACCAGCTGTCACCATCAGAGATCGGGGGTAGACTTAGTGGAATCTGACGAGCTGGTGGCTCAGGGCCACCATTTGGATAAAAACTGGATGGGTGACAATGGGAGACATCGCGGGAAGTTCACTCATTCACAATGGAGGAGGCGTCACAACCACTGCTCAGGGGGTCATCTCGGGGGGAGTCTCCAAAACGGCGATATTGCAACTCCGTCCCTCTGCACCCCAGGATCCTTAAAGACAAAAGCATATCAATAACATCAGACATCCAGAGACTGTGACAGAAGTATCTAATCCATGGCGTCCCAGCCCTGGGAGCAAGTGACTGGAGAGTATAGGGAGAGCTTTCATCTAATTCTGTGCCCTGCGAGTGTGTGATCAGATGGTGTAGAGCAGGGTTCCATACCTGGGGTCCAAAGACTCCTCAGTTAATGGCAGAAGTCCATTGTATAAAGAACGTTGGGAACCCATGGTGTGGAGGGAGCTTCACTCTGTGTCTGACCCCAGGAGCGTGTGATGGGACGGTGTAGAGGGAGCTTCACTCTGTGTCTGACCCCAGGAGTGTATGATGGGACAGTGTGGAGGGAGTTTCACTCTGTGTCTGACCCCGGGAGCGTGTGATGGGACAGTGTGGAGGGAGTTTCACTCTGTGTCTGACCCCGGGAGTGTATGATGGGACGGTGTGGAGGGAGATTCACTCTGTGTCTGACTCCGGGAGTGTGTGATGGGATGGTGTGGAGGGAGATTCACTCTGTGTCTGACCCCGGGAGTGTGTGATGGGATGGTGTAGAGGGAGTTTCAATCTGTGTCCGACCCCGGGAGTGTGTGATGGGACAGTGTGGAGGGAGTTTCACTCTGTGTCTGACCCCGGGAGCGTGTGATGGGACAGTGTGGAGGGAGTTTCACTCTGTGTCTGACCCCGGGAGTGTGTGATGGGACGGTGTAGAGGGAGCTTCACTCTGTGTCTGACCCCGGGAGTGTATGATGGGACGGTGCGGAGGGAGATTCACTCTGTGTCTGACTCCGGGAGTGTGTGATGGGATGGTGTAGAGGGAGTTTCAATCTGTGTCCGACCCCGGGAGTGTGTGATGGGACGGTGTGGAGGGAGTCTCACTCTGTGTCTGACCCCGGGAGTGTGTGATGGGACGGTGTAGAGGGAGCTTCACTCTGTGTCTGACCCCGGGATTGTGTGATGGGACGGTGTAGAGGGAGTTTCAATCTGTGTTTTTCCTTTTTTGTTTTGAAGAGCTAACTCCTTCACTGTCTCCCTCTCTTTTTTTTTGCCAACTCTCTCTCTCTGCATTTCCCCCTCTTCATTCCCCTCCTTCCTTCCTCTTTCCCTCACTCTCTCCCTCTCTTTCTTCCATTCTCTCTCTCTTACTCCCACTCTCTCTCTCGCTATCACCCAGTCTCTCCCTCTCTCTTATTCCCACTCTTTCCCCCACTCTCCCACTCATTCCCCACTCTCTCTCACTATACCCCTCTCACTCTCTCTGTCCCTCTATCCCCACTCACTCCCAGTCTCCCACCTATATTCCCAGGCAGAGTGCATTCATACTGACTGGCCCACCTCGTTGCACTGTATTCCCCCTCCCGTGCCCGGTGCTGGGGCTGTGAATGGGTGCGGCTCCTCCAGGTCACTTGGAGGAAGGCCGATACCGATTGCTGACAACACTGTTCTATTCTCGGATTGCTCTTGCTCTTGATAACACAGCCTCATCGGCATTAAAACTGCTGATGGATGATTCTTATCAGGGCACTGATAACGCATTTCCTGCACACTCAGCCCGAGCTGTGGAACTGGGCAGGTAATGCAACTAACAATGGAATCACACAGATGGAATACAAGGATGTCACTTTACAACGGAGAGGAGGGGGAATTTCTTTGGCCACAGAGCAGTGAATCTGTGGAATTCATTGGCACAGATGGCTGTGGAGGCCAAGACATTGGGTATTTACAGTGGCAGATGGTAGAGTCTTGATCAGTCAGAACATCAAAGGTTACGGGAGAAGGCCGGAGAATGGGGACTGAATCAGCAGACTCAATCGGCTGAATTCCAAAATTCTGCACCTATGTTTTATGGTTTTATACTGGGTAACAATTTAACAGCACTTTGGGGACACACAAGCAAAGCATGTCAAAAGCAGAGATAACCCAGAGAAAAGCACTCTGTTTACCTAATAATCCAAATGACAAACCACTTTTACCCCATGAAAAACTCTTTACCCTAAAGCCCAGTGAAGAAATGTCTTCCCAATCACTTAATGAAGAATTTTGTTTGTTCAATAACACAATTAAGAATCATTTTTACCTAATAACTCACTCCTGAAACATTTCCCCGAAAGCTCTATAAATACTGTTTACCCACTAAAGCAATGAAGAACTGTTTATGGAGTAAGCCAAATGAAGAACTGTGTTTGCCCACTGAAGTTTTCCTGACAATCCACCACACAAGAGAGCTGCCTTACCAGATAATCCCTGCTGGAATGAGGAGGAGAGCAGCACCGAAGAGAAACGAGAATCCCTTCATGAAGTAGAGTGTTGCAGGATACAGGGAGCTGAAGACCACTGTCGATACTAGAGAGCAGGCGTTTTCCACACAAGCCACTGAGGCAAACAGGGCTCCTGGTGGGAGAGAGGAGAGCCATCTCAGACAGACCACCTTCTGACTGCCTCCCTGAAGGCACTGGCGAGGATTCCACCTCACGCGTAGGAGCTACTCAACCTGCAGAGCTGTGTAAGGGTCTGCAGGGTCATAAATCCAGATTATGGAGCACCGGTTCAAATTAGAACACAGATCAGACTTTCGGCCCATAAATTGTGCCAACCTTTAAACTCGGCTTGATTACATTAGCTTTCCTCCAAGACGACCACAACTGTGTTGTGGTTTGGAGACTTGTGAGCCTCAATAACCTGGAGAGCTCTACTGGCTGGTGTCAGGGCTTTTCTGCTTTGGCTCTTGGTAGGGCCGCCCATGCCAAACAGGTCAAAGGGTAGAGGCCAGACTAAGAATGGTCGGTCCATCGGTCCTCCAGGTTCAGGGGGTTCAGCTCAGGGCTAACAACCCTGACTGGTCAGAGCAAAACTGTTAGTGAAACAGCAATGAAGAATGCTTCTACATCTGGGAGGCCAAGGACAGACATGGAGGAGCTTCATTGCTGCCCTAACACCGCTGGCAAACGGGCAGTAAATCAGCCGAGCCTAATGTGCCACACATACATTGAAACACGAGTGAAAAGGTGACACTTGTGCTGACAAGTGCAAGCTGCGCTGGGGGTAGCCTGAAAGCATCTGTTCTGCACTGTATTGTGAAACACTATCACAGCTCGAGGAGTCGCAGTTCGCAGTTCAATGCCGGTGCCATCTGTAAGGAGGTCGTACGTCCTTCCCGTGAGACCGCGTGGGTTTCCTGCCACCTTCTGGAGACGTACCTGTTACTAGGTTAATTGGTCATTGTAAATTGTTCTGTGATTAGGCTACCATCAAATTGGTGGCACGGCCTGTTGGGTTGGAAAGGCCTTGTCCATGGTGCTTCTTGAAATATATAAATAATTTATGGTCATCCCTGTGACTGCGTGGTTTTCTTCTGGGCGCTCCAGTTTGCTCTACAGCCCAGACATATGGGTTAGTGTTGGTAAGTTGTGGGCATGTAATGAAGCATGGTGACACTTGTGGGCTGCCCCCAGAATATCCTGGGACTGTGTCGGTCGTTGACACAAATAATACATTTCACTGCGTATATGTGACAAGTAAAACTAATCTTTAATCTTTAAAGGTCTGGAAATCCAGAGCAACACACACAAAATGCTGCAGGAACTCAGATGGTCAGGCGGTATCTATGGAGAGGAACAAACAGTCGATGTTTTGGACCGAGACCCTTCATCAGGACCGGAAAGGAAGGGGGGAGAATTCAGAGTAAGAAGGTGGGGGGGGGGATTTGAAGTAAGATTCTGGGAGGTGATAGGTGGAAAATGTAAAGGGCTGGAGAATAAGGAATCAGATAGGAGAAGAGGTAAAGGGGGGGGGGGACCAGAGTGGAGAATTGAAGGGGGGGAGGGGGAAATACTACCATACGTTTGATAAATCGGTGTTCATGCCATCAGATTGGAGGCTACCCAGATGGAATATGAGGTGTGGCTCTTCCAACCTGACAGTGGCCTCATAGAGGAGGCCATGGACCCACACAATGAAATGGGAATAGGGATTGGAATTAAAATGGCTGGCCACTGGGAAATCCTGGTTTTTGCGAATGGAGCGAAAGTGCTCGACAAAGCAATACATTTCACCGTATGTTTCGATGTGCATGTGACAAATAAAGGTAACCTTTAAAAATCTTCATCTTTCTTCTGCCTCACACTGTGAATGAGCACAGCTCAGTGCTGTCACTGCACAGGGGACTGAATAGCGTCCCAGTTCCTGAGCAAACTGACTAATCCCACTAGCGTTGACAATCACCTCTCTCCAGTCCACACCCTTCAGGGAACTGCTGATATTCTCCACAGATCTGTGTTTTATGAGTTCCCTATCGATCAGAACAAGGTCAAAACTGTAAAAACAAATAACCTTCGCTCATTCAATATCAATTAGGAATTTTATTTTAGCGTTTTACAGCTGAGGATAACAATGATGCAGGGACCATAGACATTCAGGAAATCGCCCTCCCAAAGGAAGGCAATAATGATCACTCAGCTCACAACAGCTCTAGTATTTACCTTTGATCTGAGAACACAGTTTGCAGCAATTGCTCATCTCACTGATGGTGATCTGCTGAGTGGACAAGATGGGGGAAGGATGTGGAAGCTGCACCAAAACAAGGGTTAATGTCATGTCCAGGCAACCACAGTCAACAGCAGGGCTCCATAGGTTAAAAAGCCCCTGGTTTACAGATGGTGTGCAATCAGCCCACGAAAGACAGACCTCGGAAGAGCAGAGGTTTCCTACGCACAGCAGGTGACCAGAGCCATTTGGCACATAGGGACAAGATTCACTGTGGCTTTTCAATGATTCTATTGTGTTTCTTTGTATTTACCATGAATGCCTGCAAGAAAATGAACCTCAGGGTTGTATATGGTGACAGAGTTAAAAATACACGTGGACTAAAATGTTAACTGTCCTGTGCTATCACCAGCGGGATCATCAGTTGATCTGCCACCTGTCTTCAGGAGCTTCAGCCCACTTATGATCAAGACTCCCTCGAGGTGGTGGGCCAGCAGTGCTAAAGCATCACCTCCCACTGGTGAGCTTAAAAACTTGGCATCTGCCTCTATCAGAGATGTTGGTGGCTTCCATCCAACAGATAGTCTGCTCTTCATGTGTCTATGCAACTACTGAAGGGTTTGCAAGATATGTATACACTGTCTGACTATCTGCCCCTCTGGACATACTTGGTCCATACCCATGCTGATCCTTTCTCTGCTGCCTCAGCTACAGCCCTGCTGGTTGACTTGATCTCTCTTCTAGTGAAGCCAAGGCCACGCAGCCACTTCTGGAAAGTGAACGCAATAAACCCACGGCAGCCTACTTCGAATGGATAGCATGAGACCTTCCACCCTCTGTCTCTGCACTCTGATCTTAATTCTGCATACTTGGTTAACTTGCGCTCATGGGCTTCATCGATGTTGTCTTCCCAGGGGACTGTGAGTTCACCAGTAACCACTTCCCTACTGGTGTCAGACCATACGATTATATCTGGGCGCAATGTGGTGACAGTTATTTGCTCCGGGAAACTGCCTTTCCTGTCCAGGTTGGCCTTGACACACCAATCATTGGCTGAAGAAAGTATGCTTGATTGCGAGCCTGCGCTGTACACCCTTGACTTGGAGCCTTCTTTCACAAATGATTTGCGATGTTCTGTGCAGCATGGCGCATGAGATAAGTTGTATTTTAATAATTTACTTTGAACTTCCTGAACTCTGAAGGTAAGGATGCAAACAAAGGATTGTAGGGTCACACTTACTATTGGTCAGTTACTTTACTAATTCTAAAGTATTATTGGCCATAAACATGCAGATTCTATTGGCTATAATACCTGTTTGTTGTAGTGTGATTGGTGATTGATCAGCCAGTAAGGAATTTGAACATCCAGTTGGCCAGTATCTGTATCCAACTGGTTTACTCTGTATAAAGATGCCATTTCTTTGTTCAAACTTTAGAACAGATTGGTGACAGGGGCTGGGTTGTTCTCCTTGCACGCAGATAAATAAAGTCAGATTGAGGAACGAGTGTGAGTTTTCCGAGTCCAGTTAATCGGTGGCGATAGGGAAGGGAGACCTGGAACAGCAGATGGCCTCACTTCCGCCACCGTCCAAGATTACGGAACAAGCTGGGAATCTGTAGGTCAAAGACATTGGTGGGTACACCATGACGTCAGATCCACACCTCTGAGATCATTAGATAAGGTTTTCAGCTGAGTAATAGCAGCATTTTGTGTTCCATTTCGAGATACAGCACGGTAACAAGCCCTTCTGGCCCCATTATCTCCACGTGACCAATTAACCGACTAACCCGTTTGTCTTTGGCCTGTGGGAGGAAACTGGAGCACTGGGAAGAAACCCCACAATCATGCAGAGAACATAGAAACCCCTTGTGGAGAGCAGCGGGAGCTAAACCTGGGCTGCTGGCACTACATTAGCATTATGCTGCAGTGCGGCCTCAAACTTTTAACTTCAGAGCTTCTGCAGCTTTTGCATTTTTATTCTTGGTCACTGAATCAAACCACAAGCCGCTGTGTCCACCTGAACTTACCTTGTTGTGTCACCTCCACTAACTTTGACATCTTGGCTCTAAGCACGGGAGTTGTGGTCATAGCAAGAAATCGCAGCACGTATCCTGGGAAAGAGCAAAGGGAACTTGTTAACAAAACGTGGTACCACTTGAAACAACCCCTCTACACCTGCTGGAACACAGCCATGGGTCTCTATTTGAAACTTTCATCATTGTTGACAAGGAAAACCAACCTACCAATGACGAATAGCAGAGCAGACTCGATGGGCCAAATGGTCTTGTGGTCTTACTGAGCTCCTCTAAAAGGAATATAATGCTGAGGCTTTATAAGGCCTCGGTCAGACCACACCTCAAGTACTGTGAGCAGTTTTGATCCCCTTATCTAAGGAAGGATATGCTGGCATTGGACAGAATCCAGAGGAGGTTCACGAGCAATGATTCTGGGAATGAAAGGGTTAATGTACGAGGAGTATTTGATGGCTCTGGGCCTGTACTCACCGGAGTTCAGAAGAACGAGGGGGGATCTTATTGAAACCTGCTGAACATTGAAAGGATGAGATAGGGTGGACATGGAGAAGGTGCTTCCAGTAGTTGGAGTCGGACCAAAGGCATAGCCTCAGAATAGAAGGACAACTGACAATGGGATCGCACAGATGAGAATACAAGGACAACCCTTGAGAACAGAGATGAGGAGGAATTTTTTTAGCCAGAGGTTGGTGAATCTGTGGAATTCATCGCCACAGATGGCTGCGGAGGCCACATCATCGGGTATATTTGAGGTAGATAGGCTCTTGATTAGTCAGGGTATCAAAGGTAATGGGGAGAGGCAGAAGAAGGATTGAGAGGGATAATAAATCAGCTATAATGGAATGGCAGAACAGACCTGATGGGCCAAATGGCCTAATTCTGCTCCTATGTCTTATGGTCTTATAACATTGAAGTTGTATGCGATGATGTTGAGACCAAGTCTGGAGCATTGTCTGTAGTTCTGATCAGCTGCCTACAGGAAATATATCAATAAGAGAAAATTTACGTGGTTGTTGCTGGGACTTGAGGACCGACGTTATACAGTGTAGAATTTTTGGGGATGAACATCATCGAGGAACTCTTCTGGTCTGTCAACACAAACTCAGTAGTAGGGAAGGCACAACAGAGACTATATCACCTGAGTGAATTGCTGGCCAACTTTTATCGAATTGACTATATTACTTACATCCTTACACGAGGAGTAAAAATGTTTACGCTATGTCTCCATCTAAATGTGTAATTAATAGTAATTTATAATAAATAGTATGTACAACAGGACAGTTAATATAACATAGAAATACAGTTGTGTCAGCATGAATTAATCAGTCTGATGGCCTGGTGGAAGAAGCTGTCCCGGAGCGTGTTGGTTCTGGCTTTTATGCTGCGGTACTGTTTCCCGGATGGTAGCAGCTGGAACAGTCTGTGGTTGGGGTGACTCACGTCCCCAATGATCCTTCAGGCCCTTTTTACACACCTGTCTTTGTAAATGTCCTGAATAGTGGGAAGTTCACATCTACAGATGTGCTGGGCTGTCTGCACCACTCTCTGCAGAATCCTGTGATTGAGAGAAGTACAGTTCCCATACCAGGCAGTGATGCAGCCAGTCAGGATAGACACAGAGAGCATACTGACATACGGAATGACAGTGTGGGACTCTAGCTGCAGCAAGACGGATCACAAAGTCCTCCAACGGCTGATTGGGACAGCTCAGCACATCATTGGGACTCAACTACCGGACCTGGAGACAATCTACAACTCTCGATGCCTACGGCGTGCTCGTAACATTATTAAAGCCCCATCCCGTCCCGGACACTGTCTGTTCAATCTCCTGCCATCCGGTAGGAGATACAGAAACATCTTGGCCAAGACAGTGAGACTGAAAGCAGCTTCTTCCCGAGGGCTGTTGTGCAGCTGAGTGATGCTATGCTCCAGCTTGCCGATGGCCTTTGAGTGTTATGGAGCATCGAAGTCATTTGTTGCATGTAAGTATGTTTTTTTTAAATTAAGCCATACCGCATGCATTGTAGATATATGTTTTGCACAGACTGGAGTAGCACTGTAATCTCATTGTCTTGAGCAATGACAATAAAGTTCTGTTTTATGGAAAGGCTGAATCAGTTGGGACTTTATTCCTAAGAACATAGGAGAATGAGGGGAGGTTTGATAGAGGAATACAAAATTATGAGGAGTATAGATAGGGTAAATGCAAGTAGGCATTTTCCACCAAGGTTGGGTGAGACTAGAACTAGAGGTCATAGGTTAAGGGTGAAGGGTAAAATGTTCAAAGAGAACATCTCCGCTCGGAGGGTGGTGAGAGTGTGGAACAAGCTGCCAGCGGAAGTGGTGGATACGAGGTTGATTGTACATTTAAGAGTAGTTTGGATAGGTACGTGTGTGGGAGGGTGTATGGAGAGCTCTGGTCTAGGTGCAGATTAATGGGACTAAGCAGCATAACAGTTTGGGCACTGACTAGGGCCTATTTTATGTGATCACAGGGAGAAGGAACATACCTGTGAACATGAGAGAGCTGGTGGCAGCCACTGAAAACAACACCAAGCCTGCCATGTTGGACAAGAGGCCGATCCCTGCGATGGCACTGTCTCCGGAGCACAGCTTCATCACCTTCAGTCCCAAGAGGCTACTCAGGTAGGTCAGGTGCTCCATTGCCAAGCCGTACCCAACCAAATCAGACTGCCAGCACAAGGGCGAGCTCAGCTCGAAGAGAATCAGGACGTCCTTCACTCCGAAGTGCACTGTTACCACTATGAAAAGGGAGAGGGCGTACAGCCAAAGGCCCAGCCTGCCGCTCGAGTACAGGCGGTACACCGACCTGTAGTGTTCGACTGTGAAGAGCCTGGCCGGTTGCTTTGTGGACACAGACTCCCGGACGAAGGCAAAGCTATAGGCCGCAGTGGCCAGGTTCAGTGCCAGCACCAGCCAGAACGGATTGGTGAAACCCTGAGCCTTGCTCCACTGCCCCCCGATAATGCTGCCAACCATCCCCGCAATGCCCAGGCACGACTCCAGCACAGCCACGCGGATGGTGCGCGATGACCTGTCAGTGATGTCAGCAATGTAGGAGAAGCAGCCGGCCAGGATGATACTGAAATCCCCCAGCAGCGCACTGAGTAGGCGGCCGATCAGAAAGTACACAACTGGCAGCTCCTGGTACATTACGATGAGGTACAGGGCTGACTGCAGAGCCAAGCCCAGGGCCGGCACAATCAGGATCGGTCTGCGTCCGACACGGTCACTCCACGGTCCAAGCAGGGTCACAGAGAAAAGTCCCACAGCAAAGCCCCCCACGTTGATGTACAGATTCCAGTGTGAGGTTATTGTCTCTACCTCCTGTAAGGCAAATCACAAAATAACTGTCAGCATCTCCCTCCAGCACATTCACATTCAGATTTAGTTATCACGCTTTGGAACTCTGGGTAGTCAAATTCAGGCCTCCTCTTTTGTCAGTCAGGCCACTCTCAGGCTGGTGGAGCAACATCTCATATTCCGTCTGCGTAGCCTCCAACCTGATGGCATGAATATCGATTTCTCCAACTTCCGGTAACTATTCCCCAGCCTTCCCTCTTCAATTCCCCACTCAGGCCTTACACCTCTTCTCCTCACCTGCCTATCACCTCCCTCTGTTGCCCCTCCTCCTTCCCTTTCTCCCATGGTCCACTCTCCTCTCCTAGAAGATTCCTTCTTCTCCAGCCCTTTACCTTTCCCACCTATCACCTCCCAGCTTCTTGCTTCATCCCCCCTTATCAGCTGACACCTCCTAGCTTGTCCTCCTTCTCTCCCCCACCTCCTTATTCTGGCATCCTTCACCTTCTTTCCGGGCCTGATGAAGGGTCTCGGCCCGAAATGTTGACCGGTTATTCATTTCCACAGTTGCTGCCTGACCTCCAGCATTTTGTGTGTGTTGCTCTGGATTTCGTGTTCCGATTCACACTCCATTTATTTATCATATGCACATCAAACCAGACATCGTCATGTCATTTGTGTCAGCCACCATCTAAACCTGAGGATGTGCTGGGGGCAGCCTGCGAGTGTCACCACACATTCCAGCGCCAACGCAGCGCGTCCACAATGTTTAGCAGAACAACACAAATGACGAGGATAAAACAAGCCCCTCCCCCCCCCCCACCTCACCAACTGACCCACTCTCACACACAAACAGGACTCCGGCCTCCCATTCCTGGCTCCAGCCTCTCAGACTCAGACACCAAGCCCTCAGCCTCCAGGCTTGCAGACGTTAGGGCTTAGCCAAACCCAATTTCCCTAACTGTACACACCGCTCCATCAAATCCTCACACCACCCAAATTCTGAAACCAAACAGGTGCTGTCACATTCAGCGAGGATGAACAGAAATCACCCCGGGATCTCCACCACTTGGGTAAGCGGGCCAAGGAATGGCAAATGGAGTTTAATGCAGATAAATGTGAGGTGCTGCATTTTGGGATGGCAAGTCAGGGTGGGATTTTCATAGTGAACAGCCACACCCTGGGGCGTGTTGCGGAACAGGGGGGCCTTGGAGGGTAAATATTAACTGTCCTGAAAGTGGCATCACAGGTAGACAGGGTGGTGAAGGAGATTTCTGGGACACTGACCTTCATCAGTCAGGGTACTGAATACAGAAGCTGGGATGCTAGGTTCCATTGGGTGGGAATACTGCATTCAGTTTTGGTCACCATGCTAAAAGAAGGATGCCAATAAACTGGAAGAGTACAGTGAAGATTATGGGAATGTTGCTGGGACTCAGGAGACTGGGTTACAGGAAGAAGCTGAGCGGGTTCCGACTTTACTTAGATGATAGGATACTTGGTAGTGTGGAGGAGCAGAGGGATCTGGGGGTACATGTCCACAGATCCCTGAAAGTTGCCTCACAGGTGGATAGGGTAGTTAAGAAAGCTTATGGGGTGTTAGCTTTCATAAGTCGAGGGATAGAGTTTAAGAGTCGCGGGGTAATGATGCAGCTCTATAAAACTCTGGTTAGGCCACACTTGGAGTACTGTGTCCAGTTCTGGTCGCCTCACTATAGGAAGGATGTGGAAGCATTGGAAAGGGTACAGAGGAGATTTACCAGGATGCTGCCTGGTTTAGAGAGTATGCATTATGATCAGAGATTAAGGGAGCTAGGGCTTTACTCTTTGGAGAGAAGGAGGATAAGAGGGGACATGATAGAGGTGTACAAGATAATAAGAGGAATAGATAGACTGGATAGCCAGCGCCTCTTCCCCAGGGCACCACTGCTCAATACAAAAGGACATGGCTTTAAGGTAAGGGGTGGGAAGTTCAAGGGGGATATTAGAGGAAGATTTTTTATTCAGAGAGTGGTTGGTGCGTGGAATGCACTGCCTGAGTCAGTGGTGGAGGCAGATACACTAGTGAAGTTTAAGAGACTACTAGACAGGTATATGGAGGAATTTAAGGTGGGGGCTTATATGGGAGGCAGGGTTTGAGGGCCGGCACAACATTGTGGGCCGAAGGGCCTGTACTGTGCTGTACTATTCTATGTTCTATATCAGAGAAGTGTAAAAAATCATGAGGAGCAAACTTTTTCCTGTGGTCACGGAATCAAGAACTAGAGGGGATAACTTTAAGATGAGAGGCAAGAGATTTAAAAGGACCCTGGGAGGCAATTCCTGCACAAAGAGGGTGGTCAGCATACGGAACGAGCTGTTGGAGGAATCACTTTAATACCACCGGAGCATGTCCTGAAATTTCATGTTTTGTGGCAGCAGTACAATGTAGTATATAATTTTAAAAACCTACAAATTATAATAAGAAATAATATTTTACATATCTATATAGAAAGTAAATTAGTGCAAAAAAGAGAGGAAGAAAATAAGTGAGATAGTGTTCATGGGTTCATTGTCCATCCAGAAATCGGATGGCGGAGGGGAAGAAGCTGTTCCTAAATTGCTGAGTGTGTGCCTTCAGGCTCCCGTATCTCCTCCTTGAGAAGAGGCCATGTCCTGGGTGACGGAAGCCATCTTTTTGAGGCATCACCTTTAGAAGGTGTCCTGGATGCTGGGGAGGCTGGTGCCCATGATGGAACTGGCCGAGGTTGCAAATGTCTGCAGCTTTTCACGGTGAGTAGGTACAGTATATTAACACATTTAAAAGACGGCTAGACAGGTACATGGATAGGGAAGGTGAAGCGAGGTAAGAGCCAAATGCAGTTCGATGGAACCAGCTCAGACGGAAAGCTTGGCCAGCAGGGACCAGATGGGCCGAGCAGCCTATTTCCATGCTGTATCACTTTATGCCTCTGTCACTAGGACCAGATTGCCAAGTGAACAAAGGAAACAATTCAGGGATCTGCTCCAAGACTCCGAGTGGAAGTGGAATATTGGCTATCAGCTCCTGGGAATATTTGGCCCACCACCATTCCCAATGGAGATGGAAAAATTTGGGATAGCAAAACTTTGATCCACCACTTTGTTATTATTAATACTGTTCTACCAATTTGTGGTGGCCAGTGCTATCATGTTTGCTGTTGTGTGCTGGGGCAGCAGGCTGAGGGTAGCAGACACCAACAGAATCAACAAACTCATTTGTAAGGCCAGTGATGTTGTGGGGATGGAACTGGACTCTCTCACGGTGGTGTCTGAAAAGAGGATGCTGTCCAAGTTGCATGCCATCTTGGACAATGTCTCCCATCCACTACATAATGTACTGGTTGGGCACAGGAGTACATTCAGCCAGAGAGTCATTCCACCGAGATGCAACACAGAGCGTCATAGGAAGTCATTCCTGCCTGTGGCCATCAAACTTTACAACTCCTCCCTTGGAGGGTCAGACACCCTGAGTCAATAGGCTGGTCCTGGACTTATTTCCTGGCATAATTTACATATTACTATTTAACTATTTATGGTTTTATTACTATTATTTATGGTGCAACTGTAACGAAAACCAATTTCCCCTGGGATCAATAAAGTATGACTATGACTTAATTCTCCGCAGATGACAAACACACATGAAACCCGGCTGTTATTTTGTTTGGAAACCCTTTGCAAAGTATTACAAATACATGCGCTAACAGATAACTGTTACTACTTGTTTGTTTTTATATTCTACAATTATTGATGACTGTGTTGTTTATAGATATTGCATAATCAATATTATGTGTTTATTCAGAACTTAATCTTCATTTTGATCTTTGTAATCTCCTTTGTTTACGCGATTTTATTATCTGACCAGACAGAGGATGTTTTTATCTGGGAGAGGTGGGGGGGGGGGAAGAGAAGTTTTTCTGGAGCACCATATTGGTGTAAATCTATGTGCAGGATGGGGTGGGGTGATCTGTAGTGGGGGTTGTACAGGACCGTACGTGAGCTCAAAGACGTAACTTCCCTACTTTGTGTAGCTTTTGTTCATCTCTTTTGTATCTGGATGTGTGTGTGTGTGGGGGGGGGGCGGGGTAGGCTTAAATTAACAGGGAACAGCCCTTTTCTCAATGCTCTAATGTTATAGATCCAATCAGTATTTTTAGGTCTGGTCATTGGGTTAGTTTTGACCATTTGGGGAGCAGGTTTTGTTTTATGGCTTAGTTCTAGAGTCTAGCAGATTCCAGCTTTGACCACCGATTATTCTGTGAAATTAATGATGGATCATCCCGTGAAATCCGTTTGCTAAATCTGTTTTAAATATTGACGCCCTGAGCAATCTGTTATCTTGTGTACTCGGTTTCGAATGCTGATTATTCTGGTTTGAAGACGTATTATCCCAAGTAACTGGTTATTGATGGTCAATCCTCCAGAGTAACCGGTTGCTGATGATGGATTATCCCTTGTAACCGGTACTGATGATCGGTCCTCACGAGTAACCGGCTACTGGTGATCGCTTATCCCCAGTAGCCAGTTACTGACGGTCGGCCCTGAATAGCCGGCTACTAGTGTTCGAGTAAGCGGTCAGCGACGAGCAGCGGCTGCCTCACCCTCTCCAGCTGGGCCTCGGGCCCCCGCGACCTGTTGCAACCTCGGCTCCGGTTGCCGCTGAATCCGAGCTCGGCGCTCACCCTCTGGAAGATGTACTGCGTGGTGAGCGGGACCTGCAGCACCAGGGCCAGCATGGCCATCAGCAGCACGGGCTCTACCGTCACGCAGCAGCAGTAGCTCCGCAGCCGAGCCCCCAGGCCCGGTGCTCGAGCCGGCCCCACGGCGGGGGACGGGGACGGCAGCGGCGAGGGCTCGGGCTCGGGCTCGGGCTCGGCCTCGACTTCGACAGCCGCCATCTCGCCACTCGGGGGCGGGGCGAAGACCTGTCAGTCTCCGCTCTCCCCGTGGTAAGCCCCGCCCCAACCAGCTCCGCCCACGGAGTTACGTCACGCCATAGCCTTTGCCACGCCCATGCTGGTTTCCCGTTCGCCGCCGGTACAGTAGACTAATTTCTCCTAGCCCCGCTCCATGATACAGTATTTCTCTTTGTTCCACACCATGTTACTTTTTCCTTTGCCATGCCCCTGTTAAATTTACCCTTGTCCCACCCCAAGCTAATTCCATTTGCCACCCTATGCTAATTTCCATTTGCCCCACTCAATGCTTATTCGCATTTGCCCTGTCCAAAGTTAATTTCCCTTTGCTCTGCCCCATGCCAAATTCTATTTGCCTTGCCCCTTCATAAAACCGGAAGATACAGGAGCAGAAGTAGGCCATTCGGCCAAGTCTGCGCCACCATTCAATCATGGGTTGATCCAATTCTTCCAGTCATCCCCTGCTTTCTCCCCCATACCCTTTGATGCCCTGGCTAATCAAGACCCTATCTATCTCTGCTTTAAATACACCCAATGACTTAGCCTCCACAGCCTCTCATGGCAACAAATTCCACAGATTTACCACCCTCTGATTAAAGTAATTACTATTTAATTACTGTATTTATGGTTTATTACTATTTATTTATGGTGCAATTGTAAGGAAAACCAATTTCCCCCCGAATCAATAAAGTATGACTATGACTATTTCAGCGCATCTCAGTTCTAAATGGACGTCCTTTAATCCTGAAGTCATGTGCTCTTGTCCTAGAATCCCCTACCATGGGAAGTAACTTTCATAATTTTCCCTTTGTTGCAACCTCATGCTAATTTTTACCATTTGTCCCACTCCTGCTAATTTTTGCCCTTTACCTCCACCCCACGCTAATTTTTGTTAATTGACCCACCTCCTTCCTGATTTCTGCCCTTCCCCACCCCAATGTCCTTTTGATAATTTCTGCCCTCCTCACCCCCATCCCATGGTAATTGCTGTCTATTGCCCCAACCTCATGCTAATTTTGGCAAATTACTACCCTGCTCCCCTACCAATTTGGCTCTTTGCCCCAGCTCCTATGCATAGTTGTCCCTTCTGCCTCCCGTTCTAATTTCTGTCTTTGCTCCACCCTTTGTAATTTCTATGCCATCTCTTTGCTAACACATAGCTTTCCGCGAACACTTGTCAATCAACACCAACCCATTTTCCCACCCTCTTGCCAGTTTTCACTATTTTCTTCATTCCATTCTTTGCTTGAAATAACCTCTGGTAATCCGTCAGGCTCTGAACAGTTCTAAAACAGTAGATTACCATGGGTATTACAGTATTCACTGTTCTAGAACAGTTCTCACCCTGATAGATTACCAGGGGTATTATTCACTGGGCAGAATCATTCTCATCCTGATAAATTAATAGTAATAGGCATCTGTTAGTCTCGTGAGACCATGGATTTGCGCCTTGGAAGGTTTCCAGGGCGCAGGCCTGGGCAAGGTTGTACGGCAGTTGCCCATGCTGCAAGTCTCCCCTCTCCACGCCACCAATGTTGTCCAAGGGAAGGGCATTAGGACCCATACAGCTTGGCACTGGTGTTGTTGCAGAGCAACATGTGGTTAAGTGCCTTGCTCAAGGACACAACACGCTACCTCAGCAAAGGCTTGAACTAGCGACCTTCAGATCACTAGACGAATGCCTTAACCACTTGGCCACGCGCCAACACAGATTACATATTACCAGGGGCATTATTCACTGTCCAGAGCAGTTCTCTCCCTGAAAGATCACCAGGGGTATTATTCCCTGTCCAGAGCAGTTTTCTCCCTGATAGATTACCAGGGGTATTATTCACAGGTCCAGAAGTGTTCTGAGGTGGGGATTTCAGGAAAGGGAAGTTGAGGGAACACACACCAGTCCTCATTGAGGGGCCAGCAGTTGAAAGGGTGAGTAGTTTCAAGTTCATGCGTGTCAACATATCAGAGGATTGATCCTAGACCCGACATATTGATGCAGTCATGAAGAAGGCACAACAGCGGCTATATGTCATTTGGAGTTTCAGCAGATTTCAAGTTCAAGTTTACTGTCATCTGACTGTGCATATATACAACCAAATGAAACAGCATTCCTCTGGACCATGGTGTACCCACACAACATATATCACACACAGCACATAAACCAAAATATTACCATAAATGACTTAATACAATATATAATTCAGAATGCATGCAGCACAGGTGAACAGTAAGCAGTACAGTGAACAGTAAACAGCTCGCTGGCCTAGTGATGAGACCTCGGTGGTGGCAGGGTAATCATTAATCTCACACCCTGGGGAAGAAGCTGTTACCCAGTCTGACAGTCCGAGTCCTGATGCTCCTGTACCTCCTTCCTGGCGGTAGTGGGTCAGAGAGATTGTGGGATGGGTGGTAGGGATCCTCAACAGTGGCTTGGGCCCTTCACCTGCAATGTTCCCAGGTGGTTTATTCTACCCTCTGTAGGTCTTGCGGTCTGATGCCTTGCAGCTTCCGTACCACACAATGATGCAGCCAGACAGGACACTCTCCATGGTGCTCCTGTAGAAGGTTGTTAGAGTGGGGGCAGGAGGCCTTGCACACCTCAATCTCCCCAGAAAGTGTAGACACTGCTGTGTCTTCTTGACCAGCGAGGAGGTGAGGTGGATCCGGGTTAGAGTGTCCATTATGTGCTCTTCACTCTCTCCGCAGCAGAGCCATTGATGTGCAATGGAGAGTGGTCACCCTGAACCTTCCTGAAGATCACTATCGTCTCTTGTCTTCTCCACGCTGAGACTCGGGTTGTTGTTCTCAGGCCGTCTGAGCATCTTCTCCACCTCCTCTCTGTACGCTGACTCATCGTCGTTGCTGATGAGGCCAACCAGCGTTGTATCATCGGTCAACCTGATGGTGCGGTTCGAACTGAGTCTGGCAGTGCAGTGGTGAGTCAGCAGTGTGAGCAACCGGGAGGTATGTCACCAATGACTCGGCACGTTTCTACAGATGTGCCGCGGAAAGCATTCTGACCGATCACATCACCGTCTGGTAAGGGAGCACCGATACACAGAATCAAAATTAGCTGCAGGAAGTTGTAAACTCAGTCAGCTCCATCATGGGCACCAGTCTCCCCAGCATCCAGGACATCTTCAAAAGGAGATGCCTCGAGAAGGAGCCATTCATCACGAAGGACCCCCATCACCCAGGACAAACCGTCTCCTCATTGCTACCATCAAGGAGGAGGCACAAGAGCCTGAAGACCCACACTCAATATTTTATAGACAGTTTCTTCCTCTCGGCCATCAGACTTCTGACTGGTCCATGAGTCTATGAACACTACCTCACTGACTCGGCTGGCAGAGGTGACTAACCTGGGGTCCATGGACCCCTTGCTTCATGATATTTGTTCATAGCACAGTAAAGGTTGGGAACCCCTGCCTTACGGCACACCACAGATTAAACACATCTGAAAAGTAAACTGCTTGCCGAAGGTTGCTGCAAAGTGGCCCCTGTAAATCAGGATCAGAATCGGATCACTGAGTTATAACAAGAAGTATTAAACAAATTAATAGTGCAATGTCCACTGTATCCAATGATGACAGGAAACCTGTGCGGGGGAGTTTTTAAAGTGGAAAGGCCATCACACTGAGGCAGTTCCACTCTCTCAACCCTAGAAGTCCAGGTCCTGAGGGACAAGTAGCCGTTACAGCTGTGGTCTTCCTTGGTTGGAGTGGATGCCCATGGACATCGTCTGTGCCTTGCATTGTTCCTCGCTCTCTACGGAACACTGCAGGACCACCTTCCTGACTGTAGATCTCATTCGCCTACTCTGCTGGGGCTGACCTCACATGCTAGGACAGGCGAGTCCCTATCTCACCGGGGTATGAGATCGGCTGGCTACCCTCGCCTGGTTTAGCCGGCCTGTCAAAACGTGTACCAGGCTGTGGCCGCTGTCACGTGCAAACAGCTACTTGGAGCCACAGGTGGGAGCTGGGTGTCCAGTCGGGACCAAAGGTGAGTCAGCTGCCCTGGAGCCGACACCATCTAGTCAAAACATTTTTTTTTTGCCCTTGTGCTTTTCAGTTGTTTTAACTGCCTGACATCATTTACTTATGTTCTGACTAGTGGGTTGTGTTTGTTTCAAGTGTATATCCCAAAAGAAACATCTAACATGCTGCCCAGTTTTCAGGCCATGTAAAACTTTTCTGCTCAGAGCAAAGGTTGGTCAGTGCAGTTGTCAAAAAAAAAATCGAGGGAATTTTGCTCCTCTCCTCTTGTCTACATAGAATATGTGTGTCCAACAAACACCACAATCACCAGAAGCCATCATATTAGTAAAACAAGAGCAAGGGATTTTTGGGGCGATAGGGAATACATGTTAAACCTGCACCAAACCTTGTGTAGACCTTGCTCAGTGAGCTGTACATCAGGTCGAAGTGGTGTTTATCCATTTGCACGTGAATGAAAAGGCACTGCATGACAATAGTCTCACTGTTTTTAAAGGATTGTAATGGAACAGTCCTGAGAGTCAGGACTGGAGATCCCTGCTGGCAGAAGGCAAGAGGGCTATTAGACAGTTCAGCAGGTCACAGGATTGGAGATCCATGCAAGTTCAGAGTTCAAAGTCTGTGATTGGCAAGTCCTGGGTGTCAATATCGAAGCCCGAAGCCCGAAGCCTGAAGTTGGCATGTCCGGAAGTCGGAGGCCCAGGGTCTGTGAGTCTGCAAGTCCGGGCCAGGGACTGGAGGCTGGAGGCCTGGAGGTGACCTTTCCTGGGCTTGGAGGCCTCCCTGTGTGTTTGAGTGGGTGTGTGGGTGACAGCGTGGGAAAGGGGCTTGTTTTACTGCTCTTGCTTTGCTGCTTGTTGTGTTATGTGTTGTTCCGCCAAGATGATGGGTATGCTGAACATATGCTGATGCTTGCGGGCGGCCCCCAGCACATCCTCAGATTGTGTTGGTTATTAACGCATTTCACTGTATGTTTTGATGCATGTGTACATGTGATAAATAACTGAATCTGAATCTGACCACCAAGAGTTCCAAAAGGTATTTGAAGAAGGCAAGACAGGGTTTATGCTTTATTAGGAGTTTGAAGAGATTTGGCATGTCAACAAATACACTGAAAAACTTCTACAGATGTACTGTGGGGAGCATTCTGACAGGCTGCATCACTGTCTGGTATGGAGGGGCTACTGCACAGGACCGAAAGAAGCTGCAGAAGGTTGTAAATCTAGTCAGCTCCATCTTGGGCACTAGCCTACAAAGTACCCAGGACATCTTTAGGGAGCGGTGTCTCAGAAAGGCAGCGTCCATTATTAAGGACCTCCAGCACACAGGGCATGCCCTTTTCTCACTGTTACCATCAGGTAGGAGATACAGAAGCCTGAAGGCACACACTCAGCGATTCAGGAACAGCTTCTTCCCCTCTGCCATTCAATTCCTAAATGGACATTGAAGCTTTGGATACTACCTCACTTTTTTAATATACAATATTTCTGTTTTTGCACATTTAAAAAAATCTTTTCAATATATGTAATTGATTTACTTGTTTATTTATTGTTTTATTTTGTTTATTATTTCTCTCTCTCTCTCTCTCTCTCTCTGCTAGATTATGTATCGCATTGAACTGCTGTTGCTAAGTTAACAAATTTCACGTCACATGCCAGTGATAATATACCTGATTCTGATTATGTGTAAACCTCTAACAGAGGATAAAGTAAGACAGGCTTAAGGCTGTTGGGCTGGTGAATCTGTAATAAATGCTCTGATCTGTATTCCTACTTCCACAATGATCATTTTTTATTGAACATAACTAAGTTGTTAAGTTTTATCACATACTGTAGATTCAAGGTTAAACTCCAAAGACTCTTCCCATCAAGAACAATCATCCTCTCTACAGCACTAGTCAGCATAATTTCTGTGGTCAGACCTTTGTTCCATGGTCTCTTGACAGGCTCCTATCTTCTTGTCTCTAAAAAAACATCAGCTCACTCAGCTCTGATCTCAATGTCCAGGCTCCATCTGAGTCTCACCACCCTGTGCTCTCCAACCTCCACAGGCTCCCACTCCGCACCTCAAAATCTCACCCTCCCTCCCTAAACCAAAGACTCTAGCAAATTATTACAGATGTACTTTGGGTGGGGAGGTGGAGATATGTCTCTCAAAGGAGGTGTAAGGCACTTGTTATTTTCACTTGCCTGCAGGTCACCCATGGGCAAGGTGTATCACCTACTTAGCCCAGAATCAGGATCACCTGAAACCAGGAGAGCATATGGTGGATGGTTTTATGTGCAGTTGGTGCATATCACAAATCCTGGTTAAGTAACCACTGACGCTTTTCATACAACCTTTGAAGAGTATTAACAATGACTGAGGTCACCCGTCTTGTAAAAACCACTTCTGTAGAAAAATCTGTCAAGAACAATCATGGTCATGCAAAGACCGTGATCGCCCACGTCATACGACACAGCACATAACGAACAAATGGACTTTGAAGAGCATGTTGACTGGTTACATCAAATTCAAGTTCAGGTTCAGGTTTTGTCATTGAACTGTACACACATATACAAGACAACATTCCTCCGGACCAACACAGTACATGTAACTTACACACAACCATACACATGTACAGTTTACCACCAAACAAAACAATGTTCCTCTGGGCCAACACAGTACGTATAACTCACACACAATTGTACAAATCTATACTGCCAAATGTTCTTCTGGACCAAGGTGCACACACACACACACACACACACACCCCCAGTGCATATAACTCACACACAACTGTACACATGTATACCACCAAACGAAACAACATTCCTCTGGGCCAATGTGTACAACAAGGTATATATAACACACACGACACATAAAGTAATGTTACTGGAAATAACAAAAGGTTCATTTACGACAAAAGTTAAAAAGGAAACGGTATAACAATGCTGGTACTTCATATCTGATGAGGCCCGGGTGGTGTCAGGGAGTTCAGTAGCCTCATGGCCTGGGGGAAGAAGCTGTTTCCCATCCTAACAGTCCTTGACTTAATGCTGTAGTACTCCTTGCCTTATGGTAGGGGTCAGAAGTCGTTGGACAAAGCTAAGGGCCCTGAGTTTCATCATTTGATATGGAGGTATCACTGCACTGGATTGGGAAAAGCTGCAGAAAGTTGTAACCTCAGTCAGCTCCATCATGGGCACCAGCCTCCCCAGCATCGAGGACATCTTCAAAAGCTGATGAGTGAAGAAGGTGGCATCCATCATTAAGGACCCTCACTGTCCACGACGTGCCCTCTTATGATTACCACCATCAGGGAGGAAGTCCAGGAGCCTGAAGACACGCACTCAACATTTTAGGAACAGCTTCTTCCCCTCCGCCTTCAGATTTCTGAATGGACAATGAACACTACCTCACTGTTTTGTTCTGGTTTTCAACTTTGTTCAATATATTCTTATTGTAATTATAGCAGTTTTTATGATTCGCAAGGTATTGCTGCTACAAAACAACCAATTTCATGACCCATGTCAGTGTTAATAAGCCTCATTCTAACCCTGATTGTGATTTTGGGAGCGTTGAAGAATTTTCTAGCCTTTAATGTTTTAGTGAAGTATGTGGAGTGTTCCCAGGCATCATTTGTCACATCCGTGGACTTGTGCCAGCTTTGCGCTCACCAGTGCAAAGTGCTTGGCAAACTTCGGTAGCCAATAACTCGTAAAAAAATCATTAACTAGCACACCGATCAACTTCCTCATCATAAAGTGGATGATGTCGATTGTTTGAGTTATAAATAGATGGGAAGAGATCAGGGAATTTAATTGCCAGATTGCTTGCTGTTTCAGCTCAGCACGAAGGTCCCAAACATTGAAAAGAGGCATCGGAGATGGGTCCTGGGTCCTGAAGAATGTTTACATTCTGTGAGATTCCTTACAACTGTATCCTGAATTTTTTAAAAATCTCATTTGAACTTAAAACTCATAATTCCCTTTTCCTACCTATGTTATTGGTACCTATATGTACCACGACCGCTGGCTCCTCACCCTCCCACTTCAGGATATCTTGGACGCAATCAGAAACATCCCGGACCCTGGCACCAGGGAGGCAAACTACCATCCGGGTCTCTGGACTGCATCCACAGAATCGCCTATCTGACCCCCTAACTATCGAGTCCCCTATTACTACTGCCCTCCTCTTCCTTTCACTACCCTTCTGAGCTACAGGGCCGGACTCTGTGCCAGAGGCATGGCCACTGTTACTTCCCCCAGCTAAGCTGTCCCTCAAACAGGAGTACCTATTGTCGAGGGGCACAGCCACCAGGGTACTCTCTATTACCTGACTCTTCCCCTTCCCCCTCCTAACCGTGACCCACTTGTCTGCTTCCTGTGGCCCCGATGTGACCACCTGCCTGTAAATCCTGTCTATCAACTCCTCGCTCTCCCTAACCAGACGAAGGTCATCGAGCTGCAGCTCCAGTTCCCTATCGCGGTCCCTTAGGAGCTGCATCTCGGTGCACCTGGCGCAGATGTGGACGTCCGGGAGACTGGGAGACTCCAGGGCCTCCCACATCCGGCACCGAGAACAACAAGCTGCCCTCATACTCATACTTCCCCTTTCCTCAAATAACAGGGAAAATTGAAAACCAAACCTACTTTGCCTCGCCCGTTTCTGCCTAAGCCCGTTGAACCAAAGCCCTTAAGCCTTCGCTCTGCTCCCGGCTCACTCTGCTGCCTGCTGTATACGGCTGTGTTCCTTTTAAATCTTCCGCACTTCACTGCCCGATGTCACACGCCAGCGCAGTTCCGCCTCTCTTAACTCCGATGAGAAGAAGAAAAAATCAAGATGGTTCCCGCCGCACTCCTGCTCCGATTCTCAGACTACAAGTCCACCCTGCTCGTCAACGACTGTGACGCTCTCTTCCTGATAGGCTGAATGTCCTTTATGCTCAGTTTGACACACAGAACCATGTTCGGGTGAGGAAGGACCCCCTCCCCCCAAGGAGCGGGCACTCCGTCTGGTCACAGCTAATGTGACGAAGACTCTAAGCAGGGTCAACTCATGTAAAACTGTGGGGTGCGATAACATACCTGGTCGGGTGCTGAGGGTCTGTGTAGCCCAGATCACAGAGGTTCTAACAGACATCTTCAACATCTCTCTGGAACACGGTGACCACCATCATCCCGGTGCCCAAAAGGACGACAGCCTGCCTCAGTGACTACGGTCCAGTAGCACTGACCCCAACAACAATAAAGTGCTTTCAGCAGCTGGTTATGGATTGAATTAAATCTGATCTCCCTGCTACATTGGACCCTTTCCAGTTCCCTTTTCACTCACATTGGTAAATCCATGATGCCAGAGCCTCTGCACTCCACACCACCCTGTCCCACCTGGAAAATGGTGCCTCACGCGCCAGGACGCTGTTCATCGAGCAGCTCACTATTTAATATAATCACCCCTCAGAAGCGGGTGGGTGGACGGTCCTCGTTGGGTCTCAGCACCTTTCTATGTGACTGGATCCTGCACGTCTGACAGAAAGACCACAGTGTTGGCAGAATCATCTCCAGATCTATCACGCTGAACACCATTTACCCACCAGCTCCCCAGGGCTGCGTGCTCAACCCATGGCTGTTCACCCTGCTGACACGTGACTATACCAATGGATCCAGTTCAAACCCAATCATCAAGATCACTGACGACCCAACTGTGGTTAGCCTCATCAACAACGACCAGGAGCTGGGGCAGAGAGAGAGGCATCAGAGCAGCCTGCAGAATGGTGTGAGACCAACAACTTGAGTCTCACTGTGGACAAGACCGAGGAGATGATTGTGGACGTTAGGAAACTGTCGGCCGACCACTCCTCACTGCACATACACGGCTCCTCTGAGGAGAGGGTTAGGAGCAACGAGTTTCTGGGATTGCACAGAATGGTTGATATCACCTGGTCCCTCAACTGCACCACTTTGGTCAAGAAAGCACAGCAGCATCTCCCCTTCCTGAGGAGTTGAGGCTCCCTCCTCCACCTCCACTCAAGCCCCAGCCTTTTCAACCAATCCTTACAGGAGCATCATTGACAGTGTCCTGACCAGCTGCATCACCATCTGGAATAGGAATTGCAAGGCACCTGACTGCAGGACACTACAAAGAATTGTGAGGACCTCTGACGGGATCACCAGGGTCTCTCTTCCACACATCCAAGATAATTATCTGGAGCGATGCATACACAGGGCCCTTAGTGTTGTCAAGGATCCCTCTCATACATCCCACAATCTCCTTGACTCCCCATCAACAGGCAGGATGTACTGCAGCATATATATATATATATATATATATATACGTGACCATGTGGTTAAGGCGTCAGTCTAAAGATCTGAAGGTCGCTAGTTCGAGCCTCAGCTGAGGAAGCGTGTTGTGTCCTTGAGCAAGGCACTTAACCACACATTGCTCTGTGACAACACTGGTGCCAAGCTGTATTGGCCCTAGTGCCCTTCCCTTGGACAACATCGGTGGCGTGGAGAGGGAAGACTTGCAGCATGGGCAACTGCTGGTCTTCCATATAACCTTGCCCAGGCCTGTGACCTGGAAACCTTCCAAGGCTGCGAGGAAGCGATATGATTTGGTGATAGGAGTCAGCTGCACCTTTCCTCATTCCCTGTCACGGCCACTGTTGAGCTTGAACGCACACGAGGTCATTACCCGGGCGTCATCCATGTCAGCGCGGGAAGGAGATCAACTCCTCGAGCTTGCAAATGACGGCGGGCTGAAAAGTATGTTTGACATAACATCTCTGCCGGCATTCCGGATCAAAGTCAAGGCTAAATATCCTGAGATAGACACGGAAGAACTGAAAACGTTGCTTCCATTTCCAACAACATCTCTGCAATGAATGCAACGAAAACTAAATTGCGTAATAAACCGGACATAAGGAACCCCGTTCGAGTATCATTGTCTCCCATCACCCCTCAATAGGACCGTCTTGTTGCAGGAAAACAAGCCCAGGGCTCCCAGTGATTCAGCGATATTGCTGTGTTGCAATGATTTTATATGTTCATACGGGGAAAATATGTGCTGTGTGTTTAATATCCAAACATTACTTAAAATATTACGATGCTATTGACTTATAAGTGACTTATATAACCATATAACAATTACAGCACGGAAACAGGCCATCTCTGCCCTTCTAGTCCGTGCCGAATGCTACTCTCACCTACTGACCTGCACTCAGCCCATAACTATCCATTCCTTTCCTGTCCATATATCTATCCAATTTTTCTTTAAATGATAATATCGAACCTGCTCTATCACTTCTAATGGAAGTTCTTTCAACACTTACTTCAAGCTCCCCTGTCCTCCCCTGATAATTGACTTATTACTATATTCATGCGAGGAAAATATGCGCTGTGTGTGTTTAATATTAAATTCGTTAGATAAACCCTTTTAGAAACGAAATTGAGTGTATTAGCCACTTATGTCCTATATTCTGGTCATGATTAACACCCCCCCCTCCGCCGAACAGAATCGCCAAAAACGATTTGTGGAGAGGAAAAAAAAAATCGGCATGTACACGCATGCGCACTGGTGCCCGCGCAAGGCTTCATGGTCATTGTAGTCTTTCTTGGGATAAACACAACGTATATGACTGCTACTCTTGTCCGTTGGCAACCCTACCCACACCCCCAGGTCGGCCGGTCCGCAAGAACATTGTCGATAATAAACCGGACTGTGTTGCAAAAAAGGTTGGGGACCCCTGCGCTAAGACAATCTGAACACCTGTCTCTCCGACTAAGTTTATTTCTGTTACAGTCGGCTGAATGTGGAGGAGCATTCTGCTGCTATCCATCACTTTTGGAAACTGTACCAGCGCCTGTTGGCAGAACCAATGGGCTGTTTGGGGAGGCCAGAGTCCATGATGGAACTGACTGAGTTCACAACTTTCTGCAGCTTTCTCTTATCCTGTTGCCCTTCCATACCAGATGGTGATGCTCTCCACAGTATATCTGTAGAAATTCGCTAGTCTTTGATAACATACAAAATCTCCTCAAACGCCTAATGAAATATAGCCGCAGTTGTGCCTTCCTTGTCACTGCATTGATATGTTGGGCCCAGGATAGATTCTCTGATACGTTGCACCCAGGAACTTGAACATGTTCACTCTTCCCACTGCTGATCCCGCGATGAGAACTGTTGTGTGTTCCCTCGACTTCCCCTTCCTGAAGTTCACAATCATTTCTGTGGTCTTGATGATACTGAGCACAAGGATCTTGTTGCAACGCCACTCCACCAGCTGATCTATCTCCCTCTTGTATATCTCCCTGTCTTCTCCCATTCCAATTCTTAACACAGTGCACAGCTGGTGGGTTCCAAATGCGTCATGTCTACATCTCAGCAAGGTAATACACAACGTTATTGTGTTCGTACATAAAGCACGGCAAGTATCGAAGGAAGGTGCAAGTACAGAATCTTCACCTAGAAGTGTTGAACCAGGCTTTACCTGTGCTAAAGTTACCAGACTGGATGCATTCAGGTTTTCTGACTGAGAATAAACAGGTGACCACACGAGCTCTAATCATCCCAGTGCTGTCCTGACCCCGGGAGTGTGTGATGGGACGGTGTGGAGGGAGCTTCACTCTGTGTCTGACCCCGGGAGTGTGTGATGGGACCGTGTGGAGGGAGTTTCACTTTGTGTCTGACCCCGGGAGTGTGTGATGGGACTGTGTGGAGGGAGCTTCACTCTGTGTCTGACCCCGGGAGTGTGTGATGGGACAGTGTGGAGGGAGATTCACTCTGTGTCTGACCCCGGGAGTGTGTGATGGGACAGTGTGGAGGGAGATTCACTCTGTGTCTGACCCCGGGAGTGTGTGATGGGACAGTGTGGAGGGAGATTCACTCTGTGTCTGACCCCGGGAGTGTGTGATGGGACAGTGTGGAGGGAGCTTTACTCTGTGTCTGACCCCAGGAGTGTGTAATGGGATGGTGTGGAGAGAGCTTCACTATGTGTCTGACCCTGGGAGTGTGTGATGGGATGGTGTGGAGAGAGCTTCACTCTGTGTCTGACCCCGGGAGTGTGTGATGGGACGGTGTGCAGGGAGTTTCACCCTGTGACTATCTCTTCCCCTGCTCTGAGAGTGTGTGACACAACATTCTGACTGTGTTCCTGTCTCAGATTCTGCCCCTGCTGCACACTGGGCCAACTGTTGATCTCGGGGGTCAATGTCCACGATATCTGCACTCGTGTCTGGGCATAAGAATTGGCAAGAAAATTCTTCTGGGCCGTTAGTAAACATTCCTAACCAACCCATACTCATTAACAACTACCTTTGGTTTCAAATCTTTTTTGATGGTGATAATAATGTTGATACTGAAAATCTGAAAGAAAGAAGAGGAGACAGAGGGAGAGAGGAAGTGACAGAGAGGGAAAGAGAGAGAGATAGACAGATAAATAGAGAGGTGGGAGAGAGAGATAGAGAGAGAGAATAGAGAGAGGGTGGGTGAGAGATATAGAGAGGGAGAGAGTGATAGGGATAGAGAGGTGGCGAGAGAAAGAAGGAGAGAGATAGAGAGAAATAGAGAGAGGGGAGAGAGAGACAAATCGGTAAGACAGATACAGAGAGATATTGAGATCAGTCTTCCTCAGTGACCGAGGAAATCTCTGCAACCACTGACACGTGGAGTTATTTGTTTACACTAAACTCGGGGTGGGTTGGGCAGGTAGTTTCGTTGAATCACAAAGGGAACCTGCTGAAAATTTTTATTTCCCCCAGATAACATGTCTCCTGTTGAGAATGTATCATTTGTCGAACTGGTCTCACATCTCAGACACTGGAATGTGTCCCTCCGTAATTATGTTTAATCACGTCATAGAATAGTTACAGCACAGAAGAGGCCACTTGGCCCTTTGGTTAGTTGCCAGCTATCCGGCCCTTCCTCCACAGCCTTGCTAACTTTTCTTCACCGGATTGACTTGCCCTAGCCTCATTGTACAAACTGCCTGCAAACGCAGCACATGAAATGTTTTTTTCAGTTTTTGCTTTACTCTACAGGAGTCATCTCTAGTCCTCAACTCTTCCACCAACAGGAACATCTCCCACCTCCCTCTCAGTCCAGAACCCTCATTTTATACCCTTTCCCTCAGCTATCTCTTCTCCAAACAGTCCCAGCCCCGCTACTCTGCCTTTGGAACTGCTGTTCCCCTCATCCCAGGAACCAATCTCTGATAATCCCCTCTGGACCTTTTCTGTTGCCCTCGCACCTTGCACTCTTCCTATAATGGTTTGCTCCAAGGGTCAGTGCTGGGTCCATTGTTATTTGTCATCTATATCAATGATTCGGATGAAAGTACATGAGGCGTGAGTACGTTTGCAGATTATAATGAAATGGGTGATGTCATCAGACCATAAGATGGAAGAGCACAATTAGGCCATTTGGCCCATCGAGTCTGCTCCCCCATTTCATCACAGCTGATCCATTGTTCCTCCCAGTCCCAATCTCCCCATATCCCTTCATGCCCTGACTAATCAAGAATCTATCAACTTCTGTGATGGTCCAGTCTGTTGATTACGCATTTCCCTTTAATTTCCTTTTCCTCGTGTTCCACTGGGCTCCTTGATTAGGGCACCTGATCCTCATTCGAACTGGCAGCATAAAACTCCAGTTTACATCTACTCGCCACTGGATCGTCACCGTAGCCAGCGTGGCTGTGCTCGTTCCGGGGCAGCCGAGAATCGTGGACTCTAAGTTGCTTTGGTGCCCGTGGCTGCTTAGTGAATTCAGTTGCTTTCATGTCCAGCTGAGTTGCTGGCTGTTTTGCCGCTACTCCGAGCTAAGATGCAAATTCTGTCATTTTCATGTTCGGCTGAGATTTGCTGGCCAATTGTCACCACTCCGAGCCGCCAAGAATAAGGGACCGTCTTCTGAGCTGCCAAGAACAAGGGACCGTCTTCATGAGCTTCTCCATGTCTAGATACAAATGGACTATCATTGTTTGGTTTCTGTTGTCTCGTTTCCAGCTGAATAGGTCCAGCGGTTTGCCACTACTCCAAGTTGGGAATTCTGTCTCTTCGTTTCCAGCTAAGTGATTGTTGGCCGTTTGCTGCTTCATGAGCTACTCCATGTCAAGATTCGTATTGTCAGTTGTTGATTGGTTTAGTCGTCTGGTTCCCAGCTGAGTAGGTCCGGCTGTTTGCTGCTACTCTGAGCCAAGATATGAATCATCTATCTTTGTTTAGTGTTGTCGTCTACGTGTTCCAGTTCCAGGCTCCGAGTTCAGTCCAGGTCAAGGCTCTGAGTCCAAGTCAAGTCAAGTTCCAGGCTCTGAGTACAAGTCCAGTTCCGAGTCCAAGTCATGTCCAAATCCGTCTCTGTGTCAAATCTCCGTGCCTGTGTCCTGCACCTGGGTTCTCCTCAGTCGCTCCGTGCAACAACTTCTGCCTTAAATATATGTAAAGACTTGGCCTCCACAGCCACCTGTGGTGATGAATTCCACAGATGCACCACTCTCTGCTTAAAGAAGTTACCTCCATTCTGAAAGGACACCCCTTCTATTCTGAGAATATGTCCTCTGCAGTTATATTGTATAAAATTTCTCTGACATTAAATGTACCTTTGGATCCTTTGGCCTTAGACTCTCTCACCATTGGAAAACATCGTCTCCACATCCACTCTGTCAAGGCCTTTCACCATTCAGTATGTTCTAATGAGGTCACCCCTCATTCTTCTGAATTGCAGAGGGTACAGGCCCAGAGCCAGCACACGCTGGCCTAAAGAACAAGCACAGAATGTTCTGCAGAGTGTTGTAGAACACAGGGATCTTGGAGTACAAGTGCATGGTGCATTGTGGGTGGAAGTGAAGTGAGACAGGGTGATGAAGGAAGCTTCATTAATCAAGGCACGGAGTAAAGTTCATGATTTGCTTTACGAGGAATGATTGATAAGTTCATGGCCTAAGGTAGAAGGAGTCAATTTTAGAAAACCTAGCACATTTATTTTTCAACATAGTCCCCTCCTACATTTACACACTTAGTCCAGCGGTCAAGGAGCATATGGATCTTGGACCTGCAGAAAGTGTCCACAACAGGGGTCATTGATAAGTTCGTGGCCTAAGGTAGAAAGAGATGTTATTAACTTCAAACTTTCTGCATAATCACTCAAAGCATTGAACCCAAGTGCATGTAACGAGAGCCATATAACTCATCTCCTTCCACCTTAAGCCACGAGCTTATCAATCACCCCTGCTGTGGACACTTTCTGCAGGTCCGAGATCCGTATGCTCCACGACCGCTGGACTAAGTGTGTAAATGTAGGAGCGGACTATGTTGAAAAATAAATGTGCTAGGTTTTCTGAAATTGACTCCTTCTACCTTAAGCCACGAAATTATCAATCACCCCTCGAATGTGCATTGAACCATTGAAACATAGAATGACATTTATTGTTTGCATCAATGGCCCACACAGTCCAAAGATGCATGGCCACAGTTACTAACCTTATCCTGTACATTTTTGGGATATGGTAGGCAACCGGAGAAACACTCCTGACTTTTCCCCAGAACCTTGCCTTCTGTCACCCTGGACAGGTAAACCAGCCAAAGAATAGCTGAGATGTGTATCTTGGTTAGCAGTGAACACTTGGGTCATTGGACCTGTTTCTGTGTCGAGCGACTCTGTGAAACTTCTGCTGGAGGGAACTCAGCACTTTCTCTGCTGGAGGCTTCCCTAAAACCTCAACCAAGTTCATTGCGGCTGTGTTACTGTACCGTGGTCACAGCCCCCTGCCCCTTATCCCTTAACCCCTGTCCCTGTCCCCTGCCCCATCCCCACCATCACTTTGCCTGCTCTCCCATGCCTATTAATCACTTTCACAGCGACACAGCTCCCAACCCTAACCCCATTTGCAAACACAACCTCATTCCGAATGCCAACCTCAATCCCAATCCCAATCTCAACTCTAATCCCCAGTCCCAATCCCAACCCTACCCCTATTCCCAACCTCACCACTAGCTCCATTCCCAACCACAACCTCAATCCCAGAATCCCAGCCCGATTCCCAGTCCCAACCCTAACCCCAACCACAACCAAATCCTAATCGCAATCCCAACCGCAGCCCCAATCTCAACAATCCCATCCTCAATCCCAACCCCAACCCCAATCCCGACCCCAGTCCCAAACCCAACTTCAATCCAAACCCAGGCTTTGAAGAGCGAAACCTCCAACTGGTGAACAGGAACCGTCAGCGCGCCCCCGACACAAATACACACACACACACACACACGTGGGATCGTAGCCACCGCCGCTGCAGGGACCCCATGTCCGAACCCAACAGTCCCGCAGTTCTTTATCGGAAGCCAGTGTGTGTATGAGACACCGCCCCTCCTTTCCCCATCACCCTTACTGGGACAACATCTCCCGTCAATCAAAGAGGCGAGTTAATCTTTAATTGCCTTTTCTTTTATATACAAGTCCCCGCCGTTCGCGAGTCCAAACTCTCAGTGCGACTCTCTCTCTCTCTTTCACACTCGAGGCCAGAATGAACTCTCACTGGAAAACGGTGTGGGCTTTCAAGAACGAGCTGATCATTGTTCTGGCGCTCCTGTTGTTCCTGCCGCTGCCCTTGGTTATTCCCACCAAGGTAAGGAGACCGACGCGGCGATGAGCCGCAGGACGAACTGACTGAAGCTCCGAACTCAGGCAGACTTGCGTGGGCGGGCGCCGCGCTCCCACGCCAGAGGGCACGGACCTTGGGAGAGGGTTGTGCTCAGATTCGGCTTGGCGACCCGGTTACTGTCTCCGACCCTAAGCCAGTCACTACTTCGATTACACTTACTGTTATCGGAGAGTGCAGATTGTGACTGAGGAAAACAGAGGGTCGGCGTGACTCTGTGTCTGACCCCGGAGTGTGTGATGGGACGGTGTGGAGGAAGTTTCACTCCGTGTCTGACCCCGGGAGTGTGTGATGGGACGGCGAGGAGGGAGTTTCACTCCGTGTCTGTTCCCGGGAGTGTGTGATGGGACGGTGAGGAGGGAGCTACACTCTATGTCTGTTCCCGGGAGTGTGTGATGGGACAGTGAGGAGGGAACTTCCCTATGTGTCTGTCCCCCGGGAGTGTGTGATGGGATGGTGAGGAGGGAGCTACACTCTATGTCTGTCCCCGAGAGGGTGTGATGGGACGGTGTGGGTGATGTTACCCTGACTGTGAGAGTGTGTGACGGGACGGTGTTGACTGGGAGAAGTGAGGTTTCGTACAAGGAAACGTCTACATTCCTCGCCTCTACGGCCCGGTGACACGGAGTCCTGGAATCTGAACAATCAGATCTGATCCATTCAGTTAATCAACTCTGGAAAAATATTTTACTATTGGCAGAAAAGCGAAGTTTTTGTTACTGACAAGTAACTGAGGTCACAGGTTCCAGGTATTTTGCATTTTGTCTGACTGATAAATCGTTGCAATCAGCAGAAGGCTCCTTAGTTAACAAAGTGTAAATTCCTTTCACAGTGTTCTGCAAAACAGCACTCACTGATAACAAACCTGTGAGCCCAAGGGGATACACTGAGCCCTGGGTCATAACTGTAAGGGTCAGAGACAGAGTGAATCTCCCATCACACACTCCTGAAACTCCATCCACTCCATCCTATCGCATATATTTGGAGTTCGTGACAGAGTGAAACTCCCTCTACATTGTCCCATCAGACACTCCTAGGGTCAGACACAGAGTGAAGTTCTCTCTATACTGTCCTATCACATACTACTGGGGTCAGACACAGAGTGAAGCTCTCTCTATACTGCCCTATCAGACACTTCTAGAGTCAGACACAGAGTGAAGTTCCCTCTACACTGTCCTATCAGACACTCCTAGGGTCAGACTCAGAGTGAAGTTCTCTCTATACTGTCCTATCACATACTACTGGGGTCAGACAAAAACTAGTGGACACAGCACTGCCCATCTTGGGTAAAGTCCTCCCCATCATTGAGCTCATCTACATGGAGTGCTGTCACAGAAAAGCAGCATCCATCATCAGGGACCTCCACCATCCAGGCCATGCTCTCTTCTCGCTCCTATCATCAAGAAAGTAGAGGAGCCACAGGACTCACCCACCAGGTCCAGGAACAGTCATTACCCCTCAACCATCAGGCTCTTGAACCAGAGGAGATAACTTCAATTGCCCTATCATTGAAATGTTCCCGGTCCCAATTATTTTTTACACAAGAAACTCATCTTCGTAAATGTGATAATTTACACCTCTTCGGTCGTTGGAAAGGACTTGAATTTCATTCCTCCTTTCAGAATAAGTCCAGGGGAGTTTCAATTTTTATAGATAATACAGTTTCTTTTGTTCAACATAAAGTAGTGTCTGATACCAATGGGCATTTTGTTATAGTATCAGGAAAATTAGATAATAAATTAATAGTATTTGCTAACTTGTATGCACCGAATATAGATGATCCAGGGTTCTTTGAGCATTTTTTTCTACTTTTGCCAGATTTAAGTCTTTACTCACTGGTTTTGGGCGGAGATTTTAACTGTTGCTTAGACCTAGTTTCAGATCGGCCATCTGCTAAACCAGTGACACTTAGTAAATCAGCCTTGTTTATTCAATCTTTTCTAATGTGATATTGTTGATGTCTGGCGTTTCTTACATCCAATAGATAAGAAGTACTCATTTTTTCCCCATGTCCATTATATGTATTCTAGGATTGATTTTTTTTTTATTGATAGCCAAATGATTCCACTAGTTCGATCCTGTGAATATAAAGAGATTGCTGTCTCAGATCATGCTCCTGTGTTTTTATCTTTAAATCTCCCTGGTCTCCCTCAAATAAACAGATTTTGGCATTTTAATCCAACTTTGCTATCAGATAAGGATTTTAAAAAAAATTTGGAGAGACAAATTACTCTTTTCTTTGAAAAGAATACGCAGGAAGAGACTTCTAGTCTTATGATATGGGATACCTTTAAGGCTTATGTCAGAGGAGAAATTATTTCTTATACTGCAAATGTTAAGAAAAAAGCTAATAAAGAGAGAATTGAACTAGCTAATCAGTTGAAACAATTAGATCAAAAATATGCCTTGGCTCCAGAACCTGCTTTATTTAAAAGGCGTGTTGAAATTAAAACTAAATATGATCTTCTTTTAACATATCCAATTGAAACTCAACTTCTAAAAGATAAAGGTCAATTTTATATTCATGGAGACAAAACAGGTAAATTACTGGCTAAACAATTAGAAACCTTTATAGTTAAATAGCAAATTAAAGAAATTTGTAAAGCTAATGGTAGTAGGACAACTGACCAAAGCTAAATGATACTTTTAGAGAATTTTATTCTAAACTTTATTGTTCCGATCCTCCTAAAGATAATACTGAAATGAATAATTTCTTAGACCAATTAAACGTTCCTGCACTTTCTGATGATAACCGAAAACAGTTGGATCAACCTGTTTCTTATGAGGAAATTGCCGAGGCTGTACGTTCATTGCACTCGGGGAAGGCTCCAGGTCCTGATGGATTTTCTGGAGAATTTTATAAGGCTTTTTCCTCATTGCTTATACCTGATTTATATTCAGTCCTTTCAGATTCCTTTAAGTTGGGTAGATTGCCACAATCTTTTTATGAAGCTTCTATTTCGCTTATTCTTAAAAAGAATAAGAATCCCACTGAATGCTCTTCATATAGACCTATCTCCTTACTTAATGTTGACACTAGGGGAACGTTGACTCAGACCATGAGAGGCCTGTGTCGGGCATTTTCATCCCTTACAAGGCGCAGATTGGAAGTCTGTGTGGGGCACCACTCCTCGCACAGACACTAGAGCAATGTGTGATTAAGTGCCTCGCTCAAGGACACAAACACGCTGCCACAGCTGAGGCTCGAACTAGCGACCTTGAGATCACTAGATGAACGCCTTAACCACTTGGCCATGTGCCCACACAAAAATCCTATCTGAAGTTCAGGCTCGTAGGATTGAAAATATTTTACCTTCTATCATTTCTGATGATCAGATTGGATTTATTAAACATCGATATTCCCATTTTGATATTCGTCATTTATTAAATGTTATTTATTCTCCTTCTAAAGAGATATCAGAATGTTGATATCCTTAGATGCTGAGAAAGCTGTTGATCAGGTTGAATGGAATTATTTATTTAAAACCTTAGAAAAGTTTAATTTGGGCCCCATTTTATTCAATGGATTAAATTACTTTATTTATCTCCTTCTGTTCAGGTTCTTACTAACTCTCAGAATTCCAAACCATTTAAACTTCAATGTGGAACTAGATAAAGTTGTCCTTTGAGCCCTTTGCTTTTTGAGTTTGGCCTTGGAACGCTTAGCTATTGCTTTTCGAGAATCTAATGATCTCACTGGTATTTTAAGGAGAGGTATTATTCACAAAGTTTTGCTTTATGCTGATGAATTATTGCTTTATATTTCTAATGTTGAGACTTCAGTACCTTCTGTACTTTCTTTACTCTCCTGCTTTAGTCAGTTTTCAGGATATAAACTATATTTTCATAAGAGTGAACTTTTTTCCTTTGAATAATTTGGTATCAATTAATACTAACCTTCCTTTTAAAATTGTAAGAAATCAATTTACTTATTTGGGTGTAACAATTACTAAGAATTATAAACGCTTATTTAAAGAATTTTTTTACCCTATTGAGTTATGTAAAGGGCACTATCAAAATGATCGCCCCTTTCATTATCGTTGATTGGCCGAATTAATTCTTTAAAATGAATATCTTGCCTAAATTTTTATACCTTTTTCAGGCCTACCCATTTTTATTCCTAAATCCTTTTTTGATTCTCTTGATTCTATCATATCTTCATATATATGGAAAAACAAACTAAATAAAGTTCATTTTCGAAAACCTAAAAAGAATGGAGGTTTAGTTTTACCAAATTTTAGGTTTTATTACTGGGCAGTCAATATACGGAATCTCACGTTTTGGTTATATTATATTAACTGAGAGGACTGTCCAGTTTGGGTTTCTTCAGAAGCTAACTCTGTTTTTAAATTTTCTATTATCTCTCTGCTGGGATCCTCAATTCCTTCATTTTTAAGTAAACTAACTGATAGTTTTGTAGTTAAACATACTTTGAGGATTTGGGTTCAATTTAGAAAATAATTTGATTTATTGAGATTTTCTCTTTCAAGTCCTATTTTTCTAACTATTTTTTAAACCTTCTATGACTGATGTAGTTTTTAAAGATTGGGATAGACTGGGTATTAAATACTTCCAGGATTTGTTTGTGGAGGAAATCTCTTTTCATTGAGCAGATGTCAGCTAAATATAGCTTACCAAAAACCCACTTTTTTCGATATTTACAAATTAGAGACTTTCTGTGATCTCAATTACATACATTTCCCAGAAGTCCCAATAAGAATTTATTAGATGTAATTTTTAATTTGAAACCTTTTCATAATGGATCAATATCTAATATTTATTCTATGTTGTTGGGGATGATAAACGTTCCTTCAGACAAAATTAAAAATCTCTGGGAACAAGACTTACAGACTTCAATTTCTGAGGAAACTTGGAATGAAATTTTTTAATTGGTTAATAGCTCATCGTTATGTGCCCGTCACTCCCTCCTACAATTTAAAGTGGTCCGTAGGGCCCACATGACTAAAGATAAGCTGTCTCGTTTTTATACGGATATATCTCCCTATTGTGACAGATGTAATAATGGAGAAGCTTCACAAATTCATATGTTTTGGACTTGTCTGAGTCTTGAAAAATATTGGAAGAAAGTATTCCAAACTTTTTCTGTACTTTTTAAAGTAAATTTTAAACCTAATCCTTTGACTGCCTTATTTGGTATTGTTGGAGGAAAAGATATTATTTTGGAGACACCTGATCTACACATTTTGGCCTTTATTTCTCTTATAGCTAGGAGGTCACTGTTGTTCAGGTGGAAGGATATTGCTCCGCCTACTCATGCTCAATGGTTACATGATGTTATGTCGTGCTTAAATCTAGAGAAGATTCGTTGTTCAATTTCTGAATCAAGACAAGACTTTCTAACATTGTGGGGTCCATTTTTGAATTATTTTCAAAATCTTTGATTCGTTATTAAGTACGGATGTTGGCGAATAATATGTTTCACTACATGTTAAGGATTTTTTCCTTTTTCTTTCTTTACCAAATGGCATTTTTTGGCAGTGGGTTTAGATTTTGTTTTGTATAATAAAATTATTATTTTTCAATATTATGATTCAATTTAATTTACATGAATATGAAGTTTTGAGACTATAAGTGTGATTCTAATATATTGTATTCTGTACTCTGTGTTCTTCTTTTATGTAAGAAATCAATAAAAATATTGAAAGAGAAATGTTCCCGCACCCTATGGACCCACGTTGAAGGACACTTATCTCCCTATTTATTTATTTATCACTGTTTTTGCACAGTCTGTGTCTTTTGTACATTGGTTGTTTGCATGTACTGTTCAGCATGTTCTTTCATTGATCCTATTGTGTTTCTTGGAATTGCTGTGCACCCCCACGAGGAGACAAATCTCAGGGATGGATATGGTGACAAATATGCACACACATTGATATTAACTTTACTTTGAGCTTTGAACTTGGCAGGCACAGGGTCTATGGGTGGGTTTCTAGGGCTTAATGAATTTCCATTCTGTGGGATGACAGAAGGAGCTGGGGTCCTTAAAGCAGAGAAGGTAAAGTTGGCAGCTGTGAGTTGTTAGAAGGGGGTAATTCTCCTGTGGTCTGCTTGTATGGGTGGGGCCAGAAAGCGTGATGGACAATGTAGGATTGAATGGGAGCTTTCAGTAAAGAACTGGATAAATACAATTACCAGAGGTGAGAGGGCATCTTTCAAAGGAGATGTGTGCTGCAAATCTTTTACCCAGAGCGTGGTGGGTGCCTGGGATGTGCTGCCCGGGGTGGTGGTAGAGGTAAATTGGATCGTGGCATTCAGAAGGCGCAAAGTCAGACACAGATGGGTATGCAGAGAAAGGAGAGATGGATGTTGTGGCAGCAGAAGAGATGAGTCTAATTAGTGCTTAATTACTCATTGAATTACTTCGGCGTGACATTGCAGTGTGAAGCACCTGTTACTGTGCTGCACTGTACAGGGCATAGAACAGTAGAACACTGTACAGAGCATAGACCAGTAGAACACTGTACAGGGCATAGAACAGTAGAACCCTGTACAGGGCATAGACCAGTAGAATACTGTACGGGCCCTTCAGCCCACAGTGTGGTGCTGACCTTTTCACCAAGTTCAATATCAATCTAAACCCTTCCTCCTACATAGCCCTTCATTTCTTTTCACCCATGAGACTCATTACGTGTCTCTTAAATACCCCTAAAGTATTTGCCTCTACCACCACCCCTGGCAGCATGTTCCGCACAGCCACCAGTCTGTATGTAAAGAAATCTTACCTCTCACATCCCCGTTGTTCTTTCCTCCGATCACCTTAAGCCCCCTTGTGTTAGCCATTTCTGCCTTGGGGAAACGTCTCTGGTTGGCTGTTCAATCTATGGACAGGAATGAGCTAAACCATGAAATTACACACCACTGAGTCTGACATCAGTTGTGGGAAAGTTATTGGAAGGTATTCTAAGGGACTGGATATATGACTATTTAGATAGACACAGACTGATTAAGGATTGTCACCATGGTTTCATGCATGGTAGGTCATGTCTAACCAACCTTAAGGAGTCTTTCGAGGAAGTTGCCAGGAAAGCTGATGAAGGCAAAGTAGTGGATGTTGTCTACATGGACATTTGACAAGGTCCCACATGGGAGGCTGGTCAAGGAGATTCAGTTGCTCAGCATTCAAGATGAGGTAGTAAATTGGATTAGACATTAGCTTTGTGGGAGAAGCCAGGGAGTGGTAGTAGAGAGTTGCCTCTCTGACTGGAGGCCTGTGACTAGTGATGTGCCGCAGGGATTGTGTTGGGACTGTTGTTGTTGGTCATTCATATCAACGATCTGGATGACAATATGGTTAACTGGATCAGCAAATTTGCAATGACACTAAGATTGGGGGCGTAGTGGACAGTGAGGAAGGACATCATGGCTTGCAGCGGGATCTGGACCAGCTGGAAAAATGGCAGGTGGAATTTAATGCAGACAAGTGTGGTATAGCAATTCGGTCGGTCTTACTCTGTGAACGGTCGGGCACTGAGGAGTGTGGTAGAACAAAGAGATCTGGGAATACAGATTCAAAATTCATTGAAAGTGCTGTCACAGGTAGAGAGGATCGTAAAGAAAAGTTTTGGTACATTGGCCTTCATAAATCAAAGTATTGAGTACAGGAGATGGAATGCTATGTTGAAGTTGTATACGACATTGGTGAGGTCTAATTTGGAGTATTGTGTGCAGTTTTGGCCACCTACCTGCAAGAAACCTGTAAATAAGGATGAAAGAGTACAGAGGACATTTAGAAGGATGTTGCTGAATCTGGAGGACCCGAGTTTTAAGGAAAGAACGAATAGATTAGGACTTCATTCCTTGGAATATAGAAGATTAAGAGGAGATTTGATAGAGCTATACAAAATTATGAGGGGTATAGATAGGGTAAATAGAAGCAGGCTTTTTCCACTGAGGTTGGGTGGGACTACAACCAGAGGTCATGGGTTAAGGGTGAAAGGTGAAAAGTTTAAGGGAATATGAGGGGAAACTTCTCACTGAGAGGGCTGTGAGAGTGTGGAATGAGCTGCCAGAACCACTGGTGCCTACGAGCTCAATTTCAATATTTGGCAGAAGTTTGGATAAGTACATGGATGGCAGGGGTATGGAGGGCTATGGTCCAGTGCAGGTCAAGGGGAGTAGGCACTTTAAATGCTTTCAGCATGGATAGATGGGCTGAAGGGCCTGTTTCTGTCTGTACTTCTCTATGATTCTATGCCTCTTATCATCATGTACACCTCTATCAATTCACCTCTCATCCTCCTTCGCTCCAAAGAGAAAAGCCCTAGATACTCATAAACCATGCTCTCTGATCCAGGCAGCATCCTGGTAAATCTCTTTTGCACCCTCTCTAAAGTTTTCACATTCTTCCTGTAATGAGGCAACCAGAACGGAACACAATATTTCAAACGTGATCTAACTGGGGTTTTATAGAGCTGCAACATGACCTCATGACTCTTGTCCTCAATCCACTGACTAATGAAGGCCAACACACTGTACGGCTTCTTTACCTTCCTGTCAAATTGCAAGGCAACTTCGAGAGATGTATGGATGTTCATTGCTGTACCTCCACACTGTTAAGAATTCTGCCAGTATTGTTCTATGTTCTTTATTTATTTTTGTTATTATTTATTTTCATCCTTATTTATCTTTTATTTTTAATTTAGAGATACAGCACAGAGTAGTCTCTACAGGCCTTTCGAGTCACACCACCCAGAAACCCACCTATTTAACCCTTGCCTAATCGTAGGACAATTTACAATGACCAAATGACTTACTAACTGGTACATCTTTGGACTGTCGGAAAAACCAGAGCACCTGGAGGAAACCCACACGGTCACGGGTCATGACGAGTACATACAAACTCCTTACAGATGGTGTCTAAATTGAACTCTGAACTCTGGGAACCCCCCCAACCCCTGAGCTCCCGAGCTGACCGCTATGCCACTGTGGTGCGCCCCATGGTCCATCTACTACACTGATGTTCCATGTAAAAGTTTGTAGGGGAGATCTCACTGAGGAAGAGTTTAGATCTACAGACATCTATATAACCATATAACAATTACAGCATGGAAACAGGCCATCTCGGCCCTTCTAGTCCGTGCTGAACTCTTACTCTCACCTAGTCCCACCGACCTGCACTCAGCCCATAACCCTCCATTCCTTTCCTGTCCATATAGCTATCTAATTTAACTTTAAATGACAATATCAAACCTGCCTCAACCATTTCTGCTGGAAGTTCGTTCCACACAGCTACCACTCTCTGAGTAAAGAAGTTCTCCCTCATGTTACCCCTAAACTTTTGCTCTTTAACTCTCAACTCATGTCCTCTTGTTTGAATCTCCCCTACTCTTAATGGAAAAAGCCTATATACGTCAACTCTATCTATCCCCCTCATAATTTTAAATACCTCTATCAAGTCCCCCCTCAACCTTCTACGCTCCAAGGAATGAAAACCCAACTTGTTCAACCTTTCTCTGTAACTTAGGTGATGAAACCCAGGTAACATTCTAGTAAACCTTCTCTGTACTCTCTCTATTTTATTGACATCTTTCCTATAATTTGGTGACCAGAACTGGACACAATACTCCAAATTTGGCCTTAACAATGCCTTGTACAATTTTAACATTACATCTCAATTCCTATACTCAATGCTCTGATTTATAAAGACCAGCATACCAAAAGCTTTCTTCACCACCCTATCCACATGAGATTCCACCTTCAGGGAACTATGCACCATCATTCCTAGGTCCCTCTGTTCTACTGCATTCTTCAAAGCCCTACCATTTACCGTGTATGTCCTATTTTGATTAGTCCTACCAAAACATAGCACCTCACGTTTATCAGAATTAAACTCCATCTGCCATCTTTCAGCCCACTCTTCTAACTGGCCTAAATCTCTCTGCAAGCTTTGAAAACCTACTTCACTATCCACAACTCCACCTATCTTAGTATCATCTGCATACTTACTAATCCAATTTACCACCCCATCATCCCGATCATTAATGTATATGATAAACAACATTGGACCGAGTACAGATCCCTGAGGCACACCACTAGTCACCGGCCTCCAATCTGACACACAGTTATCCACCACTACTCTCTGGTGTCTCCCATCCAGCCACTGCTGAATCCATTTTACTACTTCAATATTAATACCTAACGATTGAAGCTACCTAACTAACCTTCCATGTGGAACCTTGTCAAAGGCCTTACTGAAGTCCATATAGACAACATCCACCGCTTTACCCTCATCAATTTTCCTAGTAACCTCTTCAAAAATTTAATAAGATTTGTCAAACATGACCTTCCACGCACAAATCCATGTTGACTGTTCCTAATCAGACTCTGTCTATCCAGATAATTATATATACCATCTCTAAGAATACTTTCCATCAATTTACCCACCACTGATGTCAAACTCACAGCCGATAATTGCTAGGATTACTTTTAGAACCCTTTTAAAACAATGGAACAACATGAGCAATACGCCAATCCTCCGGCACCATCCCCGTTTCTAATGACATTTGAAATATTTCTGTCAGAGACCCTGCTATTTCCACACTAACTTCCCTCAGGGTCCTAGGGAATATCCTGTCAGGACCCAGAGACTTATCCACTTTTATATTCCTTAAAAGCACCAGTACTTCCTCTTCTTTAACCATCATAGTTTCCATAACTTCCCTACCTTACACAATTCAATGTCCTTCTCCTTAGTGAATACCGAAGAAAATATATTATTCAAAATCTCCCCCATCTCTTTTGGCTCCACACATAGCTGTTCACTCTGATTCTCTAAGGGACAAATTTTATCCCTCACTATCCTTTTACTGTTAATATAACTGTAGAAACCCTTTGGATTTATTTTCACCTTACTTGCCAAAGCAACCTCATATCTTCATTTAGCTTTTCTAATTTCTTTCTTAAGATTCTTTTTACATTCTTTATATTCCTCAAGCACCTCATTTACTCCATGCTGCCTATATTTATTATAGATATCTCTCTTTTTCTGAACCAAGTTTCCAATATCTCTTGAAAACCATGGCTCCCTCAAACTTTTAACCTTTCCTTTCAACCTAACAGGAACATGAAGATCCTGTACCATCAAACTTTCACCTTTAAATGACCTCCATTTCTCTATTACATCTTTCCCATAAAACAAATTGTTCCAATTCACTCCTTCTAAATCCTTTCGCATCACCTTAAAGTTAGCCTTTCTCCAATCAAAAATCTCAACCCTGGGTCCAGACCTATCCTTCTCCATAATTATATTGAAACTAATGGCATTGTGATCACTGGTCCCTAAGTGCTCCCCAACACAAACCTCTGTCACCTGACCTATCTCATTCCCTGACAGGAGATCCAACACTGCCCCTTCTCTAGTTGGTACCTCTATGTATTGCTGCAAAAAGCTATCCTGCACACATTTTACAAACTCCAAACCATCCAGCCCTTTTACAGTATGGGCTTCCCAGTCTACGTGTGCAAAATTAAAATCTCCCACAATCACAACCTTGTGCTTACTACAAATATCTGCTATCTCCTTACAAATTTGCTCCTCCAATTCTCGCTCCCCATTTGGTGGTCTATAATGCACCCCTATAAGTGTTACTACACCTTTCCCATTCCTCAATTCCACCCAAATAGCCTCCCTAGATGAGCCCTCTAATCTATCCTGCCAGAGCACCGCTGTAATATTTTCTCTGACAAGCAATGCAACACCTCCCCCTCTTGTCCCTCTGATTCTATCACACCTGAAGCAATTAAATCCAGGAATACTTAGTTGCCAATCACACCCCTCCTGTAACCATGTTTCACTAATAGCTACCACATCATACTTCCAGGTATCAATCCATGCTTTAAGCTCATCCACCTTTGTTATAATGCTCCTAGCATTAAAATAAATGCATTTAAGAAATTTTCCACCCCTTACTCTCTGGAATGAAGTGGGTGAACCTTTGGAATGAAGTGTTACTGAATTACTCCCCTCTTGTTGTTTAGGAAGCCCGATGTGGATTCACGATCCTGATCATGGCTGTGTACTGGTGCACAGAGGCACTGCCGCTCGCTGTCACTGCCTTGATCCCTGTCCTCTTCTTCCCGATGTTTGGAATCATGGAATCCTCGGAGGTAGGTTGTCAGGATCAGAATCGGGTGTATTATCACCGGCATGCGTCGCGGAATTTGTCGGCGTTTGTGGCTCAGCTTTACTCAGTGAGGGGCAGGCGGGCACTGCTCACCAGACTGAGCAGGGTGGTGTTTGTAGATGAAGCCTCCTCACTAACTCAAGCTGGAAAATTCCCGTGGGCTGCTCCAGAAGGTACGGCGGGGGGTTCCTGACGAGAGGTTGCTGGAACTCGAGGGATTGCGTTATAGGGAGAGGCTGGATAGGCTGAGACTGTTGAAGGCGGCTCGGGGGTGACCTTCTAGAGGTTTATAAAAGCAGAAGGGGCTGACGGCGTTGCTGGGGTAACGGCGGTATGGGGGTATCAAAACTAGCAGCGGCAAGGAGAGCTATGCAGTGGGTCGGGTGGCAGAGAGTCAGTCCTGAAACCAGGCGGCTAGAGGGATAACTCTCCTCTCCACACCCTCAATACCCTCCAGTCAGTTGTTACTCACTCCCGCCGCAGACCCCAGAGCGTAAGGCCAGTGGTAAGAAATGGAATATTCCAGAAGATGAGCTGGCCATCGGAAATAAAGGCAAGCTGGAACAAGTGAAGCCACTTTGACGGATGAAGCTCACAGCAGTCGGACAGGAAGTGGCCCAACGGCTTTCACGGTAGAGCGAACAAATACAGCGCAATTAGTGAAAGACTACACGCAGAAAGAAATAATAATAATAAATATCGAGAAAACAAGACGAAAAGTCCTTAAAAATGAGCCCATTGTTTCTGGGAATAGTTCAGTGCTGGCAAGTGAAGTTATCCCCTCTGTTATCTCCTCAAGAGCCTGATGGTTGCGCAGATTGTTGTCTTCTGCACGCTGGTAGAATGCTCGAGTTAGTGCGGTCTTTCATTGATTCTGTTATGGTTATTCTATGGATTTATTGAATATGACCACAAGAAACCAAATCTCAGGGTTGTATAGGGTGACATTAAGGTACTTTGAACTTTAAACTTTGAATGATGTCGATGGACAGTCTTTTTAAGGCCAATTTTATATGCCCACGTACATCAAAGCGTTCAGTGCAATGCGTTAGGTTGACTTAGCGAATGTTGTGGTTGGCAGCCCGCAAGAGTCACCATATTTGACTCACTAACCTTAACCGCAGGAAGAAAATGGAGCCCGCAGAGGAAACATACACGGTCCTGCAGAGAATGTACAAGCTCCCTACCAGCAGCGGCAGGAATTGATCGCTGGCTGGCTCTGTAAAATAATCTGCTAATTGATCACACTACCGTGCCGCCCGGCCGGGGGTGGGGGGGGGGGTTCTAAATGAAAGCACATAGCTTTAAGGTGAGAGGGGGGAGGTTTAAAGGGGACCTGAGTGGCAGGTTTTTAACGCAGAAGGTGACAGACGTATGCGACAAGCTGCCAGAGGAGGTGTTTGGGGTAGCTACAATTATATTTACAAGACAGGTATGTGGATTGGGAAGGTTTAGAGAGGAAAGTGGGTCAAATGCAGGAAAATTGAGGCTGCTTAGGTAGATATCCAAGTGGGGATGAATGAGTTGGGCAGAGGGGCCTGTTTCCATCCCATGTGACCCGAAGAATTTGTACAACTCTTCTCCTTTTACCAAGCCCAACACATAAGAACATAAGAAACAGGAGGGGGGGGGGGTTCACCATCTGGCCCGTCGAGCCTGCTCCACCATACAGACGATCATGGCTCACCTGACCATGGACTCATCTCCACCCACCTGCTTTTTCCCCATAACCCTTAATTCCCCTACTATGCAAAAATCTATCCAACCTTGTCTTAAATATATTTACTGAGGCAGCCTCCACTGCTTCATTGGACAGAGAGTTCCACAAATTCACCACTCTCTGGGGAAAGCAGTTCCTCCTCATCTCTCTCTCTCTCTCTCACACACACACACACACACACACCCACACACACACACACCCACACACACACACCAGTACAGTTGGTGAAACAAAAGTTTAACATGTCTGTCGATCTATCCTGGCCCAACTCCATGATGCAATCACGAAGAAGGCATATCACTGGCTGTACATCACTAGAGTTTGAGGAGACTTGGTCTGTCACCAAAGACTCTGGCAAATTTCTACAGATGTACCATGGAGAGCATTCTGACTGACTGCATCACCGTCTGGTGTGGAGGGGCCACTGCACAGGATTGGAAAGAGCTGCAGAGAGTTGTAAACTCAGCCAGCTCCATCATGGCTACTAGCCTCCCCAGCATCAACAACATCTTCAAACAGCGATACCTCAAAAATGCAGCATCCATCATTAAGGACCACCCAGGACATGCCCTCTTCTCTTTGCTACTGTCTTTTTGCAATACTTATTTTAAAATATATTTTTATTTATAGTAATTTTTAAGGTATTGCAGTGTGCTGTCGTCACAAAACAACAAATTTCATGACATATGTCAGCGTTGATAAACCTGATTCTGATACTGAAAAAAATGCAGGTGCTGGAAATCTGAAATATAAAGAACAGAGATCTGAGAATATTCGACAGGTCAGTCAGCATCAGTGAAGAGGGAAACAGAGCCAGTGTTTCAGTTCAGAGACTGTTTATTAGAAGGGGATGTCTGAAAGGGTCAAATCTAAATCACATTTATTGTTGCTGATGTATAGCGTGAAATGTGTTTTCTGGGGGCCACAGTAGAGCACAATACATAAAAGTTATTACCAGTTACACAAATAAGTATAGAGTGCAAATGAGAAATTATGAGGCAGTGAACACAGGTTAGTGAACCATTCCAAGATTTGACAGCCGATAGGAAGAAGCTGTTCCTAAAACACTGAGTGTAGGAAAAAGTTTTTTCTTTGGAACAGAGCGATGGATGTCTGGAATGTAGTGCCAGGGGTGATGGTGGAGGCAGATACAATATAGAGGCACTCAGACAGTTTCCTGGAAAGTTCTAGAGCAGTATCGTTAGTATTCTGGCTACTCAGGCAGTATCCAAACGTTCTACAATAATGTGCTTTGTGTTCCAGTTGCTCAGACAGTAGCTGGAATGTTCTACACCAGTGTATTTTGTGTACTAGGAGTTCAGCTAGTATCTAAACAGATATACTTTGTTCCAGGTGTGTATGCAGTATCTGAAGGACACCAACATGTTGCTGGTTGGAGGTCTGGTCGTGGCGATCGCGGTGGAGCATTGGAATCTACACAAACGCATCGCACTCAGGGTGCTACTGATAGTTGGAGTCAGGCCGTCCCTGTAAGGCTCCATTATCCATTGGCTTACTGTCCCGAGGTGGGCACTGGTTGGCTATGTTCTCTTTAGCCCCACTGAGCTGCCCAGTAGTTTTATTGGTACTTGCGGTTCCAAATCCTGATCTGGGAAGAACTCAGAGAGCCTATCTGATCCCATTGTACAGCAGAGGTTCTCTGGGACAAGTGTCAACATGCTCTTCCCATTCCCATTCTAACAACTCGCTCCATAGCCTCCTCTACTGCCACAGTGTGGTTGGAGGAGCAACACCTCATATTCCATCTGGGTAGCCTCCAACCTGGTGGCAGGAACATCCATTTCTCCAACTTTTAGTAATTTCTCTCTTCCCTATTTTTCTCTTTGTCCATGAGACCATAGACCATAGACATAGACATAGACCATAGACATAGACATAGACATAGACATAGACCATAGACATAGACATAGACAATAGACGTAGACATAGACATAGACCATAGACATAGATATAGACCATAGACATAGACCATAGACATAGACATAGACCATAGACATAGACCATAGACATAGACATAGACATAGACATAGACATAGACCATAGATGTAGACGTGGACCATAGACATAGACCATAGACATAGACATAGACCATAGACATAGACATAGACCATAGACGTAGACCATAGACGTAGACATAGACCATAGACATAGACATAGACCATAGACATAGACCATAGACCATAGACATAGACATAGACATAGACCATAGACATAGACATAGACCATAGACCATAAACATAGACCATAGACATAGACATAGACCATAGACATAGACATAGACCATAGACCATAGACATAGACATAGACCATAGACCATAGACATGGACCATAGACATAGACCATAGACATAGACATAGACATAGACCATAGACATAGACCATAGACCATAGACATAGACATAGACATAGACCATAGACCATAGACCATAGACATAGACATAGACCATAGACATAGACCATAGACATAGACATAGACATAGACATAGACCATAGACATAGACCATAGACCATAGACATAGACATAGACATAGACATAGACATAGACCATAGACATAGACCATAGACATAGACATAGACATAGACCATAGACATAGACCATAGACCATAGACATAGACATAGACCATAGACATAGACATAGACCATAGACCATAGACATAGACATAGACCATAGACATAGACATAGACATAGACATAGACCATAGACATAGACCATAGACATAGACATAGACCATAGACATAGACCATAGACAGACATAGACCATAGACATAGACCATAGACATAGACATAGACATAGACCATAGACATAGACATAGACCAAAGACCATAGACATAGATATAGACATAGACCATAGACATAGACATAGACATAGACCATAGACATAGACCATAGACATAGACATAGACATAGACCGTAGACATAGACGTAGATGTAGACATAGACATAGGCTATAGATGTAGACGTAGATGTAGACCATAGATGAAGACATAGACCATAGATGTAGATGTAGATGATAGACGTAGACATAGACATAGACTATAGACATAGATGCAGACATAGACGTAGACCATAGATGCAGACCATAGTCTAGACCATAGACACAGACGTAGATGTAGACATAGACATAGGCATAGACGAAGAATGAGGCCATTCAGCCTGTTTGTCTGCTCTGCCATTTGATCATGACTGTTTTATTACCCCTCTCTTCCTGTCTTCCTGTCTTCTCCCCATAACCTTTGATACCCTGAATTAATCAAGAACCTATCAGCCTCTACTTTAAATATATCCAATGACAACCTCCACAGCCATCTATGGCAATGAATTCCACAGATTCACCAGTCTCTGGCTAAAGAAACTCCCCCTCATCTTGGTTGTGAAGGGATGGCCTTCCAAGCCCCATTCCATTTCCCCTCTCACCGCTTCTCTTCCCCTCACCTCCCTCTGATTCCCCTTGTCCTTCTCTTTCTCCCACGGTCCACTATCCTCTTCTGTCAGATTCCTTCTTCTTCAGCCCTTTTCCACCAGTCACCTCCCTCCCCCGCCCACCCACCTTCCCCTCACCTGGTCTCACCTGTCACCTGCCAGCTTGTTCTCCCCCTCCCTCTCCTTTCCAGTCATGATGAAGACTCTCCAGCCTGAAATGCCGACAATTCGTTCCCCTTCCACTCTGGTTCTCCTTTCAACAACAACTATCTACACTTCTATAGCTAGCAGACTGATACACAATTTTTCACGGGTATTAGAGCAATAATTTTGCTGAGCCATTTAAGGGGACTCAGAGAAAATAGGTGCAGGAGTAGGCCATTCGGCCCTTTGAGCCTGCACCGCCATTCAGTATGATCACGGCTGATCATCCAACTCAGAACCCTGTACCAGCCTTCTCTCCATTCTCCCCTCCCCGATCCCTTTAGCCACAAGGGCCATATCTAACTCGCTCTTAAATATAGCCAATGAACTTGCCTCAACTGTTTCCTGTGGCAGAGAATTCCACAGATCCACCACTCTCTGTGTGAAGAAGTTTTTCCTCATCTCGGTCCTAAAAGGCTTCCCCTTTATCCTTAAACTGTGACCCCCCCCCCATCCTGGACTTCCCCAACATCGGGAACAATCTTCCTGCATCTAGCCTGTCCAATCCCTTTAGGATTTTATACATTTCAATAAGATCCCCCCTCAATCTTCTAAATTCCAAGGAATATAAGCCTAGTCAATCCAGTCTTTCTTCATATGAAAGTCCTGCCATCCCAGGAATCAATCTGGTGAACCTTCTTTGTACTCCCTCTATGGCAAGAATGTCTTTCCTCAAATTAGGGGACCAAAACTGCACACAATACTCCAGGTGTGGTCTCACCAAGGCCTTGTACAACTGCAGTAGTACCTCCCTGCTCCTGTACTCGAATCCTCTCGCTATGAATGCCAGAGAAGTGTTTAAGGAGCAGCAGGGTGGAGAGAGGCTGGAAAGGTTTGAAAGAGGTTGGTTGGCGTGGTTGGCACAGACCTGATATCCCTCCCCTCCTCCTGTTCCATAGTGCCCTCCTCTCATCCCTGCCAAACAGGGGACGAGCAAAGAGCTCGGGAAATGCCGACGTGATGGGAGGGGTGGCGGTGGTGGTGGGTCCAACAGGGTTACAGGTGCTAGAGTGACCCTAACATGTGTTGTGGTGCCAGGCTGATGATGGGTTTCATGGGCACGACCGCCTTCCTCTCCATGTGGATCAGTAACACAGCGACCACTGCCATGATGGTGCCCATTGCCCAGGCCGTGCTGGACCAACTCAACGCGGCCGAGTCTGAGAACATCGAGCTGGAAAGCGTCTTCGAGAACCAGATGGCGCTGGAGGGCGAGGTGACGAAAAGTGACAACTGTGTTACCAAGGACCCCGAGAAACTCCAGACGATGGATGGCATGGAAAAAGGCAGGGACGCCACTGAGAAATGTAAGGAAACAGGAGCCGTTTATTTGCCACACCAAACTGTATATCCTGGCAACATGAAAGGAGGCTATTCAGCCCACTGAATCGAGGCTAGCCTGCAGAGTAATGCCATTCTCCAACTCCTTTTCCTGGGCTGGTTTTTCATTACCCCATGCTTTCCCCAGGGGAGCTCCAATCCTGTAAAACTGGATAGGTTTTCAATGTCTCCAATGATCTTTAAATAGCCCGTGTTCCATGTCAGTGCTCTTGCCAGCTGAGGCAGTGGGTGGAGACCTAGTGTGTTTTAGAACATAGAATATTACAGCACTGTACAGGCCCTTCGGCCCATAATGTTGTACTGACCTTCTAACCTACTTGAAGATCAATTTAACCCTTCCCTCCTACATATGCTTCCTTTTTAATGATAAAGGTTAAAGATGAGCTTTATTTGAAACACAGAATGAAAGGTGCTGTTTGTGTCAAGGAGTGCCACTGTCCAAGGGTGTGCTGGGGGCAGCTCGCAAGTGTCGCCACACTTCTGGCGCCAACAAAGCATGCCCACAACTCACTAACCCCAACCCGAATGTCTGGAATGTGGGAGGTCTCAGAGGAAACCCATGCGGCCACAGGGAGAACATACAAATTCCTTAGTTAGCGCAGGAGAGTTGAATGCCGATCAGTGATCATAGGGCTGTAAAGCATTGCTCTAACCCCTTTAAGCTCTCCTCCCCACAATCCCAGTTCCAAACTTACATTCCTTAATTTTGTTCAACTTGTGTAAAACCTTCTCTCACCACAGTCAGAGATCTGCTCTCACAATGCACAGTCGTGGAGGTACTGGCAAATTTCAGATGAAGGTTCACTGGGATGATATCACATAGAACACAGGACATAGGACTAAAGACATAGGACATAGAACACAGAAGATAGGACATAGAACTTAGAACATAGGACATAGAACATAGAACATAGGGCATAGAACATAGAAGATGGAAGTTAGGACATAAAACATAAAACATAGGACATAGAACATAGAACATAGAAGTTAGGACATAAAACATAAAACATAGGACATAGAACATAGAACATAGAACAGAGGGCATAGGACATAGGACATAGGACATAGGGCAGCGAACATAGAAGATAGGACATAAAACATAAAACATAGGACATAGAACATAGAACATAGAACAGAGGGCATAGGACATAGGACATAGGACATAGGGCAGCGAACATAGAAGATAGGACATAGGATACAGAGCATAGGACATAAATCATAAAACATAGAACAGAGGACATAGGACATAGGACATGGAATACAGGACAGTGCTGTTCAGTTCAGGCCTTTCGTTAGTGGGACGTGCCTTCAGACTTTTGAACCTTCTGCCCAATGGGAGGAGGGAGAAGAGAGAACATCCCAGATGGGTGGGGTCTTTGATTATGCTGGTTGCTTTACTGAAGTGTAGACAGAGTCCATGGAGGGGAGTGGAGGCTGGTTTCTGTGATGTTCTGGGATGCAGTTTCTTGTGGTCACGGGCAGAGCAGTTGCCGTGATCATCCAGATAGGATGCTTTCAATGGTGCATCGATGGAGACATTCAGAATTTCTTTCACCTCCTGAGGAAGGTTTGGAGCTGGGTGAGCTTCCTTGGCCATGTGTTTGGTCCAAGATAGACTATTGGTGATATACATTAAAACCCCACCATCTCCGTCCAGGACACTCTCCGCACTACCTGCAGGTCCTGGAAGCCTTCTAAAAGCCAGTGGACAGTTTGTGGACACCTGGACATGATCGTATCCTCAGAAAAGGGGCAGGACAAAAGCCTGAACAGCTTTCAGCCAGACTGGGGAGCAGACGGACGAGGAGGTCCCTGACTGACACTCCTCCCTGTGTGCTATATGGCCTGTGTTCTACACCCTGGCCTGGAGGGACACGAGTTTGTTTAGCTGTGTGAATGTGTATGGTTGAATGACAATTGAATTTGAACTTTGTTCGGGTATAGTTTATCAGTGACTTTGCTTTGAATGTAAAACTCTTTGTTGTTCACCATCCAGCCAATGGACATCTCCAGCAGCCCGAAGGCACGGCAGAGGTAGACGAGGTAGCAAGAATGAAGTTGCAGAGGCACCAGAAGCTGTCGAAGGGAATGAGTCTGAGTGTCTGCTACGCAGCCAGTATCGGGGGCACGGCCACTCTCACCGGGACCACCCCAAACCTCATCATGAAGGGCCAGATTGACGAGTGAGTCCTGTTACAACCACCCAAGGATCCTCCACCCTGTGTACCCAACTCCCACCCACAGTGTCTGAATAACTTTAGAGCAACACACACAAAACACCGGAGGAACTCAGCAGGTCAGGCGGCGTCTATGGAGAGGAGGACCTTCATCAGGGTTCAGCCTGGAATCTCAGCCAGTTCCTGGTGTACACAACCTCTCTTTGTAACTCAGGTGCCTGAATCCAGGCAACATCCTGGCAAATCGCTTCTGCACTCTCTCTAGCTTCGTGACTTTTCTCCTCAAACAAGGTGGCTCCTTTGACAAGGGATACGTTTTGATGGTGCATTTAAGGATGGGACATTGTGAAGCGGTTTCCACTGCTGTCTTGTAGCTCCAGGTCCCAGGTTAAACGCAGACAAGTTCACTCTCCTGGTGATGAGATCTCAGTGGTGACAGGGTATTCATTAGTCTCACAGCCTGGGGGAAGAAGCTGTTACCCAGTCTGACAGTCCGAGTCCTGATGCTCCTGTACCTCCTCCCTGGTGGCAGTGGGTCAGAGAGATTGTGGGTTGGGTGGTAGAGATCCTCAACAATACTTTGCAATGTATACAGTTGTCAGAGTTGGGGTGGGAAGCCTTGCTCGCCTCAACCTCCTCAGGAAGTGTAGACGCTGCTGTGCCTTCTGGACTAATGAGGAGGTCAAACCAGTGTAGACTTACACAGTGAGTGGTAGGGCACTGAGGAACAGAGGGATCTGAGATTACAGATCCATAATCATTGAATGTGGCTTCATGGGTAGATGGGGTCATAAATAAAGCTTTTGGCACATTGGCCTCTGTAAGTCGAAGTACTGAGTACGGGGATTGGGATGTTATGTTGAAGTTGTATAGACTTCGATGAGGCCTAATTTAGAGTATTGTGTCGAGTTTTGGTCACCTACATGCAGGAAAGATGCAAGTAAGGTTGAGAGTGCAGGGAAAATTTACAAGGATGTTGCCAGGACTGGAGATGCTGGGTTACAGGGAAAGATTGAATATGGAGAACTTTATTCCTGGAGCGTAAGACAATAAAGGAAGAGTTGATTGAGTTATACAAAATTATGAGGGGTATAGATAGGGTAATGCAAGCAGGCTTTTTCCATTGAAGTTGGGTGAGACTAGAACTGGAGGTCATAGGTTAAGGGTGAAAGCTAAAATATTTAAGGGGAACTCGAGGGGAAATTTCTTCATTCAGAGGTTGGTGAGAGTGAAGAATGAGCTGCCAGTGGATGTGGGTTTGCTTTCAACATTTAAGAGAAGTTTGGATAGGTATATGGATGGGAGGGGTTCGGAGGGCTTTGGTACGGGTGCAAGCCAATGGGACTGGGCAGAATAATAGTTTGGCATGGACTAGAGGGGCTGAAGGGCCTATTTCTGTGTTGTAGTTCTCTATGACTCTGTAAATGATGGTTGAGGCAGGTACATCAGTCACATTTCAAACCCATATGGATGAGTACATGGATTGGAGAAGTTTGGGCCAAATGCCAGAAGGTGGGACTAGCTCACTGGGAAACATAATCAACATGGACCTGTTGGGTAGAGAGGTTTGTTTTCCTGCTGTGCAGTTCTATCTATGTACAAACAAGCAGTTTACCCTTCAGCTATCAGGCTCCTGAACCGGTGTGGATAACTTCACTCACCTCAACTCTGAACTGATCACTGAACATAACCTTTGGACTTACTTTCAAGGACTCTACAACTCAATGTTCTCAGCTTTACAGTATGTATCTATCTTTCTATCTATCTATATCTCTCTATGTATCTCTGTCTCTCTCTATCTCTCTCTCTCTCTCTCTATCTATCCATCTCTGTCTCTCTCTATTTATCTCTATCTGTCTATCTCTTTCTCAGTCTCTCGCTACCTCTCTATCAATCTATTTCTATCTATCGTTATCTCTCCCTCTCTCTCACTATCTATCTATCTCTCTATTTATTCAGTTAGTTTGTTTCTATATAAGTATATGTATTTGCACAGTTTGTCTTTTGTACATTGCTTGCTTGTCAGTGTTTGTGTGAAGTTTTTCAATGATTCTAATGTATTTCTTTGTTCTACTGTGAATGCCTGAAAGAAAATGAACCTCGGGCTAGTATAAGGTGACAGATATGTAATTTGATAATAAATTTGCTTGAACTTTGATAGTTCATGTTAAATGAGATCAGTGGAGTTTAATCTCATCACAAGGTCCACACAAATGTATAACACTGAAGTTCTCTTGCTTTCAGCCTCTTCCCGAACAACGGAGATGTGATCAACTTTGCAACTTGGTTTGGGTTTTCCTTCCCCTGCATGTTTATCATGTTGATCTTGACATGGATTTGGCTGCAGATTTTATTCCTGGGATTTAAGTAAGTGTTGCTGTTGTCTTTGATGAGTTTTATTTCCATCCCACCGAGTATCTCTGCATTTCACTTGTTGGGGCTGGTGCTATTGGTCCAGATGTTTTTCAGAAGGGAAGAATGACGGTTAAATCTTAGTGCTTATGGCTATTTTATTAAGCATTACCAGAACAAAGTATGAATAAGGAAAAGGCAAAGAACAAAAAGGTTGTGGCTGTCCTATACTAAAATGGCAGGGAAGTGCAGCTGTTGGTTTAATGCATAATCCAGCCAGCATCCTGGTGAAACTCTCCTGTGCCCTCTCCAAAGCTTCCACAATCTTCCTGTCAGAACTGTACACAATACTTCAAATACGGCCCAATCAAAGTGGAATACAGCTTCACTTTGTAATGTAGTGCTTTACAGCACCAGCGATCGGCATTCAATTCCCACCACTGTCTGCAAGGAGTTTGCATGTTCTCTCCGTGACCATGTGGGTTTCCACCGGATGCTCCCGTTTCCTCCCACATTCCAAGGACGCACGGGTTAGGGTTAGTGAGTTGTGGGCACGCTATGTTAGCGCAGGAAGCATGGCGACCCTTGTGGGCTGCCCCCAGCTCGTCCTCGTCGTGTTGGTCATTGACGCAAATCACGCATTTCACTGTGAGTCTCCATGTTTCGATGGGCACCTGACAAATAAAGCTGATCTTTCAATGTTTAAAACTAGCTCAGACTAGAGAGTTAACAGGACATTCCAGTGATAAGGAATAACCTATGAAATGAACAGGTACAATGCCATGGCACAGGCTGCAGAGAAACTTCAAAAAACCCAGAATCCGTTGTACTCCAATTACTGAAAATTCACACAGGTGATTATATAAAATTATAAATAAGTATGGGAAAGTTAAACTACATGAAAAATACAATTTTTAAAAATTTATGTATTTAGCAATTCAACATGGAACACACAGGCCCTTTGGCCCAACGAGCAACCCACCTATTTAAGGACAATTTACAAAGACCAATTGCCGTAACCTACTAACCGGTAGGTCTTTGGACTGCGGGAGGAAACCGGAGACCGTCTCACAGATGGCTCTGGAATTGAACTCTGAACTCTGGTGCTCCGAGCTGTTGCACTAACCTCTCCAACAAAGTGTAAAGGGAACCTTGCCCCGAGGTATTCTTGGGACTCATCCGTCTACATCAAAGTTAAAGTGGAAGTCGAGTTTATTGTCACGCATAAGTCCATGTCGGCACAGGAGCAATGAAAATCTCACTCGCAGCAGCATCACAGGCTCAGAGCATCAGACACAACATTCACAAGAAAAACATACATTAAACACAAATTATACGCCAGTTTTACAAGAAAAAAAAGACAATTAGAACAAAAACGAACATTATTTCAGTGCGAAATGATCGAAGCGGTCATACTATTGTTGAATTGCAGTGATTTGGGTTGTGCCGAATGGCTGAAGGGAAGTAGCTGTTCCCGAACCTGTGGGACTTCAGGCTCCTGTACCTCCTGTGGAGTGGGGAGATGGCCTGGCCCGGAAGGTGGGGATCTTTGATGATGGACGCCGCAATCTTGGACAGCGTCTCCTGTAGATACCCCGATGGTGAGAAGGGACGTGTCCGCGTTGGACTGGGCACAGTCCACTACTCTCTCCAGTTTCTTTAAGTTCCTGCGCATTCGAATAGCCGTACCAGACCGTGATGCAGCCAGTCAGGATACTTTCAACAATACTTCAGTGTAAGTTTGTTAGAGTATTCGGAGAAATGCTAAACCCTTTTAAGAAAGTAGACCCTCGCGCATTCCTCATGACTGCAGTAGGGTGCTGCTCCCCCAAGTGGTGACTGTGGGGATAGGCAGCGGTCCCACTCTGATCTCCCAGAATTGCCTCGACCTCATACAGCGCCAGTACTTGGGATTTAACAATTACAGGATTTGATTTCACGGGGTTGGGGGGGCCAGCAATTCTGAAATAAATTGGCTGAAAACTCCTACAATTTCTCATTAAGAATGTGATAACAAACCAGTTGGAAAATGTATACTGTAAACACAAAGATTCTGCCCGATGCTGGAAGTCCAGAGCAACGCACACAAGAATTCCGGAGGATCTCAGCAGGTCAGGCAGCGTCTGTGGAGATGAACAAACAGTCGATGTTTTCGGCCGAGACCCTTCACCAGGACTGGAAAGGAAGGGGGAAGGTGACAGAATAAGAAGATGGTGGGGGGCTTGAGGGTGGGAAGGGAAGGAGAATAGCTAGATGGTGATAGGTGAAGCCAGGTGGGTGGAAAGGTCAAGGGCTGGAGAGGAAGGAATCTGATAGGAGAGGAGAGTGAACCATAGGAGAAAGGGAAGGAGGAGGGGACCCAGGAGGAGATGATAGGCAGGTGAGAAAAGATCGAAAAAGAGGAGGGGGGACAATTTTTTTTACCGGAAGGTGAAATCGATGTTCATGCCATCAGTTTGGAGGGTACTCAGACGGAATATAAGGTGTTGCTGCTCCACCGTGAGGGTGGCCTCATCGTGGCTCAAAAGGAGGCCAGGGACCGACATGTCAGAACGGGAACGGGAATCAAAATGTTGGGCCAACGGGAAGTTTCACTTCTGGCGGATGGAGGCGAGGAAAATTGGAAAATTGGGAATTCGGTTTGAAAAAATATTCCTTCCAATCTGTATTTGTTAAGAGTTGTAAACTCAGCCAGTTCTGTGATGGGCACCAGTCACTCCTCCATCGAGGACATCTTCAGAAGATGATGTCTCAGACTCAGCTAGGTCCACCATGGGCCGTGGTCTCTCCACCATTGAGGACGCCTTCCAAAGGTGATGCCTCAAGAAGGTGGTGTCCATCATTGAGGACCCTCGGACCCTCACCATCCAGGGAAAGCCCTCTTCTCATTAGTACCATCAGGGAGGAGTCCAGGAGCCTGAAGACACTCACTCATCATCTCAGGAACAGTTTCTTCCCCTCCACCATCAGATTTTCGAAAGGTCTACAAACCCATGAACACTAGCTCACTATCTTTGCTCTCTTTTCACACTAGTTATTTAATTATTAAAATATAGTTTAATTGTAATTTATAGTATATTTCATGTATTGTATTGCACCACTGTCACAAAAGAACAAACTTCACGACATATCTCACTGATAAAAATCCTGATTCTGATTATAATGTGAGGCAAAACCACAGAGTTCTGTATACACAAACTCTGATAGGGAGAAATCATGCTTGTTAAATCTAACCCACTACAGAGTGGATGGAAATGGAAGGGCGGGTAATGAATGTGATATATCTGGATTTTTAAAAGAATGTGTTAATATTCTACACAAACAGTCCCAATTTTTTAAAACATGGAATAATATATGAACCATTTATTATGTATAATCCTGGTCACCCCATTACAGAAGAATGTGGAGGCTTTGGACAGGGTGCAGACAAAGTTCACCAGGATGCTGCCTAGATTAAAGAGTATGAGCTATTATGAAAGCAACACACATCAAAGTTGCTGGTGAACGCAGCAGGCCAGGCAGCATCTCTAGGAAGAGGTACAGTCGACGTTTCAGGCGGAGACCCTTCGTCAGGACTGACTGAAGGAAGAGCTAGTAAGAGATTTGAAAGTGGGAGGGGGAGGGGGAGATCCAAAATGATGGGAGAAGACAGGAGGGGGAGGGATGGAGCCAAGAGCTGGACAGGTGATTGACAAAAGGGATATGACAGAATCATGGGACAGGAGACCTAGGGAGAAAGAAAAGGGGGAGGGGGGAAACCCAGAGGATGGGCAAGGGGTATAGTCAGAGGGACAGAGGGAGAAAAAGGAGAGAGAGAAAAAGAATGTGTGCATATAAATAAATGATGGTTGGGGGCAGAATTCCTCATGTTTCAGCTATAATGAAAGGTTTGGATAAAGGCATTCTTCAATTATGTGAAGAAAAAAAGGATGACAGGAGTGAAGGTAGGACCAATTAGAGATAAAGGTGGGAAGATGTGCCTGGAGGCTGTGGAAGTGAGCGAGGTCCTCAATGAATACTTCTCTTCAGTATTCACCAATGAGAGGGAACTTGATGATGGTGAGGACAATATGAGTGAGGTTGATGTTCTGGAGCATGCTGATGTTAAAATACATTGACAGATAAGTCCCCGGGACCTGAGGGAATATTCCACAGGCTGCTCCACGAGGCGAGGGAAGAGATTGCTGAGCCTCTGGCTAGGATCTTTATGTCCTCGTTGTCCACGGGAATGGTACCGGAGGATTGGAGGGAGGCGAATGTTGTTCCCTTGTTCAAAAAAGGTAGTAGGATAGTCCGGTTAATTATAGACCAGTGAGCCTTACGTCTGTGGTGGGAAAGCTGTTGGAAAAGATTCTCAGAGACAGGATCTGTAGGCATTTAGAGAATCATGGTCTGATCAGGGACAGTCAGCATGGCTTTGTGAAGGGCAGATCATGTCTAACAAGCCTGATTGAGTTCTTTGAGGAGGTGACCAGGCATATAGATGAGGGTAGTGCAGTGGATGTGATCTATATGGATTTTAGTAAGGCATTTGACAAGGTTCCACACGGTAGGCTGATTCAGAAAGTTAGAAGGCATGGGATCCAGGGAAGTTTGGCCAGGTGGATTCAGAATTGGCTTGCCTGCAGAAGGCAGAGGGTGGTGGTGGAGGGAGTACATTCAGATTGGAGGATTGTGACTAGTGGTGTCCCACAAGGATCTGTTCTGGGACCTCTACTTTTTGTGATTTTTATTAACGACCTGGATGTTGGGGTAGAAGGGTGGGTTGGCAAGTTTGCAGACGACACAAAGGTTGGTGGTGTTGTAGATAGTGTAGAGGATTGTCAAAGATTGCAGAGAGACATTGATAGGATGCAGAAGTGGGCTGAGAAGTGGCAGATGGAGTTCAACCCGGAGAAGTGTGAGGTGGTACACTTTGGAAGGACAAACTCCAAACTCAGAGAGTGGTTGGTGCGTGGAATGCACTGCCTGAGTCAGTGGTGGAGGCAGATACACTAGTGAAGTTTAAGAGACTACTAGACAGGTATATGGAGGAATCTAAGGTGGGGGCTTATATGGGAGGCAGGGTTTGAGGGTCGGCACAACATTGTGGGCCGAAGGGCCTGTACTGTGCTGTACTGTTCTATGTTCTATGTTCTAAACATCGTTGTTTTCTCTGGAGCAGCAGAAGCTGAGTGGAAGACAGGACTTACTAAAGCCGTTCTAAGCCAGGATCTCTCTGATTATCTGTATCTACCCCATGACTAATTTAGTAAACATTTACCAGTCTTCCCTCATCCCCCGATGGAGGTAGAGGCAGATACATCAGGGACATTTAAGAGACTCTTAGACAGGCACATGGATGAAAGAAAAATGGAGAGCGATATAGGAGGGAAGGTTAGATTGATTTTCGAGTAGGTTAAAAGGTTGGCACAACATTGTGGGCTGTACTGTTCTATGCTCTGTGATTCATGTTCTGTGTTCTACAATACTGCTGCCAAAAAAAGAATCATGACATATGTGAGTGACGATAAACCTGATTCTGATATGGGTCTCCATTGTGGACTGAGAGTGGGAAGGGGGCGGGGAGAGGGGAGGGATTGGGAAGCACGGGAGACAGATTCTGTAATGATCAATAAACCGATTGTTTGGAATCTAATGAATCCGGGCTGGGTGAGTCTGCACCCACCCCCACCAGCCCCCGTCCCCGCACTCCTTCTCTGTCACCTGTCCTGCACCCCTCTCATGGCACTCCACCCTCGCCATTCCCACTGTCCTTCGCTCCTGCCAGATTTTCAAACTTGCTCTCTGCTCCACGTTGACAAATACAGCACCGAGCAAAAGTCTAAGGCAGCCTAGCTATAAACGTGCCTAAGACTTTTGCACAGTACTGTATGTTCTGTGAAATTTTCTGTGTTTTATGTTCAATTGCCAACGCGAGCTGTCTCTCTCTCTCTCTGTCACGCAGCTTCAAGGAGAACTTTGGCTGCCAGGCCCGCAAATCACAGAAGGATATCTCTGCGTACCAGGTGATCAAGGAGGAGATGATAAATCTGGGCCCGATGACGTTTGCAGAGACGGCCGTGTTGATCCTTTTCATCCTGCTGGTCGTGCTTTGGTTCACCCGTGACCCTGGCTTTGTTGACGGGTGGGCCACTGTCATCTTCAACAAAGGAGGCAAAGAGTAAGTAATGCCCTTTCACTCTCCCCTCGCCCTCCACCCCCGTTTCCTGTCTGTGCTCCTCTCCTCCTCCAACACTTGTCCTCTGCTTCCCTCCAGCTATGTCACCGACGCCACAGTCGTCATCTTCATCTCGGTCATATTGTTTATATTCCCGTCAGACAAGCCCCGGTTGCCCTGTTGGGATAGAAGCGGGAGAGATGAGGAGCAGAGTGAAGCAGGTACGGCCGTCCCTCTGACGTTACAGTCAGTATTGTCCATGTCAGAAAAAGACAGCACACCTCCGCGGCGATGAACGGGGTTGATGGGTCCAACTGGCATAAGTGTTTATTACTGTCGTTGCTGGGACAGAATCAGATTGTCCTACCTTCACTGGATGGTTTTGATGAGTTGAATTTGTAGACCATAAGACAGAGGAGAAGAATTAGGCTATTCAGCCCATCAAGTCTGTTCTATCATTCCATCACGGCTGATTTATTATCCCTCTCAACCCCATTCTCCTACCTTCTCCCCGTAACCTTTGACGACCTTACTAATCAAGAACCTATCAACCTTAAATTTAAATGTACTCGATGATCTGGCCCTCAACAGCCATCTGTGGCAACGATTCCCACAATTTCCCACCCTCTGGCTCTCGGGAGATATTAACGGATTTCCATCGGGCTCTCAGGGCACTGGGGACTGTCGTACGACAGAGGGATGTTGGAATAGCAGAACGTGGCTCTCTGAAACTGAAACCACAGGTAGACAGGGCAGGAACAGGCCTTTTTTTGCTGAGTATAGCAGTTGAGATGTTATGGAATGTTGTACAGGATGCTGGTGTGGCTGCACTAGGGTAGCGTGTTCAATCTTGACCGCCCTTCTGAACAAAAGATGTTATCAACCAGGAAACAGTGCAGAAAAGACTTTCAAGGATGTTTCCAGGACTTGAGGGACTGAGTTATAGGGAGAGGTCGGACAGGCTAAGACTCCATTCCCTGGATTATAGAGGTGTATAAAATCACGAGGGGGCATAGATAGCGTGACTGCACTCAGTGTTTCCTCCGAGGATGGGAAATCAAGAATCATAGAGCACGGGTTTAAGGTGAAAGGAGAAAAATTTAGCATGAATCTAGGGAACAACTTTTTCACCCAGAGTGTGGTTTGTAGATGGAATGAGCTGCCAGAGGAAGTGACTGAGGTAGGTACGTTAATGACATTTAAAAAGAACTTGGACAGTCACATGGATAGGAAATGCTCAGAGGGTTGTGGCCTAAATATAAACAGATTGGGCTAACTTAGATGGGAATGTTGGTCAGCATGGACCAAAGGACCTGCTTGCACACTGTGTGATGCAGAGCGGGGTTGAGAAGTGGCAGGCGGAGTTCAATTTGGAAAAGTGTGAAGTGGTTTATTTTGGAAGGTGGAAGGCGGGATACCAGGGTTAATGGCAGGATTCTTAGTGGTGTGGTTTAGCAGAGGGGTCTTGTTGGGCTGACATCCATGGATCCCTCAGAGTTGCCATGCAAATTGACAGGCAGGTTAGGAAGGCGTTTGGTGCATTGGCCTTCATTAGACGGGAGTTTGAGTTCAAGAGCCACAAGGTGACGCTGTAAAACCCTGGTTGGACCACAGTTGGAATATTATGTTCGGCTCTGGGTGCCTCATTATAGGAAGGATGTGGAAGCTTTAGAGAGGGTGCAGAGGAGATTTTCCAGGATGCTGCCTGGGTTACCGAGCATGTCTTCTGAGGATAGGTTGAATGAGCTAAGGCTTTTCACTTTGGAGCGAAGGAGGGTGAGAGGTGATTTGATGAAGGTGTACACCATGGAAAGAGGCAAAGGTAGAGTGGAACCAGAGTCTTTTTCCCAAGGTGGAAACGGCTAACATGAGGAGGCATAACTGTAATGCGATTGCAGGAAAGTATCGGGGAGGATGTCAGAGGTAAGCTCTTTACACAGAGACGGTGGGTGTGTGGAACTCCCTGCCCGGGGTGGTGGTAAAGGCAGATCCATTAGAAACATTTAACAGACTCTTAGATTGGAACATGGGTGATAGAGAATGAAGTGTGATCTGGGAGGGAAGGGTTAGATTGACCTCGGCGTCGATTAAAAGGTTGGCAAAACATTGTGGGCTGAAGGGTCTGTATTCTATGTTCTGAGACACTCTGTGTCCTGTGTCCCTACAACAGAGTTGTTCAAAGAGGCGATGGGGGCAGGTTGAGGTGGAGGCCTCCCGACTGCAGTGGAGTAAAAGTTTTTTATCTTCCAGGTAACAGGCTCAGGTATGGCCGCGCTCCGCCCCTGCTCAACTGGCCAGTGGTCCAGCAGAAGATGGCTTGGAATGTGGTGCTGCTTTTGGGAGGGGGCTTTGCCCTGGCGAGGGGCAGTGAGGTAATAGAAATGCTTCCAATTGGAGAGCTTCCCTCGCTCCTGGGCCTGGAATTCAAGGTCATTTCTGTTTCTTGCAGAGGTCCGGCCTCTCCACCTGGCTCGGGGGCCAGCTCACACCGCTGGAGGCCATTCCGCCATGGGCCATTGTCATCCTGCTGTGCCTGCTGATTGCCATCTTCACCGAGTGTGCCAGCAACGTGGCGACCACCTCACTCTTCCTGCCCATCCTGTCGGCAATGGTGAGTTGGCTCAGTGCCTCCTCCCCCCCCACTGGGTCCTTGGGGGCCTCCCTCCCCCACCTCACTGGCCCCTTGGCGCAATGGGTCCGTACAGAACTCAACCACCTGATTTTCCGGGTCTCCCACAGGGAGGGTGTTTCCCCTACAGCACCCCCATCTCTCCCCGACTCTGTTCAACAGCTGTTTAATCTGAGTCCTGATCCAGTAACAAGAGGTCAAAGTTCAAAGTAAATTTATTATCGAAGTTCGTATCCCAGTGGAGCAGGATCTCCCAGCCGTTCTGATGCCACGGACCAATACCGTTAGGCAAGCAGTCCATCGACCCCAGGCTGCGAACCTCTCAGTTAGAGCACCAGTGGGTAACTGATTCAACCTGTAACTTCACTGAGAACTCCACCAGGGACAGTCCCAATCCCAGCTGTGAAAGGAGAGGGGTTGGATATGGAGTTAACAATCCCATCCCGTAGAAACCCAGTGAATAATTCCACCATGGACAGTCCCAATCCTGGCGGTGAAAGGAGAGGGGTTGGATATGGGGTTAACAATCCCATCCCGTAGAAACCCAGTGAATAATTCCACCATGGACAGTCCCAATCCCGGCTGTGAAAGGAGGAATGTTGGGTGTGGGATTAACAATCTCATCCCGTAGAAACCCAGTGAATAATTCCACTATCGATGGACCCAATCCCGGCTGTGAAAGGAGAGGGGTTGGGATGGGGCTAGCAATTCCATCCCGTAAAGACCCAGCGCAACAGAAATGCTAGCAGAAGTTCCAAGGACCTCACTCCTGAGAGAGGCGAGATCGTCGATGGGATACGCCTGGGAACAACTTGAAAGGCTGATCCCGGACATGAGGGGTGTTGATAGGGTAAATGCAAACAGGCTTTTTCCATTGAGGCTGGGTGAGAATAGAAATAAAGGCCATGGGTTAATGGTGAAGGGTGAAGTGTTTAGGGGGAACATGTGGAGAAACCTCTTCACACAGAGGGTGGTGAGAGTGGGGAAATTGCTGAAATTGCATGTGATGGAAGGGCGGGTCAATTTCAGCATTTAAGAGAAATTTGTGTAGATACATCGATTGGAGGGGTTTGGAGAGCTATGGTCCCAGTGCAGGTCGAAGGGTTAATGGATCGACACACACTAAACACTGAAATTATTTAAAACATGGAACCTAGAGCATGGAACAGAAAACATACAACATGGAACACGGAATATAGAACATACAACATGGAACATTGAACATGGAACAGTACAGCACAGTACAGGGCCTTCAGCTCATGATGTTTTGCTAACCCATTAACCGACTCTAAGATCAATCTACTCCTCCCTTCCCACATAACCCTCCATTTGTCTATCATCATATGCCTGTCAAAGATTTCTTAAAAGTCCCAAATGGACCACCCAGGCAGCTTATTGCACACACCCACCACATTCTGCATAAGGAATCTTCTCTGACATCCCCCATATACTTTCCTACAATAAAATTATGCCCCTTGTATTAGCCATTTCTGCTCTGGGAGGATGTCTCTGGCTGTCCATTCTATCTCTGCCTGTTATCACCTTGTACACCTCTATCAAGTCACCTTCCTTCGCTCCAGTGAGAAAAGCCCTGGCTTGCACACCCTGTCCTCATAAGACATGCCCTCTAATCCCGACAGCATCCTGGTAAGTCTCCTCTACACCCTCTCTAAAGTTTCCACATCCTTCCTATAATGAGGCAACCAGAACTGGGCACAATATTCCAGTGTGGTCCAACCAGGGTCTTACAGAGCTGCAACATTACCTCATTGCTCTTGAACTCAATCCCTAACTAATGAAGGCCAGTACGCCGTTCACCTTCTTACCCTCCCTATCAACTTGTGCGGCAGCTTGGAGGGATCTCTGGGTATGAACCCCAAGATCCCTTTGTACCTCCACACTGATCTAAACCCAGCCCTGCCACTCACCCTGTACTCTCCTTCAAGCTGGGGCTTCCAAAGTGAATTTGATCCTTTTATGGTCACTATTCTACAGATTTATCGCGAATGCCCACAGGAAAATGAATGTCAGGGCTGTATATGATGACATAGTTATATTTTGATAAAATTTACTTTGAACTTTTGAATCACTTCATACTTCTTCAGAATGAACTCCACCTGCCATTTCTCAGCGCAGGTCTACATCCTGTTGTGACCTAGAACAACCTTCTTACTATCTACAACGCCTCCACCCTTGGTGTCATCTGCTGTGTGTTGTGTTTGGATTCACAGGCCCTGAGGATTAACATCAACCCACTCTACATCATGCTGCCCTGCACCCTCTGTGCATCCTTCGCATTCATGTTGCCGGTGGCAACCCCACCAAACTCAATCGTTTTCTCCTACGGCTACCTGAAGGTGTCAGACATGGTAGGTCATTGCCAGCAGGGACCAAGGATGGCCAACATCCAGAGCGTGATGAAGAGGGTAACCCTAGGAGAGTGTGATGGGATGGTGTGGAGGGAGCTTCACTCTGTGTCTGACCCCGGGAATGTGTGATGGGACGGTGTGGAGGGAGTTTCACTCTGTGTCTGACCCCGGGAGTGTGTGATAGGACGGTGTGGAGGGAGTTTCACTCTGTGTCTGACCCCGGGAGTGTGTGATGGGACAGTGTGGAGGGAGATTCACTCTGTGTCTGACCCCGGGAGTGTGTGATCGGTCCACTCTCTGTCTGACCCTGAGAGTGTGTGATGGGACGTGAGGAGGGAGCTCCACTCTGTGTCTGACCCCGGGAGTGTGTGATGGGACAGTATGGAGGGAGATTCACTCTGTGTCTGACCCCGGGAGTGTGTGATGGGACGGTGCGGAGGGAGTTTCACTCTCTGTCTGACCCTGAGAGTGTGTGATGGGACGTGAGGAGGGAGCTTCACTCTGTGTCTGACCCCGGGAGTGTGTGATGGGACGGTGCGGAGGAAGTTTCACTCTGTGTCTGACCCCGGGAGTGTGTTATGGGACGGTGTGGAGGGAGTTTCACCCTGTGTCTGACCCCGGGAGTGTGTGATGGGATGGTCTGGAGGGAGTTTCACTCTGTGTCTGACCCCGGGAGTGTGTGATGGGATGGTGTGGAGGGAGTTTCACTCTGTGTCTGACCCCGGGAGTATGTGATGGGACGGTGCGGAGGGAGTTTCACTCTGTGTCTGACCCCGGGAGTGTGTGATGGCACGGTGTGGAGGGAGTTTCACCCTGTGTCTGACCCCGGGAGTGTCTGATCGGACGGTGTGGAGGGGAGCTCCACTCTCTGTCTGACCCTGAGAGTGTGTGATGGGACGTGAGGAGGGAGCTTCACTCTGTGTCTGACCCCGGGAGTGTGTGATTGGACGGTGCAGAGGGAGTTTCACTCTGTGTCTGACCCCAGGAGTGTGTGATGGGACGGTGTGGAGGGAGTGTCACTCTGTGTCTGACCCCGGGAGTGTGTGATGGGATGGTGTGGAGGGAGCTTCACCCTGGTCTGACCCCGGGAATGTGTGATGGGATGGTGTGGAGGGAGTTTCATTCTGTGTCTGACCCCGAGAGTGTGTGATGGGACGGTGTGGAGGGAGTTTCACCCTGTGTCTGACCCCGGGAGTATGTGATGGGATGGTGTGGAGGGAGTTTCACCCTGTGTCTGACCCCGGGAGTGTAGCGGGAGTTTCACTGACCTCTCACATTGACCTCACACGCTTTTTCCCCCCTCCGTTTCTCTGATATCTGTCAGGTGAGAGCTGGATTCATCGTCAACCTGATTGGCGTGCTGGTAATCTCGCTGGCAGTGAACACTTGGGGAATGCTGATGTTTGACCTGGGTAATATCCCCAGCTGGGTAAACAGCACCGCCCAGCCTTGAGTCAGGGCCTGGATCAAGCAGCCCCTGCAGTGACCCAGCTTGCAGTCTGCCTCTCCACCGGTAACCCCGCTCTCATTGATCACGAACAGCCGCCCCGCTGCCACCAAATCTAGTCACGCAAGTGTCACATTAGCCTGGACATCCTGAGCCCTGGCACAAAGACTTTGTTACTGCCGCTGCCGCTGGTCAGCTGACTGGACACATGGACACCTTGACCTTGTCGTCAACTCTGTCGATTCGCCTCACCTCGTCACCGGCTGCACGGTTTGCACACGCCCACCGGCGTCCGCTGGGGTCGGAGACTCCGAGCCGCAGACCTGGACCCGAGCACCAGCCGGCCTGATACATCGACTGTTTATACCTCTCCATAGATGCTGCCCGACCTGCTGAGGTGCTGCAGCATTTTGAATGTCTTCCTCTGAATTTCCAGCGTCTGCAGAATCTCAGTGTTTATCATCGGATTGCACCCGGACTCCCAAACTTCTGCGAGAATTCCAAGTGTTCATTGGCACTTTACCACATGCGTTTATCGATATGGGTGTGAGTACGCGTGTACGGGCACACTTATGCTTCTGAATACACGTGTATGTACATATAAATTACACACACGCACACCCATCAACACGCGTGTGACATGTGTGCACGTGTATCTGTGCATATTTGTGCTTTGTCTGAATGTGAGTGTGAATGTGTGGGTGTGCTTCCGCGTGTGTGTGTGTGTGTGTGTGTGTGTGTGTGTGTGTCTGTGTCTGTGTCTGTGTGTGTGTGTCTGTGTGAGTCCGTGTCTGTGTGTGTGTGTGTGTTTGTCTGTCTGTCTGTCTGTCTCCATGTAGGTGAAACCTGGGAGTTTGAATTTAGTTGAACTGGAGATCATAGAAACATTAAATGAAAAGTATCCTGACATTCTGTGACCTGTTTGTTGTCTGAGGGGGTGGGAGGCTGAGAAAGGAGAGTGTGTATCTGCTCTCCCTGAGCAGAGGAGATAAAGAGATGATGGTGACGGTCGGTGGGGGCGGGGGGGGGGAGCGGTGGGTGCGGTAGAAATTGAAAAGAAGTGTGCAAAGGGCAGAGAACAGGAGACCTTGCCCCATCAGAAGACAGAGTTAGGGTCGGAGAGAAGTGAAATGTAGGAATCCAAGAGAGACTCCTTCACCCGGAGAGTGGAGAGTGGTGTGTACCGAGGGAGATTTCTTCACCTGGAGTGTGCTGACTACCTGGAAAAGAGTGGTGAAAGCTGAGTCACTGACAGCAGTGAGAATTTCTGAAGATGACAGTTGATCCCCCCGAGCATGAGAGGGTCTGGGCCAAGTTCTGGCAGAGGGATTAATATGGATGGGTGCACTCTGGTCAGCATGGAAGAGGAGGGCTGAATGGCCTGTTTCTGTGCTTCTCTCCACTGATTCAACCTTGCACCCGCCTCATTACAGGAGCGTGCTTCAGTGAAAGCACCCCCACCTTCCTCCCCGCCCTTTCACTGCAGCCATATTTGGTTCCATCTCCATGTAACATCCCAGAGATAACCATAGATCAGGAATTTGCAGCCAGCAAGGGGCAGGAGAACAGTAACCACCAAATCCCTGGAGTCAACAAATCCCAGGGTCCTTGCAGATTTCATCCACCAGTTGAGTTCAGGAGATTTATTTCAATATTTTAGTAATAAAGGAAAAGTCAAGGAGGAAGTTCAGCATTTTAGGAACAATAATGGGGTGTTAAATTATGCAGAGAAGGATGTAGCATACTCCTAACTCATATTTTGTCAAAATATTCACCTGTGGAGATGTTAGTAAGTGTAGAGAAAAATAAGGTTGTTTTAAGTGACATAGAGATCTTAGAAAGTGAGGTTCTGCTTCAGCTGAAAAGAATGAAAGTTAATAAATCTCCAGGGCCAGACAACATGTACCCAATGGAACTCAAAGAGCTCTGTAATTATATATACAAACCCCTAACGTGTACTTGTCAAAAGTCAGTGACAACTGGTGAAGTCCCAAGGACTGGTAATGGGCTGACATTGTCCCAGTATATATGAAGGGTGACCACACTGACACTGGTAACTATAGACCAGTATCTCAGGCAAGATATTGGAAACGTTAATAAAGAATGAGGTGGGAAAGCAGCTGATAAGAACAGGCATGTTAGCAGAAAGCCAGCATGGGTCCAGAAAAGAGAAATCATGCTGGAGTTCAATGAAGAGGCAACTTATGATAACAATAGAGAGGTTGATATCATTTACTTGGACTTTCAGAAGGTTTTTGAGAAGGTACCCCACAAGAGGCTAATAATAAAATTACAGGAGGTGGGGATTCAGGGTAAGGTGTGTGAGTGGGTACAGAATTGGCTCAGAAAGAGAGTTATGAGGATGGGATCATTTTCACACCCAGATGTTCCAGAGGGATCGGTTTTGGGGCCGTTGCTGTTTCTAATTTATGTTAATTATTTGGATAAGCACACAACAAATAAACTAGTAAAGTTTGCCGATGACACAAAATTACGGGTACAGGCTGATAACATTTCAGGCAGTAGAATCAATACAGTGAGATCGAAGCAAAATCCAGATGTGGGCAGATAAATGGCAGATGAAATTTAATGTAAGTATATATAAAGTATTACAAACAGGAAGTAGAAATATTAGATATGAATCTATAATGTTGGGTCTTGCGTTAGAAAGTGCTCTGTATGAGAAGGATTTGGGCGTCCTGGTAAACTCGTCTCTATCAACATCTGGACAATGCACAGAAGCGATCAGGAAGACCAATAGAATGTTGGGCTCAGTGGAGTTCAAGTCAAGAAATGTTCTCCTTGAGCTGTATACTGTATTTCTGAGGCCACACCCTGAGTACGATGTACAATTCTGGTCCCCGTGTTGTAGGAGCGATGTGATGACACTGGAGAGAGTCTGGAGCAGGGTGACTAGACTCATTCCAGATCTGTGGGGAATGAAGCTATGAAGAAAGATTGAAAGACTTAAATCTTTTTAGCCTAAGTAGATGTAGAACGAGAGGAGACATGATATAACTGTTCAAAAATGTTAAGGGTACAAGTAAGGTGGTCATCAGCTGCTCCTTCAAAACTAATCCATCATCAAGGACACGGGGCCATAGGTGGAGGCTGGTTAAGGGGAGATTTCAGACTAAGATCAGGAAGCATTTCTTTACACAGCGAGTTGTAGACACGTGGAACAAACTACCTGGTTGTGTGATTGAGAGAAGTACCTTAGAGACTTCCAAATCTAAACTCGATAGTTATTTCAACACACTATGTGAATAGGAGTTTGGCAAGCTTTGTTTGGCCGAATGGCCTGTTCTTGTCAAAAACTTTCTGATGTTCTCTAAAGTTCAAGTTTATCGTCCTTCAACCGTACGCATGTATACAGAAACGAAACAATGGTCCTCAGGGACCAGGATGTAAAACCACGGAACATATATCACATACTGCACATAGAATAACTCCACTATGGACAGTCCCAGGCCTGGCTGTGAAAGGGGAGGGGTTGGGTGTGGGGTTAGCAGCCCCATCCCGTGAAAACCCAGAGGTACAGAAGCTCCAAAGACCCCACCCCTGGGAGAGGGAGGATCTTTGCCGAGAAGACAGTTGAAGTTGTGCGGTGAAGGCAGAACCCAGGGAGTTCGATCAACCTTTGGCCCAGGACAGAGGATCCAGGTGAGCTGCCGTCCACAGCCTGTGCCCCAGTAGAGGTGACGGCCTTAAGTAGAAGCACATAAAATGATATTAACAGATAATAAAAAATCTTCTGTGGGTGTACAAGTTGATATAAAGTTCAAGTATGCCACGTAGTTACACATACGATAGTATAATTCTGTCAGTGCTGCCAAAAATAATGTGTGCTGGGTGGTAGCCGCGTTTTCAAGAGGAAGTGGCTGATCAGACAAGAGCTCCTGCAGATGCTGGAAATCCAGGGCAACACAGACTAGATGGGCCGAAGGGCCGATGCCCTTCATCAGAATTCAGCCTGAGACATCAGCCAGCTCTGGGCTGGAATGTCGTCTGTTTCGGCCTGACTTGCCGGGTTCCTCCAGCAGACCGTGCGCTCTGCTCGGGATTGCCAGCATGTACGGGATGCCAACGTCTTGTGCCAGTGCGAGTTCTGGACTGACCACAGCCTGGCGCTGTCTGTGTGCAGTTCACCCACTCTCTCTCTGTGACTGCCGGAGCTGTTCCGGGTGCTCCAGGTCGGATAAGAGAAGGGGTGAGGGGGAAGGCAGAATGGAGAATGGAAAAAGAAGGGGGGAGGGGAGAAAGGAAGGGGGAGCCCTCTTCTTTCCAGCCCTGACGAAGGATCTCGGTTCAAAGCATTGACTGTTCATCCCCCTCCATAGATCCTCCAGCAGTTTGTGTGTGTTACACACCTGACATATTGTGTTTTATTTTCCAAACTTACCTAGGCTCAGAGGAGAAAGGGTTAGATTGGGAAATACCCATTGTAGCTCCGTTAGTTGAAGCCATGAAACGGCCCAGCATTAAAATCACCTTCTGTCCCAGGGAAAGCATTAGAAGACATTCTTAGGGATGTGATAGCATCTTGCCGAAAGATTCACAGTAATTAGGTGACGTCCATGTGGCTTAGAGAAAGACAGGTGATGTTTGACAATTTGATTGGAGCTCTTTCAAGAAGTCCAAAGTTTAAAGTAAATTTATTATTAAAGTTTGTTTATGTCACCATACACTACCCTGAGATTCATTTTATCTGTTCACTGAGCTACAATGCGGAACAGACCCTAACCCAGAAATCCCCGATTTAATCCCAGCCTAATCACGGGACAATTTAGAATGACAATTAACCTACTAACCGGTACGTGTTTGGACTGTGGGAGGAAACCAGAGCACCCGGAGGAAACCCATGCGGTCACGGGATGAATGTACAAACTCCTTGCAGACAACAGCAGGAATTGAACTCAAGTCACCTGTACTGTAAAGCGTTGTTCTAAACACTACTCTATGAATCCGTCCCACAGTAGGACAAAGAAATATAAATGGTCCATAATAAAATATAATAGCATAACAATTATAGTCATTAGAATAGAATCAAAAATAGAAACAGAAGTGGCGTGGGCCAGGAGACGTGAGGCATCAAGCCGAGTGTGGAAAATAAAGACAGGCAGTGAGGTGGAAACATGTTGCCTGGTGAATAGACTCACCGGGAATGCATCTTTATCCAGCTTGCAAGATGTAACAGGTTGGTGTGTCGCAGGGACTGGTGCGGGGCACTGAGCCTCTGACTTGCTATTGTTTACTATTGCTGCATGTACCAAGTTACCGTGAAAAACCTGTCCTGCATAATGTTCAGACAGATTTCTGGCATCTGCAGGAGTTTCTAGCGTGTTGGAAGGAGTTCTGATGTTTACTGGAGTGGTACCTGAAGCAGGAACCCCACGGGCTATCTGTCAGGCCTGTCCGGGCTTGAACCCAGTCTCCAGCATGGCAGTCCAGAACTCTACCCCAGGGGGTGAGTGGGTGAGAATTGAGCTCAGGAGTAGAACTCACAGGAGCCCAGAATGAATATTCAGACAGGCACTTTACCAGATAGTTTGCCTTTCCAACACAAAGGCAATAATCCAAATCAGAGGGCCAGGAAGTGGTTCAATATAACAAAAACAGGAGTCAAAAAGCAGCAGGCAAGAAATCCCCCCCCCCCCCGCCAAAAAAAGCACTACAACCCAAATCAACAGTTCCAAAAAAGGGGCAAGGGTAAGGGCAGTGGATGACAGGTCAGGCACACAATCAGGTATTGGCTCAAAGCCCGAGCAAAGAACAAACAATTTACATGGAGAATACTAGGCAGAGGTGTAGCTAATCACCACACAAGTAACACAGCAAAGCGAGAATGTTTCAAAACCAGAAGCCCACCTAGGCCTTCTAGTGGCCAACAGTGGGACGGATCCCAAAGTCCTGATACTGCTTTCCCCACCTCCCACACCCGGCTGCACCCTTACCTGGTCTCACCATCACCTGTCACCTGTCACCCTCACCTGGTCTCACCCACACCCGGCTGCACCCTTACCTGGTCTCACCATCACCTGTCACCTGTCACCCTCACCTGGTCTCACCTATCACCTGGCTTCACCCTCACCTGGTCTCACCTATCACCAGCCAGCTTCTACTCCATTCCCCCACCCCCACCACCTTCGTGTTCTGGGTTCTTCCCCCTTCCTTTCCAGCCCAGAAGAGGGGTCTCGACCCAAAATATCAACTGTTTATTTATATCCATAGACGCTGCCTGACCTGCTGAGTTCCTGTGGCATTTTGTGCCTGTTGCTCTGGGCTTGTATCTGCTGCTGTTTGGAAGGTTGAGAGGGATTTAACTGAATCAGAAGTTCATGAGGAGTTGTGACGGGGTAGGTGTGGAGTGGAGGTTTCCTCTTGTGAGAAAGTCTTTTGTTTAAAGATTAAAGAATATCTTTATTTGTCAAGTGTACAGTGAAACACAATGTGCACGTCAAGTCAAGCCTGCGAGGTGGGAAGTAAACTCCTTATGGACAGTGGCAGGATTCGAGCCCCGATCACACGGACAGCACTGTTGAGCAATGCATTAAATGCTGCACTGATCTAGAACCAGGGGTCAATTTAAATTGGACACTAGGTTTATTATTCTCATGGGTAGCGAGATCCAGTGAAAAGCTTGCCTTGCATACTGACCAAATCACTGTGTACTGAGCTAGAGCAAGGGAAAACTAACAGAATGCAGAATGAAGTGTCACAGTTACAGAGAAAGTGCAGTGCAGGCAGAGAGTAAAGTGCAAAATTATAAAGCGGTCGATTGTGGGGTCAAGAGTCCATCTTGCCGTACTAGTGTACAGTAGGGTATAATCTGTCCTTGAGCGTGGTGGGACGTGCTTTCAGGCTCTTGTATCGTCTGCCCGATGGGAGAGGGGTAAAGAGAGAATGCCCGGGTGTGTTGGGTCTCTGATTACGCTGGCTCTTTTACTGAGGCAGTGAGAAGTGTAGACAGGGTTGATGGAGGGGAGGCTGCTTTGCATGATGTGCTGAGCTGTGTCCACAACTCTCTCCAGTTTCTTGTGGTCTCGAGCAGAGCTGCTGTTATTAAAAGCGGCGATGCTTCGAGATAGAATGCTTTCAGTGGAGCATCGATAGAAATTGGTTGGGTTGAGGAAGTAGGCGTTTGGTGAGCTTGTCTTTGCCATGACATCTATGTAGTTCCACCAGGACAGGCTGTTGGTGATGAAGATCTTGACGGTGCAACTGGCAAGTTTACTGATAATGCAAGAATCGGGTCTGGAAGTGAGGAGGCTCCAGAGGGAGGGTGATAGGGCAGCGATCTGACAGATGGAGCATAACCTGTGAGAAGTGCCACTGTCCACTTCACCAGGGAGAAAATAAAGAGGGGAACTGTTCATTAGTTGGGAGATTGAGTTGAAGACCTGTGAGGTAGCGTTGCAGCTCTATAAAACCCTGGTTAGACCATACTTGGATTGTTATGTTCAGTTCTGTTTGCCTCATTATAGGAAGGATGTGGAAGCTTTAGAGAGGGTGCAGAGGAGATTCACCAGGATGCTGCCTGGATTAGAGAGGGTGCAGAGGAGATTTACCAGGATGCTGCCTGGATTAGAGAGGGTGGTGAGGAGATTTACCAGGATGCTGACTGGATTAGAGAGGGTGCAGAGGAGATTTACCAGGATGTGCCTGGATTAGAGAGGGTGCAGAGGAGATTTACCGGGATGCTGCCTGGATTAGAGAGGGTGCAGAGGAGATTTACCGGGATGCTGCCTGGATTAGAGAGGGTGCAGAGGAGATTTACCAGAATGTGCCTGGATTAGAGAGGGCGCAGAGGAGATTTACCGGGATGCTGCCTGGATTATAGAAGGTGTCTTATGATAGGTTGAGTGAGCTCGAGCTTTTCTCTTTAGAGCGAAGGAAGATGAGAGGTGATTTGATAGACATGTACAAGATGATAAGAGGCATAGACTGGATGGACAGCCAGAGACTTTTTCCCAGGGTGGAAATGGCCATTAATTTTATGGTGATTAAAGGAAAGTATTGGTGGGGGGGGGGATGTCAGAGGTAGGTTGGTGGTGGTGTGGAACTCACTGCCAGGGCAGTGGTAGAAGCGATATATCAGGGACATTTAAGAGATCTAAGATAGGCACATGGATGAAAGAAAAGGGGAGGGCAATGTGGGAGGGAAGAGTAGATTGATCTTGGAGTAGGTCAGCACAATATTGTGGGCTGAAGGGCCTGTACTTGCCCCACAGATTCCCCTCCATGTCACAGAACAGGATCAGGTTCATTACTACTGGCACGTGTCATGAGGTGTGTTGTTTCATGGCACCAGTACAGTGCAATACATAAATCATTACTATAAGTTGTAATAAGAAATATATAAAACATAAAAAAATTATTGTAAAAACAGAGCCAAGTGGTGAGGTAGCGTTCATGGGTTCATTGTTCGTTCAGAAATCTGGTGGTGGTGAGGAAGAACCTGTTCCTAAAATATTGAGTGTGTTCCTTCAGGCTCCTGTACCTTCTCCCCGATGGTAGTAATGAGAAGAGGGCACGTCCTGGGTGAGGGGGGTCCTTAATGATGGATGCTGCCTTCTTGAGACTTCACCGTTCGAAGATGTCCTCCATGCCGGCGAGGCCGGTGTCCACGATGGAGCTGGCAGAGTTTACAGCTTTCCAATCCGGTGCAGTGGCCCCTCCACACCAGACGGTGATGCAACCAGTCAGAATGCTCTCCATTGTACATCTGTAGAAATTTACTAGAGTTACTGATGACAGGCCAAACCTCCTGAAACTCCTAATGAAATATGGCCACTGTTGTGCCTTCTTTACATCAATATGTTGGACCCAGGTTAGATCTTCAGAGATGTTGACACTCAGAAACTTAAAATATCTCACCCTTTACACTGCTGATCCCTCAATGAGGACTGAAGTGTGTTCCCTCGACTGCTCCCTCCTGAAGTCCACAGTCAGTTCCTTGGTCTCACTGACACAGAGTGCACCTTGTCTTTGTGATCTATTGCTGGTCCTTTGCCATCACTGGGTCTAAACTCTCCCCAACAGCACAGAAGGAGCACATCCACTGCATAGATCACAGTGGCTCCCTACCACCATCCCAATGGCAATTAGGGATGTGCGATAATTATTGGCTTTGTTACCAATGCCCACATGTGGGGAGAGAATGTTTAGGAATTGCAGAGGTACAGACGTAATGAATGGGTGCCACCCCTGCGGGCACAGACTGGGAGGCACCTCAGCATGCAGAACAGCAATTTACAGCTAATCCACAACCTGCTGACACACTCTGCTGGAGGTTACTGCAAAGCTGACAAAGACAAAGTCAAACTCAAGTTTATAGTCATCTTCACAAGTACATCAGAATCCGGTTTAATACCACCAGCATATGTTGTGAAATTTGTTAACTTTGCAGCCACAGTAACAACGAAATGCATGATAAACAACAGAATTACATTAATTATATATAAATATGTCTATTAAATAATTGAGTTAAAGTAAATAGTGCAAAATAACAGAAATAAAAAAAAGTAGTGAGATAGTCTTCATGGGTTCAATGTCCATTTAGGAATCAGACGGCAGAGGGGAAGAAGCTGTTCCTGAATCGCTGAGTGTGAGCCTTCAGGCTCCTGTACCTCCTTCCTGATGGTAACAGTGAGAAGAGGGCATGTCCCGAGAGGTGGGGAGCTTTAATGATGGATGCCACCTTCCTAAGGCGCTGCTCCTTGAAGATGTTTTGGATACTGCGGAGGCTGGGACCCATGATAGAGCGGACTAATTTTACAAGCTTCTGCAACCCATTTTGATCTAGTGCAGTGGCTCCCAGCTCCACCGCCCCCCCCCCAACACCAGACAGTGATGCAGCCAGTCTGAATGCTCTCCATGGTACATTTGTAGAAGTTTTCAAGTGTTTTTGTTGACAAACCAAATCTCCTCAAACTCCTAATGAAATATTGCCATTGTCCTACCTTCTTTATAGATGCATCAATATGTTGCATCCAGGTTAGATCCTCAGAGATTTTGACACCCAGGAACTTGAAGCTGCTCACTCTCTCCACTTCTGATCCCTCCATGAGGACTGGTTTGTGTTCCCTCATCTCACCCTTCCTGAAGTCCACAATCAGCTCTTTGGTCTTGCTGATGTAGAGTGCCAGGTTGTTGCTGCATCACCACTCCACTAGTTGGCATATCTTGCTCCTGTACACCCTCTCGTCTCCATCTGAGATTCTACCAACAATGGTTGTATCGTCAGCAAATTTATAGATGGTATTTGAGCTGTGCCTAGCCACACAGTCATGGGTATAGAGAGAGTAGAGCAGTGGGCTAAGCACACACCCCTGAGGTGCACTAGTGTTGTCAGTGGGGTGGAGATGTTATTCCGATCCACATAGACTGTGGTCTTCCAATTAGGAAATTGAGGGATCCAGTTACAGAGACAGGTACAGAGGCCCAGGATCTGTAGCTTTTCAATCAGAACTGTAGGAATGATGGTGTTAAATGCTGAGCTATAGTCAATAACCAGCATCCTGACATGGGTGTTGGTATTGTCCAGCAGATCCAAGACTGCGTGTAGAACCATTGAGATTATGTCTGCTGTCGACCTATTGTGGCGATAGGCAACTTGCAGCAGGTCCAGGCCCTTGCTGAGACAGGAGTTGATTCTAGTCATGATCAACCTCTCAAAGCATTTCATCACCGTAGATGTGAGCAGCACTGCACAATAGTTGTTAAGACAGCTCGCCCTGCTCTTCTTGGACACTGGTGTAACCGTTGCCCTTTTGAAGCAGGTGGGAACTTCCAACAGAAGCAGTAAGATGTTGAAGATGTCCTTGAGTACCCCTGTCAGTTGGTTGGCACAGGTTTTCAGAGCCTTGCCAGGTACTCCAGGTACACCCTCTTGAAAGACAGTTTGATGTCAGCCTCCAAGACAGAGATCACAGGGTCACTGAATAAGCAGCATTCAGAAAAAAAAACATATCTACATTGCTCACAGATTTTTACAAGAAAACACCATTAGAACAAAATTTTGGTGTAAGGTTGTAATTGCAGGACTGTCTGTGTGTGACTGGGTGGGAGGGAGGAAACAGACTTGTTGATGCTTGTTCAAAGATTAATTTTAATATCAGAGAATGTATACAGTATACAACCTGAAATTCTTACTCATCACAGACAGCCACGAAACAAGAAACCTCATAGAGTGAATCATAGAAACATCGAAGCTCCGAAGCCCCCCTCCCCCTCCCTTCACACAAGCAGCAGCAAAAGCATTGACCCCCCCATCATGCAAGCAACAGTAAAAGCCCCCGCAAAGAGTCCATCAAAACTATAGTTCATAACTCAGCACTTTGTTATCGCAGACAGGCTCTCTCTCTCCAGTGAGGGAGAGAGAGGACAATCCTGCAACAAGGAGAGCAGAAACCAGCAACTCACTGTTCTGATGTTCTGATCTTCTGCACCGCTTCTCAAAGCATCCACAGGCCCCCCCCCCCCCCGTCTTGAGGTCTTCAATTGGAGTACTGTGCAGACACAACAGAAGCGTTCCTGTGTAGTTCCGGTGAAGAGCTTTAAAAATCCAGTATATAAAAGAAAGGCACTGCTTAGCAGAGCGGTCATCGCGGGAGTGGTCATTGTCGGAGTAGTCTGAGTCAGGGTAGTAAGGCTTTGGCTCAACAGGGCTTCAGGGAGAACAGAGGGGGGCAGGGTAAGTAGATGAGTTCATTCCTTATTTCTTTTTCTCTTAGTTAACTCTAGAGAGAATCGGGGGGATGTCTACAGAGCCAGTGTTCTGTTCCGGGTGTCAGATGAGGGGCTTCCAGGAGATTCCCAGCCTTCCCGATGGCCACATCTGCACCAGGTACATTGAGATGCAGTTCCTTAGAGACCATGTTGGGGAACTGGAGCTGCAGCTCGATGACCTCCAGCTCGTCAGGGAAAGTGAGACGGTGATAGACAGGAGCTACACGGAGGTAGTCACCCCCAGGCTACAGGAGACAGATAAATGGATGATTGTCAGAAGGAAGGGAGAACGTGAACGTCAGATAGTGTAGAGCACCTGTATGGTTGCTCCCTTCAACAATAAGTACTTCATTTTGAGTACTGTTGGTGGGGCGACCTACCTGGGGAAACAACAGTGACTGTGCCTCTGGCACTGAGTCTGGCCCTGTAGCTCAGAAGGGTAGGGAAATGAAGAGGATCACAGCAGAAATAGGGTCTCTATGGTTAGAGGGACAGATGGGCAATTCTGTGGATGCAGAAAGGAGACACGGGTGGTAGTTTGCCTCCCAGGTGCCAAGGTCCGCGCCATTTCTGAACACGTTCACAATATCCTGAAAAGGGAAGGTGAGCAGCCAGAGGTCGTGGTACACAATGGTACCAACCACATAGGTAGAAAAAGGGAGGAGGTCCTGAAAATAGAATACAGGGAGTTGGGAAGGAAGCCGAGAAGCAGCACCTCAAGGGTAGTAATCACGGGATTGCTGCCTGTGCCACGCGACAGTGAGGATAGGAATAGATTGAGGTGGTGAATAAATGCGTGGCTGAAGAATTGGAACGGGGGCAGGGATTCAGATTTGTGGATCATTGGGACCTCTCCTGGGGCAGGTGTGACTTGTACAAAAGGGATGGGTTGCACTTGAATCCGAGGGGACCAATATTCTTGCGGGCAGATTTATGGAGCTGTTGGGAGTGGTTTAAACTAATATCAGGGGGATGGGAACCAGTGTGATAGAGCTGAGGATGAGCCAGCAGGTTTACAAGTCGATGAGGGGTGTAACAGGAATGTATGGAAGGACAAGCCAATGACTGGGAACAACTGCAGACAGAGCAAAGAGTTAAATTGTACCACAGAGGCAAAATTCAGAAAGGTGAAGAATGCAGGACTGAAGGTGCTGTATTTAAATACATGTAGCTTTTGGAATAAGGTGGATGAACTCATGGAACAATTAGAGATTGGTCGGTACGACATTGTGGACATCACTGAGTTGTGGCTGAAAGAAGACTACAGTTGGGAGCTTAACATTAAAGGATATGCTTTGTAACGAAGGACAGGCAGGAAGGCACAGGCGTGGTGTGACTCTATTGGTAAGAGGTGACACAGGGTCAGAGAATGTTGAATCTTTGTGCATGGAGTTAAGAAACTGCAAGGGTAAAAAAATATTATGGGAATCATATATAAGCCTCCAAATAGTAGCCAAGATGTGGGGTTGAGATTGCAAAGGGAGCTGGAAAGGCATTTAATAAGGGTAATGACACAATTGTAATTCAATATGCAGGGGGATTGGGAAAATCAGGTTGGTGTCAAATCGCAAGAGCCTACTAGGGGAAAGGTTATCTTCGATTGGGTGTTGTGTAATATCCCAGATTTTATTAGACATCTTAACATAAAGGAACCGTTAGGTGGCAGTGATCATAATATGATTGAAATCATACTGTGATTTGAGAGGGAGAAGCATGGCTCACAAATATTAGGATTGCAGTGGAATATAGGAAATTACAGAGGCATGAGGCAGGGGCTTGTCCAGGTGGAATGGATGGGGATATTGGCAGGGATGGCTGAATTTTCTGGGAATAGTTCACAAGGCGCAGGACAGATATATCCCACAAAGTTCTCAAACAGCAGGGCTAGGCAACCGTGACTGACAAGGAAGTTAAGGACTGCATAAAAGCCAAGGAAAGGGCATATAAAATAGCAAAAGTGAGTGGGAAGTTGGATGATTGGGAACCTTTTAAAATCCAACAAAAGGCAAGTAAAAAAACTACAAGGGAAAAGATGAAACATGAGAGCAAACCAGCCACTAATATAAAGCAAGATACCAAAAGATTTTTCAGTTATATCAAGAGTAAAAGAAAAGTGAGAGTTGATATTGGACTGCTGGAAAATGATGCTGGTGAGGTAGTAATGAGGACGAAGAAATGGCAGATGAACTTAGTGGGTGCTTTGCAACAGTCTTCACTGAGGAAGACACTAGCAGTGTGCCAGAGGTCTGAGAGTGTCAGGGAGCAGGAGTGAGTGCCATTGCTATTACAAAGGAAAAAGTACTAGGCAAACTGAAAGGTCTTAAGGTGGATAAGTCACCTGGACCAGATGGATGACATCCCAGAGTCCTGAGAGAGGTTGCTGAAGAGATAATGAATGCATTGGTCATGATCTTTCAAGAGTCACCTGATTCTGGCATAGTTCCAGAGGACTGGAAAATTGCAAATGTCACTCCACTCTTTAAGAAGGGAGAAAGGCAAAAGAAAGGAAATTATAGGTCAGTTAGCCTAACCTCAGTGGCTGGGAAAGTGTTGGAGTCCATTATTAAGGAAGAGGTCTTCCATGAGGCTAATCAGGCTGATGGGCAGAAACGGGACGGTCATTCTAAATGTCCTCGGGACATTGAAATGGTGAAACAGCAGTTAGAATTTGCAGGGGATCTGTGTGTCATTGTACAATGACTGGTGAGAGTGAGAATGGGGATGGTATGCGTTAGCCTTCATTAAATAAATTGGGGAGGGTCCAGAAGAGGTTTATGAGAATGAAAGGGTTAATGCATTAAAAGCATTTTATAGCTCTGGGCTTGTACTTGGAACTTGGAAGAATGACGGGAGATCTCATTGAAACCAACTGAACATTGAAAGGCATAGAGAGAGTAGACAAGGAGAAGATGCTTACTGCAGTGGGAGAGTCTAGGAGCAGAGGTCACAGACAGACTCAGGGCTTCCCAACATGGGGTCGATGAGGGCATTGGTCCATAGCATAAAAAAAGGTTGGGAACTCCTGAGATAGAAGGGTGTCTCTTCAGGACAGAGATAAGGGAGAATTTCTTTAGCCAGAGGCTGGTGAATCTGTGGAGTTCATTGCCAAAGACAGCTATGTAGGCCAAGTGATTGTGTATATTTAAAGCAGAGGTTGATAGGTTCTTGATTAGTAACAGACTCGATGGGCCGAATGACCCAATTCTGCTCCTATTTCTTATAGCCTCATGGAAGAAGTGAGGGAGTATAATTACAAAAGGGGACGGATGAGTCCTGGGCTGGACGTCCTGCTCACTTAAGGAAGGTAAGTGTCTACCGTAGCCTCTTCTTTCCAGGTGTAATGATCACCGCAGGCCCACTGTTTGGTCACTCGTATATGGCCTCTCCTACACTACTGTGTCCTTGGCAACGCCTTCACGTGGTGTCCCTGTTCTTACTGAGTTTGCTATGTCATGGCGTGAACGGGTATCCAGCGGTATAACTGGGCAGGCAATCTGGACTCACCAGCCTTGGCTGGAAGCCAGTCTGTCTAGAAGGACAACTCCGATTCCAAAGCTGGGTAGTTGGGACTCGTTGGCTTTGCCAGGCAGTCTGTCTAGGAGAAGAACGACTCCGATTCCAACGCCGGGTAGTTGGGACTCGTTAGCCTTGCCAGGCAGTCCGTCCAGGAGAAGGACAACTCCGTGACTCAACCTACAGCCGTACGGCAGTCGCAGCTCGCGTGCCATTGTGGAACGTTCCCTGCCTAAAGAGAGGAATCGGTTGGCGCACCGACCCCCACTATAAACCTTCGCAGTGCTGGTGGGAAGACGACCATGCCTTCGCTCCTGAGGACTCTTCTTCCCTCCTGATCTTCGCAAGCGAAGAACCAGCCACCATCATCACAATGAGGGCTTCCGAATGAACTCACGTCAGCAGCTCCTGGCAGAAGCGATGAATCCTTCGGTGACTATCGCTGAGGACTGAAAAGCCCATTTACCGTCACAGAGGTAACAGAAACCGCAAAGAAAATCAGGGCCTCTGAACAGCACCAATATCCACAAGTTATTTAATGCTGCACACAGGTGCGAAGAGTGGGGTCAATAAGACCATATTTATCATCCCTCTCAACGCCATTCTCCTGCCTTCTCCCCATAATCTTTAACGCCCTAATCACATACCTATCACTCTCGACCTTGAATAGCGATGGGAAGGTTGATAAGTTCCTCCCGGGAGGCGGAGAAGTTGGCGGCGCGACAGCAGCGCGCGCGGCCACTTCGGTGGTGATGTCTGTTATCTGTCAAGTAGGGGACCGTGCACAATTCTGATTTGATGGAAACAGATGTAAGAGTACGGAGGAACATCTGGAAAATTTCTGAAATGCCCGCTTCGCTGCTGCTGCGACTGTGTGGTAACTGGAATCTCCGGAGCAGAAGGCCTCGAAATCCTTGGCTTTGCGTGTTTCAGCGGCCGGGGAGAGGTCGAAGGCACTCGGCAGAGGATGGCGCTCCGGAGGCTGTATCGGAGAGACTGGTCGGAAGCCTGGAGTTTTCAGACGGATGGACTCAGTGTCGGCTGTGGTCGGGTGCTTACAAGGCATCGGCAAGTTGATGGTGTCTGGAGGTTTATGGCAGGGAGTTTCTCCCTTTTGCCACCTGCTCTCGGGGACTTGGGAGTCGATCGACTCGGGGACTTTGAGACTTTTTTTTACTGTGCCCATGGTCTGTTCTTCATCAAATTATGGTATTGTTTTGCACTGCTGTAACTATATGTTATAATTATGTGGTTCTGTCAGTGTTAGTGTTTGGTTTGCCCTGTTTTCTGTGATATCACTCCAGAGAAACATTGTATCATTTCTTAATGCATGTATGCATTTCTAAACGACAATAAAAGAGGACTGAGTGTTCTCATAATCTAATGGATGTCTTAGCTCAGCCCAGCTTTCACTCTTACCACACCCTCAGCACAAAGGTGGAGGATCTTCAGATGAGTAGGACCCTGGTATTTTCATGATCCAGAGGCTTGGAGGTCGAGAATGAGGCACACAACCGGTTGCTTTTGACCATGTTATTGAGTGTTACAAGAATGAAGACCGAACACAAAGAATAAGCTGAGAACCAGAAGAAGTCACTAAGAAGGTTCTAGAAAAATACAGAATCAGCTCAGTACTGTAACACGCTGTAAAGTTTCACTGCTAATGTAATGGCCTCTCGGAAATGTTTCACTGCTAAGGTAATGGTTTCTCTGTAGCAGCAATGTTTGGGTTATGACTAGAGATAACAGGGCTTATGATGTGTGCTATCCAATGAGAGGCATGTTGTTCTTTCTTGTGTGTCTGGGAGCAGGGATTTTGAAGTCTTTTGCTGGGGAGAGATGAGGAGAGAAGACTTGAATGCAGGGAGCTGGTAGACAGCCGGATGGAGTGGACTGGGAGCGAGGGGCCGACGGTCAGCTGCACTTGGAGGAGGTAAATGGGGAACAAATGGACAACACCATAAGTCCAACGTTGTGCACTAGGCTGTTTCATGAGAATGGACCCTTTTCTTTTTTTTTGTTTCTTTACTAACCATAAAGTCAAATTAAGAATTATAAAGCTCATTGTTTAATCACATATTGTGTACTGTGTGTTATTTCGTGGTATTGATTTGTAACAGGGGACACATCGCGTAGCATCGGCCCAAACAAGATTTCTCAAGTTTGGCCGGGCCGGGGGCTGTCTTCCCCTAGATTAAGCCACCAGTTACACTACGATCACTAGAAAATTCACTGACCAATTACATGCGTAGCAGTTAGCGCGCTGCGACTGAGCCTAGGGGTGTTGGAGTTCAGAGTTCAATTCCAGTACCGTCTGGAAGGAGTCCACATGTTCTCTCCATGAGCCATGTGGAAGTAGCCAAAGTCTGCAGAAGAACTGTGGCAAGTTCACCGAAATGTTTAGAAAAACGTACCAGCTGATTTTCTTCTAAAACTGCATGCCAGTGTCCCTGGGAGAACTGATGCAGTTTTAAAGGCAAAAGGTGGTCACACCAAGTATTGATTTGATTTAATTTGTTACTGTCAACTGCTCTTCATAGTAATTTTTGATATTTAGAAACCTTTTTATTTCTTTACTTTTGAAAGCATCTTCAATTTACAGAATCTTTTTACATGTGACTGAGACTTTTGCAGAGTACTGTACACTCAGCTACTGGGCTACAACCACTACCCACACACTGCGCTACTGGGTAGTGGTTGTAGGATTTTCTCAGGGGAGACCCTGTCAAAGGGTTAAGTAGATGTAAAGGACAATGACAGAACACCCCAGAGTGTTTGCCAACACTTTGAGAGTTTATGGTCTGAACCTATACCATAAGACCATAAGATATAGGAGCAGAATTAGGCTATTTGGCCCATCGAGCCTTCTCCTCCATTTCACCATGACTGATCCAATTTTCTTCTCAGCCCCAATCTCCTGCCTTCTCTCTGTATCCCTTCATGCCCTGACCAATCAATAAACTGCCTTAAATATGCATAAAGACTTGGCCTCCACAGCTGCCTGTGGCAAAAAAAAAATCCACAGATTCACCACTCTCTGGCTAAAGAAATTCCTCCTCATCTCAAATCTAAAAGGATGCCCCTCTATTCTGAGCCTGTGTCCTCTGGTCTTAGACTCTCCCACCGGAGGAAACATCCTCTCCACATCCATCAAGGCCTTTCACCATTCGATAGGTTTCAATGAGGTGAAGACAGGCCCAGAGCCATCAGATGCTCTTCACATGACAAGCCATTCAATCTTGGAATCATTTTCGTGAACCTCCTTCAAACTCTCTCCATTTCAGCACATCCTTTTGAAGATGAAGGGCCCAAACATGCTCACAATACTCCAAGTGAGGCCTCACCAGTGCTTTATAAAGTTTCAAAATTACACCCTTGCTTTTACATTCTAGTCCTCTCGAAATGAATGCTAACATTGCATTTGCCTTCCTCACCACAGACTCAACCTGTAAATTAACCTTTAGGGAATCCTGCACAAGGACTCCCAAGTCCCTTTGTGCCTCAGAGTTTTATACTTTCTCTGCATTCAGAAAATAACCAACTCTTTCATTTCATCTACCAAAGTGCATGACCATACACTTCACGACACTGTGTTCCATCTGCCACTTCTTTGCCCACTCTACTAATCTGTCTAACTCCTTCTGTAACACACACAAAATGCTGGAGGAACTCAGCAGGCCAGACAGCATCTATGGAAAAAAGTCCTGCTGAAGGGTCTTGGCCTGAAACATCGACTGTATTCTTTTCCATAGATGCTGCCTGGCCTGCTGAGTTCCTCAAGTATTTTGTGTGTGTTGCTCGGATTTCCAGCATCTGCTGGTATTCTCTTGTCACATGTGGCATCCTGTCACGGGTATACAGCACTGTACAAAAGTCTTAGGCACATATATATAGCTATGGTGTCTCAGACCTTTGCTCAGTACTGTATTTGTCAACATGGAGTGGAGAGCGAGTTTATAAATCTGGCCGGAGCAATGGATGTTTGGAAATGGCGAGGGTGGAGTGCTGTGAGAGGGGTGTGGGACAGGTGGCAGAGAAGGAGTGCCAGGACAGGGGTAGCAAGGGCACAGACACACCCAGCCCTGAGACAGCGGGCAAGGTCACTTGATTCTAAACAATTGGTTTATTGATCATTACAGAATGTCTCTCTGGCGCTTCCCACTCCCTCCCAATACCTAAGCATGATTCCCCTCTCCCTGCTCCCTTCCCATGCTCAGTCCACAATAGAGATCCATATCAGAATCAGGTTTATCGTCACTCACACATGTCATAAAATTTGTTTTTTTTTGCAGGAGCAAGTACAGTGCAATATATAAAATTACTGCAGGGCTGTGCAAAAGGCTTCGGCACCCCAGCCATATATATATATATATATATATATATATATATGTGTGTGTGTGTGTGTGCCTCAGACTTTAGTGTACATTAAAAGACATACAGTGAAGTACATCATTTGTGTCAAATCAAATCAGGAAGGATCATGCTGGGCCATGCCTCCAGCGCCAACATAGCGAGCCCACAGCTTACTCACCCGAACTGGCACATCTTTGAAATGTGGGAGGAAACAGGAGCACCCGGAGAAAACCCAGGCCAACACGGGCAGGACAGACAACCTCCTTACAGACAGAGCTGAGAATTGAACCCCGATCGCTGATCGCTGGTGCTGTGCTAACCACCACACTACTGTGACACCCCATTGCTTCACTCACTGGATGTCTGACGGAATGGAAATATATCGGTAAATACTCTACTTCACAGATTGAGATTCTGGCCCGTACTTACTGGAGTTCAGAAGACCTCACAGAAACTTAGCAAATATTGAAAGGCCTCGATGGAGTTGACTTGCAGAGACTGTGTCCAATAGTGGGGGAGTCTATGACCAAACGGCTCAGCCTCCAAATAGAAGGGCAACCCTTTAGAACACAGGTAAATTTCTTTAGCTAGAGGCTGCTGAATCGGTGTAATTCATCGCCACAGACAGCTGTGGAGGCCAAGTTATTGGGTATATTTAAAGTGGAGTTTGATAGTTTCTTGATCAGTCAGGGTGTCAAGGTTTACAGGGGGAAGGCCAGAGAATGTGGTTGAGAGGAAAAATAAATCAGCCATGATAGAGTGATGGAGCGGACTCGATAGGCTGAGTGGCCTAATTCTGCTCCTATGTTGTGTGGTAGTGACATAGTTACACTTGCCTATAACAACACGAAAACAAACAAATATTAATTATAACTTACCTATAACTAATATAACTATGGTATTACTCCTACACAAAAACAAACAAATATTAGTCAATAGTTCTATATCACCTTGGTGTTGCTCAACAAGTTGGCTACTAAGTCTTTTAACCGAATGGTGTAACAACTTCCAGTTACTTTTTAGTTATGTTTAGATACTGAGTGAAACATTAATCATACCAACTGTGGGTCAAATGGGGAGTGGGAAGGGCATGGGGAGGGCAGGAGAGGAAGTGGGTGGAAGGAGAGGGGGATGAATAGGGGAGGTGGATGAGGACAGTATAGTCAGGTTGCGTGGGTGAGGGGGTGGAGTGGGGCAGGTTGGGGTGAGCTGGGCTGGAACAGATTGGGTTGGGGATGAGAGGGGGTGGAATGGGCTGGTTTTGGGGTGAGAGGAGATGAGTTAGGGGGTGAGAAGAGGGGGGTGGGTTGGGGTGGAGCAGGATGATTGGGGTGAGCGGGGCCGCGCGGGGCATGTTTGGGTCAAGAGGGGGCACAGTGGAACAGTTGGGGTGAGGGGGTGGAGTGGGGCAGGTTGGGGTGAGCTGGGCTGGAACGGATTGGGTTAGGGTTGAGAGCGGGTGGAACGGGCTGGTTTGGGGTGAGAGTGGATGGGTTGGGGTGAGAAGAGGCAGAGCGGGGGTGGGTTGGGGATGAGAGGGGATGGGTTGGGGTCAGAACGGGCAGAGCGAGTTGTGGAGGTGAGAGGGGGCAGAGTCAGGCGGGTTACGGGGGTGAGAGGAGGCAGAGCCGGGCGGGTTACGGGGGTGAGATGGAGCGGGCGGGTTACGGGGGTGAGAGGAGGCAGAGCCGGGTGGGTTACGGGGGTGAGATGGAGCGGGCGGGTTACGGGGGTGAGAGGAGGCAGAGCCGGGTGGGTTACGGGGGTGAGAGGGAGCGGGCGGGTTACGGGGTTGAGAGGGAGCGGGCGGGTTACGGGGGTGAGAGGGAGCGGGCGGGTTACGGGGGTGAGAGGAGGCAGAGCCGGGTGGGTTACGGGGGTGAGAGGGAGCGGGCGGGTTACGGGGTGCGAGGAGGCAGAGTCGGGCGGGTTACGGGGGTGAGAGGAGGCAGAGCCGGGTGGGTTACGGGGGTGAGAGGGAGCGGGCGGGTTACGGGGTTGAGAGGGAGCGGGCGGGTTACGGGGTGCGAGGAGGCAGAGTCGGGCGGGTTACGGGGGTGAGAGGAGGCAGAGCCGGGTGGGTTACGGGGTGAGAGGAGGCAGAGCCGGGTGGGTTACGGGGGTGAGAGGGAGCGGGCGGGTTACGGGGGTGAGAGGGAGCGGGCGGGTTACGGGGTTGAGAGGGAGCGGGCGGGTTACGGGGGTGAGAGGAGGCAGAGCCGAGTGCGTTGGGATGAGTTGGGACGGAGCGCGGCAGGTTATGAGGATGAGAAGGGCCGGGGCGGGCGGGCGGGTCTGGGGGTTAGCAGGGCGGAGCACGGTGCGTCTTGAGCCGACAGCCGGCTCCCGCCCACCACCGGTTTATATGGGAAACCTGTCAGCGCGGTCGAGTAGCGCATTCGGTGGGGATCGGGCCAGAGACCATGTTGTCGTGCCTGAGACCGCCGCGGCGGTACCGCGACCCGCTGGTACTCGCTCTGCCCGTCCTGATACTGTTGCCGCTGGCCCTCGCCCTCAGGATGCAGGTGAGAGACTGACCGTATCCTGGGGCTCTGCGGCTCCGGGTTCCCCGCGACAAGTTTGGGAAACTTTGCGGAAACTTTTCTCTTTTTTTGCGGGGGGGGGGGCGGTGGGTTGAATTGGAGAGTTCGGAGTTGATCGGAATCCCTGGCCAGGTGAAGGATGGGGGTACTTTGCGCTCAACCTGAGCTACACCTTGGCCGTTTTCCCGTACCCCCGCGGTGTCGCCCCCTCCTTGTTTGGGAATGGGGTGGTGATATGTGCCTTTGGATCCCCTCTTCCGAAGACAGCAGTCCGGGAAACCTCCTGCCCCCGTCGAATGCTTCACCCGGTATGGCCTTCGGAGGGTTGCGGGATGGTGCGGGTTAAAGTTGCCCTAAACTCGGTAGTATGGGGGGGGTGGGGGTGGAGAAGGGGGTGATCGAGTATTTAAAGGATTCTGTGAACAGCTTTGGGGGGGGGGCGTCGGGAAAGGGTGAGGTGAGGTACGGACGCTGAATGGTAGTATCAACTTTATTTGCCCAATGTATTTACAAACATGAATGAATCCGCCGTGGCCAGGTGAGGTTGGACAGATAGTTTCATAGGTATCAGCTTGTGTGTGGGGTACCTCAGTGACCGTGATCAATTTCCACCCCACCCCACGCCAACTCCCCCAATGCTGGATTCGGGAGGGGGGACGGGGAGGGGGCACCTCTCCTCCTTCCCCGACCGAGGGTAGTGACCCAAGACCACTCACTGGACGTGCTGTTTACATGTGGGGAGCGTTCGGTGTCTTCCAGGACATCCAACTTTCTCAAGTAAGACCCTAAACCACCACCCCACCACCACCGCCATCGACCCAACTGCTTTTGATCACGGAACCTCTTCATCCTAATGCGACCCCTCCCCCGCCTTTCCACAGAAGCCCCTGATCCAGGGAAAAGGTCACCAAACTCGTCTCTCACCTACAGACTTCCCTGTAGATTTCTGTGTCCTCTACAGTGCAACCACATCCTTCCCTCCTGTAAGGTGCCTCCCCCGCCCCAGCTGTGAACCCACAGCTCCAGCAGAGCACCCCCCCCCGACCAGCTCTTACAAGCTACCCCTTCTGCCATCTGAAGCCCCCACCCTCATCACTGTCAACCCCACCGCCACTGTCCCTCTCACCAGGACACAGATGCGGGCAGGAAAAATCATGCGGACCCCACCCACCCTGCAAACTGCCTTTTCCAAAATCTCCTTCCTGGAAAGCGCTACTACATCAAAAATGTCACAAGATCTGAGAACTTTCCTCCCCCAGGCGGTTAATCCGATCAACCATTCTAGTTATTCCCCCCCACCCCCTCCATCCATTACCTCAGTCACTGCACTGTAAACACATTCAACCGCTTTTTATAATGCTGCTTATTTGCTGGGATTTATGCACATTTTATTCCATATCTGTACTTGGATCTCTAACTTTATTTTTTATATAATCCTTTATTCTGAATGTTGCTTTTCGTTGTTGCATGTCACACCGACACACCGTGGCAAATTCCTAGTACATGTAAATGTAACTCAGGGTCCACCTTGTCATGTACTTCCTGTAACTAATAGAGTGGCAATTGAGTGTATGGTCATGGTCTTCTGGTGCTGTAGCCCATCCACCAAGTTTCGCTGTGTTGTGCGTTCAGAGGTGCTCTTCGGCACACTGTTGTCAAGTGTAGTTATTTGAGTTACTGTCACTTTCCTGTCAGTTTGAACCATTCTCCTCTGACCTCTCTCACTAACAAGATGTTTTCACCCACAGAAATGCTGCTCACTCGATTTTCCTTTTCTTTTTTGTTTTTCACACCATTCTCTGCAAACTCTAGAAGACAGTTGTACGTGAAAATCCCAGGAGATCAGCATTTTCTGAGATACTCAAACCTCCCCATCTGGCACCAGTTCCACGGTCAAAGTTACTTAGATCATATTTCTTACCCATTCTGAACAGTAACTGAACCTCTTGATGCTTTTCTGCATTGAGTTGCCACCACATGATTGGCTAATTAGATATTTGTATTAATGAGCACTGGCCACTGAGTACATATAATGAATAAAGTTGATCCTGCCCCTCCTCCTTACATTTAAGAAGTAGTCACTCCCTATCTTGCCTTCACCAATCCACCTCGACTCTCCCTGATTGATCGTTGCCTTTCTACTCGAAGGTGGAAATCACAACAACATGTTGGTGCTGAAAATCTAAACTAAGCACAAAAACTGCTGGGAATAGTCAGCAGGTCAGGCAGCATGAATGGGGAGGGAAAGAAATTAATGTTTCTCATTGAAGACCATTGTTCCCTCTCACTACATGAGTGCGTGGCCACACAGTAACTGAAATGCTCCCGTGCATGTAACCTTTGATACCAGGAAGCTGGAATTTTAGATAATATTAATATAATTTAAAATTGTGCTAATATAATTTTGAACTCTATGTTAATGTAAGTGTGAAATACTGTACCTTGAAATTATGTTTATGAATATAATTCATAAATTTTCTAAATAATAAATGTATCACTGCTTTGAAACATTTTAGACCTTCAATGTATTTACATTGTGTTTCAGGTTGCAACAGTGTTACAAATTGTAACAATAACCACAGATTGCAATTCAATGCCGACGCCATCTAGTCAAAACATTTTGTTTTTGCCATTGTGCCTATCAGTTGTTTTGACTCCCTGACATCATTAAGTTGTATTGTGAGTCATGGTTTATGTTTGTTTGATATGCATATTACAAAAAAAAACATCAAAAGTGCTGCACAGTGTAAATAAATAAACAGGTAGATACATAAATAAAATCCTGCTCAGAGCAATGATTAGGTCATGTAGCTGTAAAAATAAATAAAATAGAGGGAATATCTTTGAAGATCCTTTGTCAGAACTGGGCAGTTTTTATTTTCAGTGAATGTGGATACTGTCCTAAGAAATAATCCAGTAATTTGATGTGCTGCTATATTTACACTAACTTGTAATTACTGAGCATCTTCCTGCTATAACATTAACAATCTTCCAGTTGTCTAGCACAACCTTGTAGTCTGGAAGGATGGAAAAATGTTAATATAGGACATTGTAGCACTGTTCAGGCCCTTTGGCTTGCAATGTTGTGCTGACTCTTTGCCCTACTCTAAGATCAATCTAACTCTTCCCGCCCACATACGTTTCATTTTTCTGTCATCCATCTGTCTATCTAAGAGTCTCTTCAATGACCCTAATGCACCTGCCTCCACCCCCACCCTGGAAAGGCTTACCATGCACCCACCACTGGCACTATGTTTTTTTTTAAAAACTACCTTTGACATCCTCCTATACTTTCATCCAATCACCTTAAAATTATGCTGCCTGGTATTAGCCATCTCCACCCTGAGGAAAAAATCTCTGGCTATCCACTCTATCTGTGCCTCTTATCATCTTGTACACCTCTGTCAAATCACCCCTCATCCTCCTTCACTCCAGAGAGAAAATCCCTGGCTTACTCAACCTGTCCTCATAAGACATGGTCTCTAAATCAGGCAGCATCCTGATAAATCTCCTCTGTACTCCCTCTAAAGCTTCCACATCCTTCCTATAATGAGGCAACCAGAATTAAAAGCAATACTCCCGTGTGGTCTAACCAGGGTTTGGAAACTTTGAAATGTTTTTCCTTGTGTCCTCCTACAGCCTGGGACGTGTTTACCCAGGCCACGCAAACTCCCCCACTGTTGCTCCCAGTTAACCTTTGCCAGATCACAGTAAAACTGGCCTTACCCTAACTTAAAACCTGATATTGACTCACTTTCAAAAACTCTACAACTCGTATTCTGTCTATCACGACTCTATCAACAGCAAAACCAGCCCTTTTCCCTCCCTCCTACCCACTCTCACACAGAAGCTTCCATCACCAGGACAGGCCACCTCCGGGCCTCCAGCCTCCAGCCTCCAGCCCGCAGTCCCTGGCCTGGACTTGCAGACCCTGGGCCTCCAGCTCCCAGACACACCATTGGGCCTACAACTCACAGACATTCCTTCGCTGTCACTGGTTCTCCGTCCTGGATGCCAGAGGAGCCCGTTTGGGAACAGAGGAGCTGGCCTGACTGCAGACCGTGTTGCTGCCCACTACTTGGAGGCGTCAGAGTTGGTGCCTGAAGGTGGCACCAGTGGGAGATTATCTAGGACATCTCACTTGCGATAGCAAGACTCTGTTGTACAGCGATAACGTAAGTTGCCTCAGGCCTGTTCCCCTTGTTTGGTGGTGTGATAGGTGACAAGGAAGCTGTGTAGCCTCAGTTCTAACGAGGACTAGGCCCCAAGCCACAGGCTTGCCTGCTGCAGCAGACCGGGTGAGGAAATGCCGGAGGCAGAGCAGCATGGTGCCCATGTCAATAATTCACAAGGTTAGCCTAACCCTTCTGTATACCCTGTGTAGTAGTACTCTGTATCCCCAGGGGAGGGCAGGTATAGTTGACCCTAGAGATGTCATTGTGGACGTGATTGGGTCATCTATCAAACTTGGTCAGCACTTGCTGGAAGTGACAGAATGAACCTAAACAGAGCGTTTGTAATGGGCACCCGGATACTGCACTCTGGGAAACTGTTCTGCTTTTATTGACATTGGTTTCTTGTGTTGTGTGTTCTTTACTCTTTAAATAAACTCTTGGCTGAGTAAATTGACTTTCCTGGCTGTACAATCAGCTGCTTCCTAGAAGCACGTATTTCTTCTGTGATTCCCATCCAGTGTGCAGGGGGCAGAAAGGAAGGGGGAAGCGGAGCAGGGGTTCATGCCTTTCCCCTCTTACAGGAAGCCTACTGTGGATTCATTGTGCTCCTGATGGCTGTGTACTGGTGCACTGAGGTCATCCCGCTGGCCGTTACCGCTATCCTCCCCATCGTACTCTTCCCGCTGTTCGGAATCATGACATCTAAAGCAGTAAGTCTTCTGATCTCACCTGACCAAAACCAATAATATCACCATAAGCTGATAATGAGGACTATAATGCTGTCAATTCAGGTTCTGTGTCTCAAAGGGTTGATATGGCTTTCTTTGAACTGTTCAGAATCTGAATCAGGATTATTATCACTGACGTGTAGTGGAATCTCTTGTCTGTGGCAGCAGTACTGTGCAATACATAAAACATACTATAAGTTACTATAAGAAATGTATATATAAAATTTTAAAATACTTTGTGCAAAAATTGTGAGCATGAGATTCTGCGGATGCTGGAAATCCAGAGCAACACACACAAAATGCTGGAGGAACTTAGCAGGTCAGGCAGCATCAATGGAAAGGAATAAACAGTCGACATTTTGGTCCAAGATCCTGAAGATCATTCAGAAAAGTGATGGTGGAGGGGAAGAAGCTGTTCCTGAATCACTGAGTGTCTGTCTTCAGGCTCCTGTATGGTAGCAATGAGAAGATGGCATGGCCTGTGTGGTAAGGGTTCTTCATGATGGATGCCATGGCCTTGAATGTGTTCTTGATGCTGGGGAAATGAGTACCCATGGTGGAGCTGGCTGAGTTTACAACCCTCTGCAGCTTTTTCCGATCCTGTGCAGTGGCCCCTCCACACCAGATGGTGATGCAACCCGTTAGAATGCTCTCCACATACATCTGTAGAAATTTGCCAGAGTCCTTGAGAGAAAGAGTTAGCATCCTGACTGGTTGCTCTGGGAGGGTAATTCGAATGCAAGGAGCTGCAGAGAGTAGTGGACTTGGGCCAATGCATCACGCTCACATCCCTCCGCACCATTGGTGTATCTACAGGAGACACTGCCTCAAGAAGGCACCATCCATCATCAAAGATCCCCACCCTCTGTGCCAGGCCATCTTCCCACAGCTCCCATTGGCAGGGGGTACAGAACCCCAAAGTCCAATGCCACCAGGTTCAGGAATAGCTACTTCCCTTTAACCATTCAGGTCTTTGAAGCTACTAGCACAACCCTGATCACTACCTCAGTAATAGCAACACCATGATTACTTTGCTCTAAAATGGATTTCTGTTGAATTTTAGTTCTGATGGTTTTCTTTCCTGTTAATTCTAGTATAATTTACTGCACTGTGTGAATGTCATGTCTCCGATGCTCTGAACCTGTGGTGCTACTGAAAACCAGTTTTGCATTGCACCTGTGAGACCATGGAGTTGTGTATTAGACAAGAAATTGAGGTTTGCCTTGTGCTGGGCTTTAGTGTTTGCAATCAGCTTCAAGCTGCCCTCTGATCTCTGAATCTGGAGTACAGCCCATCGGCAGAGCCTTCCCAATGCTTTGATCAACCTCAGCCTAACACTGACGGTGTGCGGAGATCACCAGCTACAGTGCGACTTCCTGGTGTTTCACGCGTCCAGAACCCGCCACCAACTGTAGCGGTGCTGCCACTGCTCGCAGACTGCGCTGATGCCCACAGCCAGTCATCAACTATACCGGCGGGCACTGCTGCCCATTGCCCACCACCAACTGTATCAACCAGCCATGGCAGTGTTCCAGTAAACTTGCCCATGGGGTTGGCACAGCTAGCCATCTGTGGGTCCTGGAAGTGGGCAGGCTGGGGGTTTCTCTGCGGGGCGGACTGCCTGGTGATGTCCTGGGGTATGCCACTGCCTGGGTAACCATGGAAAGGGAACACATGGTGTCCATGGGTACCACGGAGATGTTCTGGAACTACTGGGGATCTTTAACAGAGATGGGAACAATTGAATTTAGTCTGTGGTGACTGATGTTAGTCACTGTTATCTCAGTGTTGGTTGTAGAAAGTCTTTTGTAACACATGGATTTCTGTGAAAAAACAATGGTTGTGTGGACAATCTGTCTTTGGCATCGGAGAATGGCCTATCTCACCTGCAGTGTCACTGTGTTTCCTGTTCAAGGTGTGTATGCAGTACATGAAGGACACCAACGTACTCTTCTTTGGTGGGTTAATGGTGGCCGTGGCCATCGAGACTTGGAACCTCCACAAGCGAATCGCACTGAGGGTGCTCCTCATCGTTGGAGTTAGACCAGCTCTGTAAGGTTCTTCTTTCAGTGGTTGTGCGGTGACTGTCAGACCATATGATATAGGAGCAGAATAAGGCCATTTGTCCCATCGAGTCTGCTCCGTCATTCCATTAGGACTGGGGTGGAGAGGGAAAATGGATCAATCTCCTGCTTTCTCCCCACATCCCTTCATGCCCTGACCATCAAGAATCTGTCAACCTTTGCCTTAAACATACATAAAGACTTGGCCGCCACACTGCCTCTGGCAACGAATTCCACAGATTCACCACCCTCTGGCGCTGGCACCAGAATCCCTGGGGTTAAATGCAAATGGACGGCTGCACCTCGGGATCAAGGTCACAACTGCTTGGATCTTCTGTTTGTGCTTGGGAAAGGGATGTGAGAGTAAGCTTGTTCTCAGCAGGAGGAGGTCAAGGGATGGAGAAACAGTCTTGCCTGATGTTAGATTGGTCCTGGAGTAGGTTAAAAGGTCAGCACAACATCATGGACCAAAGGGTCTGCTCTGTGCTGTAAAGTTCTACATTTAGTGACCTCTTCATTAGGTAACCTGTACACCTCATTAATGCAAATATCTAATCAGCCAATCATGTGGCAGCAAGCCAATGCATAAAAGGATGCAGACATGGTCAAGAGGTTCAGTTGTTGTTCAGACCAAATACAGAATGGGGAAAAATGTGACGTAGTGACTTTGACCATGGAATGATTGTTGGTGCCAGATGGGGTGGTTTGAGTATCTCAGAAACTGTTGATCTCCTGAGAGCTTCATGATCAACAGTCTCTGAAGTTTACAGAGAATGGTGTGAAAAACAAAAACCACCCTGAGTGGCAGTTCTGTGGGTAAAATGGCTTGTTATTGAGAGGGGTCAGAGGAGAATGGCCAGGCTGACCGGAAGGTGATGGAAACTCAAAGGACCACATGTTATAAAAGTGGTGTGCAGAAGAGAGTCTCTGAACACACAACACAACAGGTTAAACCTTGAAGTGGATGGGCAAAAGACCATGAACATGGACTCAGTACAGGAGGTACAGTGTCCACCGAGTGTAGCTTCAACGTGGAGTGTGTTCCAGACAGTCGAAGGCTTGGACTTGATGCTGTCAACCGCAGTGTGTACATAGCACCATTAGTGCAGTTACCACAGGAGAACCACAGAGCCTGGAAATCTGAAATGGAAAGTGCAGAGAGAAGCAGAATTAGAGATTTAGGTCAGAAAACTCTTGGCAAGGTTGATCAGTTAATTGGCTACTGCCTATCACCCCCAGGTGTGGAGGTGTGGAGATGAGTGGAGGTGTGGAGGTGAGTGGTGTGGAGGTGAGTGGAGGTGTGGAGGTGGGTGGTGTGGAGCTGAGTGGAGGTGTGGAGCTGAGTGGAGGTGTGGAGGTGTAGAGGTGTGGAGGTGAGTGGAGGAGTGGAGGTGTAGAGGTGAGTGGTGTAGAGGTGAGTGGTGTGGAGGTGAGTGGAGGTGTGGGGGTGAGTGGAGGTGTGGAGATGAGTGGAGGTGTGGAGGTGAGTGGTGTGGAGGTGAGTGGAGGTGTGGAGGTGTAGAGGTGTGGAGGTGAGTGGAGGAGTGGAGGTGTAGAGGTGAGTGGTGTAGAGGTGAGTGGTGTGGAGGTGAGTGGAGGTGTGGGGGTGAGTGGAGGTGTGGAGGTGTAGAGGTGATTGGTGTGGAGGTGAGTGGAGGTGAGTGGAGGTGTGGAGGTGAGTGGAGGTGTGGAGGTGAGTGGAGGTGTAGAGGTGAGTGGTGTGGAGGTGTGGAGGTGAGTGGAGGTGTGGAGGTGAGTGGAGGTGTAGAGGTGATTGGTGTGGAGGTGAGTGGAGGTGAGTGGAGGTGAGTGGAGGTGTGGAGGTGAGTGGAGGTGTGGAGGTGAGTGGAGGTGTAGAGGTGTGTAGAGGTGTGGAGGTGTAGAGGTGAGTGGTGTAGAGGTGAGTGGTGTGGAGGTGAGTGGAGGTGTAGAGGTGAGTGGTGTGGAGGTGAGTGGAGGTGTAGAGGTGAGTGGTGTGGAGGTGAGTGGAGGTGTGGAGGTGAGTGGAGGTGTAGAGGTGAGTGGAGGTGTAGAGGTGAGTGGTGTGGAGGTGAGTGGTGTGGAGGTGAGTGGTGTGGAGGTGAGTGGAGGTGTAGAGGAGAGTGGAGGTGTGGAGGTGTAGAGGTGTAGAGGTGTGGAGGTGTAGAGGTGAGTGGAGGTGTAGAGGTGTAGAGGTGAGTGGTGTGGAGGTGAGTGGAGGTGTAGAGGTGAGTGGAGGTGTAGAGGTGAGTGGAGGTGTGGAGGTGTAGAGGTGAGTGGAGGTGTAGAGGTGAGTGGAGGTGTAGAGGTGTGGAGGTGTAGAGGTGAGTGGAGGTGTAGAGGTGTGGAGGTGTAGAGGTGTGGAGGTGTAGAGGTGAGTGGAGGTGTAGAGGTGTGGAGGTGTAGAGGTGAGTGGTGTGGAGGTGAGTGGAGGTGTAGAGGTGAGTGGAGGTGTGGAGGTGTAGAGGTGTGGAGGTGTAGAGGTGAGTGGTGTGGAGGTGAGTGGAGGTGTAGAGGTGTAGAGGTGAGTGGAGGTGTGGAGGTGTAGAGGTGAGTGGTGTGGAGGTGTTGAGGTGAGTGGAGGTGTAGAGGTGAGTGGAGGTGTAGAGGTGAGTGGAGGTGTAGAGGTGTTGAGGTGAGTGGAGGTGTAGAGGTGTAGAGGTGAGTGGTGTGGAGGTGAGTGGAGGTGTGGAGGTGAGTGGAGGTGTAGAGGTGTGGAGGTGTAGAGGTGAGTGGTGTGGAGGTGAGTGGAGGTGTAGAGGTGAGTGGAGGTGTAGAGGTGAGTGGAGGTGTAGAGGTGTGGAGGTGTAGAGGTGAGTGGAGGTGTAGAGGTGAGCGGTGTGGAGGTGTAGAGGTGAGTGGAGGTGTAGAGGTGTAGAGGTGTGGAGGTGTAGAGGTGAGTGGTGTGGAGGTGTGGAGGTGTAGAGGTGTGGAGGTGTAGTGGTGTGGAGGTGTGGAGGTGTAGAGGTGAGTGGAGGTGTGGAGGTGTAGAGGTGTAGAGGTGAGTGGTGTGGAGGTGTAGAGGTGTAGAGGTGAGTGGAGGTGTGGAGGTGTAGAGGTGTAGAGGTGAGTGGAGGTGTGGAGGTGTGGAGGTGTAGAGGTGAGTGGTGTGGAGGTGTAGAGGTGTAGAGGTGAGTGGAGGTGTGGAGGTGTAGAGGTGAGTGGAGGTGTGGAGGTGTAGAGGTGAGTGGTGTGGAGGTGTGGAGGTGTAGAGGTGAGTGGAGGTGTAGAGGTGTGGAGGTGTAGAGGTGAGTGGAGGTGTAGAGGTGTGGAGGTGTAGAGGTGTAGAGGTGAGTGGAGGTGTAGAGGTGAGTGGAGGTGTAGAGGTGTGGAGGTGTAGAGGTGTAGAGGTGAGTGGAGGTGTAGAGGTGAGTGGAGGTGTAGAGGTGAGTGGAGGTGTAGAGGTGTGGAGGTGTAGAGGTGAGTGGAGGTGTAGAGGTGAGTGGAGGTGTAGAGGTGAGTGGAGGTGTAGAGGTGTGGAGGTGTAGAGGTGTAGAGGTGAGTGGAGGTGTGGAGGTGAGTGGAGGTGTAGAGGTGAGTGGAGGTGTGGAGGTGTAGAGGTGAGTGGTGTGGAGGTGAGTGGAGGTGTAGAGGTGTAGAGGTGAGTGGAGGTGTAGAGGTGAGTGGAGGTGTGGAGGTGAGTGGAGGTGTAGAGGTGAGTGGTGTAGAGGTGAGTGGTGTGGAGGTGTAGAGGTGAGTGGAGGTGTAGAGGTGAGTGGAGGTGTGGAGGTGTAGAGGTGTAGAGGTGAGTGGAGGTGTAGAGGTGAGTGGTGTAGAGGTGTAGAGGTGAGTGGAGGTGTAGAGGTGTAGAGGTGTAGAGGTGAGTGGAGGTGTAGAGGTGAGTGGAGGTGTAGAGGTGTAGAGGTGAGTGGAGGTGTGGAGGTGTAGAGGTGTAGAGGTGAGTGGAGGTGTAGAGGTGAGTGGAGGTGTGGAGGTGTAGAGGTGTAGAGGTGAGTGGAGGTGTAGAGGTGAGTGGTGTGGAGGTGAGTGGAGGTGTAGAGGTGAGTGGAGGTGTAGAGGTGAGTGGAGGTGTGGAGGTGTAGAGGTGTTGAGGTGAGTGGAGGTGTAGAGGTGAGTGGAGGTGTAGAGGTGAGTGGAGGTGTAGAGGTGAGTGGAGGTGTGGAGGTGAGTGGAGGTGTAGAGGTGAGTGGAGGTGTGGAGGTGTAGAGGTGTAGAGGTGTAGAGGTGAGTGGAGGTGTAGAGGTGAGTGGAGGTGTGGAGGTGTAGAGGTGTAGAGGTGAGTGGAGGTGTGGAGGTGTAGAGGTGAGTGGAGGTGTGGAGGTGTAGAGGTGTAGAGGTGAGTGGAGGTGTGGAGGTGTAGAGGTGTAGAGGTGAGTGGTGTGGAGGTGTGGAGGTGAGTGGAGGTGTAGAGGTGAGTGGTGTGGAGGTGAGTGGAGGTGTAGAGGTGTGGAGGTGTAGAGGTGAGTGGAGGTGTAGAGGTGTAGAGGTGAGTGGAGGTGTGGAGGTGTAGAGGTGAGTGGAGGTGTAGAGGTGTAGAGGTGTAGAGGTGAGTGGTGTGGAGGTGTGGAGGTGAGTGGAGGTGTAGAGGTGAGTGGTGTAGAGGTGAGTGGAGGTGTAGAGGTGTGGAGGTGTAGAGGTGAGTGGAGGTGTGGAGGTGTAGAGGTGTGGAGGTGTAGAGGTGTGGAGGTGTAGAGGTGAGTGGAGGTGTGGAGGTGTAGAGGTGTAGAGGTGAGTAGAGGTGAGTGGAGGTGTGGAGGTGTAGAGGTGAGTGGAGGTGTAGAGGTGAGTAGAGGAGTGGAGGTGTAGAGGAGAGTGGAGGTGTGGAGGTGTAGAGGTGTAGAGGTGTGGAGGTGAGTGGAGGTGTAGAGGTGAGTGGAGGTGTAGAGGTGAGTGGAGGTGTAGAGGTGAGTGGAGGTGTGGAGGTGTAGAGGTGAGTGGAGGTGAGTGGAGGTGTGGAGGTGTGGAGGTGAGTGGAGGTGTAGAGGTGAGTGGAGGTGTAGAGGTGAGTGGAGGTGTGGAGGTGAGTGGAGGTGTAGAGGTGAGTGGAGGTGTAGAGGTGAGTGGAGGTGTGGAGGTGAGTGGAGGTGTGGAGGTGTAGAGGTGAGTGGAGGTGTAGAGGTGAGTGGAGGTGTGGAGGTGTAGAGGTGTAGAGGTGAGTGGAGGTGTAGAGGTGAGTGGAGGTGTGGAGGTGTAGAGGTGAGTGGAGGTGTAGAGGTGAGTGGAGGTGTGGAGGTGAGTGGAGGTGTGGAGGTGTAGAGGTGAGTGGAGGTGTAGAGGTGAGTGGAGGTGTGGAGGTGTAGAGGTGAGTGGAGGTGTGGAGGTGTAGAGGTGAGTGGAGGTGTAGAGGTGAGTGGAGGTGTGGAGGTGAGTGGAGGTGTGGAGGTGTAGAGGTGTAGAGGTGAGTGGTGTGGAGGTGAGTGGAGGTGTAGAGGTGAGTGGAGGTGTAGAGGAGAGTGGAGGTGTGGAGGTGAGTGGAGGTGTAGAGGTGAGTGGTGTGGAGGTGAGTGGAGGTGTAGAGGTGAGTGGAGGTGTAGAGGTGAGTGGAGGTGTAGAGGTGAGTGGTGTGGAGGTGAGTGGAGGTGTAGAGGTGAGTGGTGTGGAGGTGAGTGGAGGTGTAGAGGTGAGTGGAGGTGTGGAGGTGAGTGGAGGTGTAGAGGTGAGTGGAGGTGTGGAGGTGAGTGGAGGTGTAGAGGTGAGTGGTGTGGAGGTGAGTGGAGGTGTAGAGGTGAGTGGAGGTGTAGAGGTGAGTGGTGTGGAGGTGAGTGGAGGTGTGGAGGTGTAGAGGAGAGTGGAGGTGTGGAGGTGAGTGGTGTGGAGGTGAGTGGAGGTGTAGAGGTGAGTGGTGTGGAGGTGAGTGGAGGTGTGGAGGTGTAGAGGAGAGTGGAGGTGTGGAGGTGAGTGGAGGTGTGGAGGTGAGTGGAGGTGTAGAGGTGAGTGGAGGTGTGGAGGTGAGTGGAGGTGTGGAGGTGTTGAGGTGAGTGGAGGTGTAGAGGTGAGTGGAGGTGTAGAGGTGAGTGGTGTGGAGGTGAGTGGTGGAATCCAAGGAGCACTTGGTGGGGATGTGGGAGAATGCAGTATGATGGGTGTGCTTGATTTTTGCGATATGGAGCCACAGTCATTCTGCATGGGAACAGGCCATTCAGCCCAACTGGTCTATGCTGACCAAGGCAGTCCTATTTGTCTGCTTTTGGTCTATAATCTTTGAAACCTTAACTGCCTCAACTACTCACTCCACATAGATACCACCCTCTGGGTGAAAAAGTTGCCTTTGGATTACTATTGAATCTCTCCCCCTCTTGCCTTAAACCTGTGCCCTCGACTTCCTTATTTCCTGGTCCTGGGAGAAACACTGTGTACGTTCACCCTAAGTGCAATACACACATTTCTGTAAGGTCATTTCCCATTCACCGACTCTCTCAGGGGTAAAGCCCAAACCTGTCCACCTCTCCCTGAACTCAGTCCCTCCAGTCCTGGCAGCACCTTTGTAAACTTTCTTCTGTTTTCAGTTTAAGAAAATATTCCGTGTATCATCATCGTCATCATTATGTGGCTGTTCTTGGCAAATTTTTCTGCAGAAGTGGTTTGCCATTGCCTTCTGGGCTGTGTCTTTACAAGACAGGTGATCCAGCCATTATCAATACTCTTCAGAGATTGTCTGCCTGGTGTCAATGGTCGCATAATCAGGACTTGTGATGTGCACCAGCTGCTCATACGACCATCCACCACCTGCTCCCATGGCTACACGTGACCCTGATTGGGGGCTAAGTAGGTGCCACACCTTGCCCAAGGGTGACCTGCAGGCTAGCGGAGGGAAGGAGTATCTTACACCTCCTTTGGTGGAGACATATCTCCACCTTGTTACCTATTTATATAGAAGGGTGTCCAAAACTGAACGCAATACTCCAAGGACGGCTTCACCAGCATGTTGTACAACCAACTTTTATACTCAGTGCCCCGACTGATGAACGTCGGTGTGCCACAAGTCACCTTCACCCTGTGACTCCCTGTCACTCTCAGGTTTCTCTGATCCACAACTCTCCCCAGGGTCCAGCCGTCCACTATGGAAGTCCTTCCTGCATTTCACTTTCCAAAATGCATTACTCACACTTATCCGAATTAAACTCCATCTGCCATTCCTTGGCCCACTTACCCAGCTCACCAAAATCCCCCCCAGTAATTTTTGATAACTACCTTCATTGTCCACTTTACCACCTAGGTCTTGGTATAGGCAGGAGGTGTACAGAGAAAGATTCATTTTATTTGTCACATGTACATTGAAATACATTGTGAAATCCATCATTCGTGTCAACGACCAACACAGTGCGGAGATACGTTGGGGGCAGCCCGCGAGTGCTTCCACCGTCAACATAGTGTGCACACAACTTACTACAGCTTTGGAATGTGGGAGGAAACCAGAGCACCCGGAGGAGACGCATGTGATCATGGGGAGAACGCACAGAACCCTCACGGACAGCATCAGGAGTCAGACCCCAATCGCTGTCGCTGTAAAGCATTACGCCAACTGCTACACTACCAGGTTGTCCATGTCCCAGTCTTCAGATTACAAAAGGGCAAGAGAAGGTTCATGAAAATGAGTCCAGAAATGAAATGGTAAATATAAGAGGAGCATTTGATGGCTCTGGGCCAGTACTCGTTGTAGTTTAGAAGAATGAAGGGGGATCTCATTGGAACCTATTGAATATTGAAGTATCTGGATAAAGTGGGTGTGGAGAGGATGTTTCCTATAGTGGGGGAGTCTAGGGCCAGCGGGCACAGCCTCAGAATACAAGGACATCTGTTTAGAACAGGGATGAGAAGTTTCTTTACCAGAGGGCGATGAATCTGGGGAATTCATTGCCACAGACTGTTGCTGTGGAAGCCAAGTCATCAGGTATATTTAAAGCAAAGGCTGATAGCTTCTTGATTAAGAGGTTGTCAAAGGTCAGCAGGGGATTGCAGTTTGGCAAACTCTTCGCGGAGGGTGCTGGTCTCCGTCTCCAGCTGCTGCAGCTGACGCCTCAGGTCCACGACCTCCTGCTCCATAGCCTGATCCCGAGAATGAAGGGGTTAATATTTGAGAAGCGCTTGATGGTTCTGGGCCTGAGCTTGCTGGAGTTCAGATGAGGGGAAATCTCACTGAAACCTGTCGAATATTGAAAGGCCTCAATAGAGTGGATGTGGAGAGGATGTTTCGTGTAGTGAGGGAGTCCTGGACCAGAGGGCACAGCCTCAGAATAGGTGGACGTCCCTTGAGGGATGAGGACGAGGGCTTTCTTCAGCCAGAAGGTAGTGAATCTCTGGAATTCGTTGCCACAGATGACCGTGGAGGCCAAGTCATTGGGTATATTTAAAGCAGAGGTTGATAGGAGGGTGTCAAAGGTTACAGGGAGAAGGCAGGAGAATGTGATTGAGAGGGATAATAAATCAGCCAAGATGGAATGGCAGAGTAGCCTCGACGGGCTGAATAGCCTATTTGTCTATGTCTTATGGCCTTGATGATCTGTTTCTGTGCTGTATCTCCCTTTGACAGAGAATTGTTTCCATTCCCAGTTACGATGCCCTTGAACCCGAAAGCTTTGGGCTGTGCTCCCTGCATAGACAGTGCCTGACCGGAATCCTCGGCTCCCATTTCCCCTGCGGAGTGGGGGTGGGGGTGGTTTGTCGGAGCAGTGGACAGGGCTTCAGTGGGTGAATGTGCTCACAGGAGGGCCAATGTCTTCAACTGGGTTTGTAAGATAACAAAGAGGCATAAATACTGTCGGCAGATACAAATACTATCTTACTCCCAGGGCTGCAATGTCTAATGCCAGAGGGCATGCATTTAAGGTGAGAGGGGGGAATTTCAAAGGAGATGTGATGGGTAAGTTTTGTTTTACAGAGGGGTGGGAGCCTGGAATTCGCTGTCCGGGGTGGTGGTAGAGGCAGATACATTAGAGATCTGAGGGATGTTTAGGTAGGCATGTGAATGTGGGCCTTGTGTAGGCAGGAGGGATTAGTTCGCAATTTGATTACTAATTGAATTGTTTCAGCACAACCTTGTTGGCCGAAGGGCCTGTTTCTGTCCCGTGCTGTTCTATGTTTGTCTCTCCCCGCCACTGCAGGCTGATGATGGGCTTCATGGGCACAACTGCCTTTCTCTCCATGTGGATCAGTAACACGGCGACCACCGCTATGATGGTGCCCATCGCCCAGGCCGTGCTGGACCAACTCAGTACCGTGGGCACGGAGCCAGGGAGTGAGCGGACCGCCAGCGACGTGGAGCTGCAGGAAAGGGGCGCCGGCTCTGAGGTGCACGGGGCAGGTGTGAGGTCCCGATGGGTGGTCTGCAACAAACCCTCTTGTCTTTCTGTTTTAGAAAAATACTTGTATAACAAATTACATCCACAGTACTGCAATAAATACACAGAAACACGGAAAACCCTCCGAAAAGCAGTGGATACGGCCCAGTCCATCACGGGTAAAGCCCTCCCCTCCATTGAGCACATCTACATGAAACGCTGTTGCAGGAAAGCAGCATCCATTATCAGGGAACCCCACCACCCAGGCCATGGTCTCTTCTCGCTGCTGCCTTCAGGATGAAGGTACAGGAGTCTCAGAACTCACACCACCAGGTTCAGGATCAGTTATCAACCCTCAAATCATCAGGTTCTTGAACCAGAGGGGATAACTTCACTTGCCCCATCACTGAAATGTTCCCACAAACAACAGACCCTTCATCTCACGTTCTCAATATTTATTGCTTGTTTATTATTATTATTTCCTATTTCAGTATTTGCACTTTTTGTTGTTTTTTGCACACTGGGTGAACTCCCAGTTGGTGTGATTCTGTTATGGTTATTAGTCTGTAGATTCATTGAGTACACCCGCAAAACAACGAATCTCAGGGTAGCTTACGGTGACATATATGAACTTTGATAATGAATTTATTTTGAACTTTGACAATATCGATGACCAACACAAACAGTAACACGCACCAAGTTAAATTAACTCTTCCTATCCCTATCCAGGATATCATTTAACACACACAAAGTGCTGGAGGAACTCAGCAGGTCAGAATCTTGTGAGTTTAGGATGGTGTTTATCCCCTGCCATCCCAGACCACTTCTGTGGTACTCTGTCTTCCCTCTGCAAGGTTGCCCAGGCACGGACATGCCCTGGGAACCACTCTTGCCAGCCCCTCACTACCAGTCCCTGCAGCAGGGGCCCAACGGCCGATCTTTGGTGGTCAGTTTGACCCCACTGCCTTCCCCTGACCCCCACCCAAGTCTCCCGCCGTGGCCCGAGCACCTCCTGCTAGGATGAGTCCAGAGCTGCCTGACGCAGTCGAACAGCTAGCCCACGTTGACATCAGGCACAGCCACTCTGGGTGGGAAAATATTCCCAGGCGCCAATAATCATTCCATCATCTTCCTCAGTAACTGCAGGTGTCCAGCTTTGTTGCTGGGAGCCGGGATCGGGGGCAGTGGGGAGGAGGGTCACTGGTATGCTTCTACACTGCAACTTGTTCCATTCAAGTGAGGTCCAGCAGAGGCGTGTAATGGGGTTGAGGAGGGATAATAAATCAGTCGTGATGGAATGACGGAGCAGACTCAATGGGCTGAATGGCCTAGTTCTGTTCCTATGTCTTATGGTCTTATCCTCCACCCCAGTATCTCTTCCCACGACACAGCTTCCAGACAGAGGACCTGTTTTTGGGGTCTGGCGTTGGTCCAGTAAACCGTGTACTCTGCTGTAGGGCTGAGTGAAGGGGAACCAAGAAGAATGTTGGGGGAACTCAGCAGGTCAGGCAGCATCTATGGAGGAGAATAAACAGTCGAGTTTCAGGCTGACACCCTTCATCAGGACTGGAAAAGAAGGGGGAAGAGGCCAGAACTGGAAGGTGGGGGTGTAGGGAAAGGGGAAAGGGGTACAAGGAGACCAGGTGGGGGGGGGATGAAGTGAGAAGCTGAGAGATGATGGGTGGAAAAGGTAAAGGGCTGAAGAAGAAGGAATCGGAGAGGAGAGGAGAGTGGACCATGGGAGATAGGGAAGGAAGAGGAGAACCAAAGAAGGGTAATGGGAAGTGAGGAGAAGAGATGGGATGAGAGGAATCAAAATGGGGAATGGAAAAAGAGCATGGGGAAGGTGGAGAAATGACCAGAAGTTGGAGAAATCGATGTTCATGCCACCAGGTTGGAGGCGACCCAGATGGAACATGAGGTACTGCTCCTCCACCCCGAGGGTGGCCTTATTGTGGCAGAACAGGAGGCCATGGATAGGTATGTTGGAATGTGAATGGGAAGTCGAATTCAAATGGGTGCCTGCCTTTCCTGGCAGGTGAAGTAAAATTGCTTGACTATGCTGTTCCCCAATCTATGCTGCATCTCACCAATGTGAGGAGGTCTCACTGGGAGCACTGGGTGCAGTAGGTGATTCCAACGAACTCCCAGGTGAAGTGTTGCCTCAGCTGGAAGGGCTATTTGGGGCCCTGAATGGAGGTGAAGGAGGAGGTGAATGGGCAAGTGTAGCAGTTTGGCTGCTTGTAGGTTAAGTGCCAGGAGAGGGATCTGTGGGGAGGGCTGAGTGGCCAAGCGAGCCATGGAGAGAATGATCCCTGTTTGAGGGGAGGGGGTGGAAGATGAACTTATTTGTGGAATCCTGTTGGAGGTTGTGGGAGGTAGTGGATGGGGTGGCAGATAAGGACAAGGGGAACTCTATAACTGTTGTGGACATGGTGAGGGCAGATACTGGAGATTCTAAGAAGATTCTGTTTCATTTCCTTGCTGCAGCTTTGATCTCTCTCATTGTACAGAGCCAGGACCCAGAGCCCGGGCTGGAGAAGAGCCTGCCCACATCCCCCACCTCCAAGGACCAGAGTGAGGGGCTGCAGCTACACAAGATGCTCTCCCTGTCTGTCTGCTACGCGGCCAGTATCGGGGGTACGGCTACTCTCACCGGGACCGGCCCCAACCTTGTTTTCAAGGGCCAGTTTAGCCAGTGAGTTCCTCCCTTCCCTCTGTCTGAGCTGTTTCTGTATCTCTGGGCGTCTGCCCTGATGACTCCAGTCACCATTCACACTCTCCTGGTCCCAGTCACCCTCTGAGTCTCTTTAGAGATACAGCAAGGTATCAGGTTTTTCTGGTCCATGCTGCCAAATAACACCCATGTGACCCATTAACCGATTAACCTGTACATCTTTGTGGGTGGAAATTAGATTTATTTATTAATAACATACATCAAAACATACGGTCAAATGCGTCATTTGTGATAACAACCCATACAACATGAACCTGAGGCTTCAAGAGTCACCGTGCATCCAGTGCTGACACAGTATACTCACAACCTGCTAACCTCACCTGTACGTCTTTGGATGGTGGGAGGAAAGCAGAGGAAACCTACACAGTCACAGGGAGAACGTACAAACTCCTTACAGACCGAGGCGGGAATTGAACCTGGGTTGCCGGTATGGTGATTAGTCCCACCCTCTGCTTGAACAAACAGCAGCTGAATTAGGATTTAGCTGCTTGTTGTCCAGATGCTTGGTAATTTACTAAATCTGGGGTGGTACAGCCCACTCACCCCGTGCGAAGCTGGTGAGGTGTGGTGGGTTTCCGACTGCTAATGAACAAAATCCGAGGGTCCCTGAAGGCACTTCCTTCTCAACATAAGCAGAATGGTCTCACCGTGACCTTTACCCTGCCTTTCCTGGTCTGTCTTTCCCTCCTTGTCAGAATCACTTTTAATATCACCAGCATATGTCATGGAGTTTGTTAACTTTGCAGCAACAGTACAATGAAATGCATGATAAATAAATATAGAGGAAAAAACTGAGTTGTCTTAAGACCATAAAACATAGGAGCAGAATTAGGCCATTCAGTCCATCAAGTCTGTTCCACCATTCCATCATGGCTGAACCAGGGTCCCATTCAACCCCATACACCTGGCTCCTTGCCATATCATTCGATGCCCTGACCGATCAGGAAACTATCAACTTCCGCCTTAAATATACCCACGGACTGGCCTCTACCGCAGTCTGTGGCAGAGCATTCCACAGATTCACTTCTCTCTGGCTAAAAAAATTCCTCCTTACCTCTATTCTACAGGGTCGCCCCTCAATTTTGGGGCTGTGCCCTCTAGTTCTGGCCACCCCCACCATAGGAAACATCTTCTCCACATCTACCTTATCTAGTCCTTTCAACATTCGGTAGGTTTCAATGAGATCCCCTGCATTCTTCTAAATTCCAGTGAGTACAGGCCCAAAGGTGCCAAACACTCCTCGCAGGTTAACCCCTTCATTCGCGGTATCATCCTTCTGAACCTCCTCTGGACTCTCTCTAATGACAACACAACTGAGATGTGGGGCCCAAAACTGTTGACAATACACTAAGTGCAGCCTAACTACTGTCTTATAAAGGCTCAGCATTATCTCCTTGCTTTTATATTCTATTCCTCTTGAAATAAATGCCAACATTGCATTTGCCGTCTTTACCACAGACTCAACCTGTAAATTAACCTTCTGGGAGTCTTGCATGAGGACTCATAAGTCCCTCTGCACCTCTGATGTTTGAAGTTTCTCCCCATTTAGATAATAGTCTGCACCATTGTTCCTTTTACCAAAATGCATTATCATATATTTCCCAACACTGTATTCCATCTGCCACATTTTTTGCCCATTCTTCCAATTTGTCTAAGTCCTGCTGAAATCACATTGCTTCCTCAGCTCTACCTACCCCTCACCTGTCGTCTTATCATCCGCAAACTTCGCCACTAAGCCATCAATTCCATTATCTAAATCACTGACAAACAATGTGAAAAATAGTGGTCCCAATACTGACCCCTGAGGAACATCACTAGTCACTGGCAGCCAACCAGAAAAGACCCCTTTCATTCCACTATCCATGCCAGTATCTTTCCTGTAACACCATAGGATTTTATCTTGTTAAGCAGCCTCATGTGAGGCACCTTATCAAATGCCTTCTAAAAATTCAAGTAAATAACATCCACTGTCTCTCCTTTATCCACCTTGCTTGTTACTGCCTTGAAGAACTCTAAACAAATTTGTCAGGCAAGATTTCCCTTTACAGAAACCATGCTGACTTTGACTTATTTTATCATTAGTCTTTAAGTACACTGAAACCTTATCTTAATAATGGACTCCAACACTTTCCCAACCACTGAGGTTAGGCTAACTGGCCCATAATTTCCTTTCTTTTGCCTTCCTCCCTTCTTAAAGAGTGGAGTGACATTTGCAATCTTCCAGTCCTCCGGGACCGTGCCAGAATCAAGTGATTCTTGAAAGATCATAACTAATGCATATGCTATCTCTTCAGCAACCTCTTTCAGAACTCTGGGATGTTGTCCATCTGGTCCAGGTGACTTATCCACCTTAAGACCTTTCAGTTTGCCTGGCACTTTTCCCTTTGTAATAGCAATGGCACTCACTCCTGTTCCCTGACACTCTCAGACCTCTGGCCCACTGCTAGTGTCTTCCACAGTGAAGACTGTTACAAAGCACCCACTAAGTTCATCTGCCATTTCTTTGTCCTCATTACTACCTCACCAGCATCATTTTCCAGCAGTCCAATATCAACTCTCACTTTTCTTTTACTCTTTATATAACTGAAAAATCTTTTGGTATCTTGCTTTATATTAGTGCCCTTTCCTTGGCTTTTATGCAGTCCTTAACTTCCTTGTCAGCCACGGTTGCCTAGCCCTGCTGTTTGACAGCAATTCTAGTTTAAACTCTCACTAATAGCCTTGGCAGGGAGGTTTGCTAAGGCTATTGGGGAGAGTTTATACTAGATTTGCTGGGTGGTGGGAACTGAACTGAAGAGACAGAGGAAGGGGTGATTAGCTCACAAATAGAGAAAGCTTGGAGACAGTGTGAGAGGGAGGATAGGCAGGTGACAGAGAAGGGATATGCTCAGACTGATGGTTTGAGATGCGTCTATTTTAATGCAAGAAGCATCATGAACAAAGTGGATGAGTTTAGAGCGTGGATCAATATTTGTAGCTATGACGTTGTGGCCGTTACAGAGACTTGGATGGCTCAGGGGCAGGAATGGTTACTTTGTGTGCCAGGCTTTAGATGTTTCAGAAAGGACAGGGAGGAGGCAAAAGAGGTGGGGACATGGCATGTTGATCAGAGATAGTGTCACGGCTGCAGAAAAGGAGGAAGTCATGGAGGGATTGTCTACTGAGTCTCTGTGGGTGGAAGTTAGGAACAGAAGGGGTCAATAACTCTACTGGGTGTTTTTTATAGACCACCTAATAGTAATAGGGACATCGAGGAGCAGATAGGGAGACAGATTCTGGAAAGGAGTAATAATAACAGGGTTGTTGTTGTGGGAGATTTTAATTTCCAAATATTGATTGGCATCTCCCTAGAACAAGGGGTTTAGATGGGGTGGAGTTTGTTAGGTGTGTTCAGGAAGGTTTCCTTACACAATATGCAGCTAAGCCTACAAGAAGAGTGGCTGTACTTGATCTGGTATTGGGAAATGAACCTGGTCAGGTGTCAGGTCTCTCAATGGGAGAGCATTTTGGAGATAGTGATCACAAATCTATCTCCTTTACCATATCATTGGAGAGGGACAAGTTAGGAAAGTGTTTAATTGGAGTAAGAGGAAATATGAAGCTATCAGGCAGGAACGCGAAAGCATAAATTGGGAACAGATGTCCTCAGGGAAATGTGCAGCAGAAATGTAGCAAATATTCAGGGGATACTTACATGGCATTCTGCATAGGTACGTTCCATTGAGACAGGGAAAGGATGGTAGGGTACAGGAACCGTGGTGTACAAAGGCTGTTGAAAATCTTGTCAAGAAGAAAAGAAAAGCTTACGAAAGGTTCAAAAAACTAGGTAATGATAGAGACCTAGAAGATTATAAGGCTAGCAGGAAGGAGCTTAAAAATGAAATTAAGAGAGCCAGAAGGAGCCATGAGAAGGCCTTGGTGAGCAGGATTAAGGAAAACCCCAAGGCATTCTACAAGTATGTGAAGAGCAAGAGGATAAGACATGAGAGAATAGGACCAATCATGTATAACAGTGGAAAAGTGTGTATGGAACCACTTTGCTTCAGTATTCACTACAGAAAAGGATCTTGGTAATTGTAGGGATGAGTTACAGAGGATTGAAAAGCTTGAGCATACAGACATTAAGGAAGGGAATGTGGTGGAGCTTTTGTAAAGCATGAAGTTGGATGAGTCTCCGGGACCAGACAAGATGTACCCCAGGTTACTGTGGGAGGTGAGGGAAGAGATTGCTGAGTCTCTGAAACTTCTTCCATCCCCATTGATGATGCAAAGATCATTGCCAGAGGATTGGGGGATTGCAGATGTTGTTTCCTTATTCAAGAAAGGGAGTAGAGATAGCCCAGGAAATTATAGGCCAGTGAGTCTTACTTCAGTGGTTCGTAAATTGATAGAGAAGATCCTGAGAGGCAGGATTTATGAACATTTGGAATAGTCAGCATGGCTTTGTCAAAGGCAGGTCGTGCCTTACAAGCCTGATTGAATTTTTTTGAGGATGTGACTAAACACGTTGATAAAGGTAGAGCAGTAGAGAAGTTTGAAAAGGTAGCCCATGCAAGGCTTATTGAGAAAGTGAGGAGGCATGGGATCCAAGGGGACATTGCTTTGTGGTTCCAGAAATGGCTTGCCCACAGAAGGCAAACAGTGTTTGTAGATGGGTCGTATCCTGCATGGAGATGGTGACCAGTGGTGTGCCTCAGTGATCTGTTCTGGGACCCCTACTCTTTGTGATTTTTATAAATGACCTGGCGGAGGAAGTGGAGGGATGGGTTAGTAAATTTGCTGATGACACAGAGGTTGGGGGTGTTGTGGGTAGTGTGGAGGGCTGTTAAAGATTATGGCGGGACATCGAAAGTATGCAAAACTAGGCTGAGAAGTGGCAGATGGAGTTCAACCCAAATTAGAGCAAGGTGGTTTGTTTTGGTAGGTCAAATATAATGGCAGAATATAGTATTAATGGTAAGACCCTTGACAGTGTGGAGGATCAGAGGGACATTGGGGTCCAAGTCCATAGGACACTCAAAGCTGCTGGTCAAGAAGGCATACGGTGCATTGGCTTTCATCAACAATGGGATTGAGTTCAAGAGCCGAGAGATAATGTTGCAGCTATATAGGACACTGGTCAGACCCCACTTGGACTACTGTGCTCAGTTCTGGTTACCTCACTACAGGAAAGATGTGGATACTATAGAAATGGTGCAGAGGAGATTTACAAGGATGTTGCCTGGATTGGGGAGCATGCCTTATGAAAATAGGTTGAGTAAACTCGGCCTTTTCTCCTCGGAGCGACGGAGGATGAGAGGTGACTTGATAGAGGTGTATAAGATGATGAGAGGCATTGATCGTGTGGATAGGCAAGAGGCTTTTTTCCCAGGGCTGAAATGGTTAATACAAGTGGACACAGTTTTAAGGTGTTTGGAAGTAGGCACGGGGGGGGGGGGATGTCAGGGTTAAGTTTTTTATGCAGACTGGTGAGTGTGTGGAATGGGCTGCCGGCAATGGTGGTGGAGGAGGATATGATAGGGTCTTTTAAGAGACTCCTGTATAGGTACATGGAGCTCAGAAAAATAGAGGGCTCTGGGTAACCCTAGGTAATTTTTAAAGTAAGTACATGTTCAGCTCAGCATTGTGGGACAAAGGGCCTGTATTGTGCTGTAGGGTTTCTATGTTTCTTCTGTGGGACATATCTGTCCTGCGCCTTGAACTATTCCCAGAAACCTCCGTCATCTCTGCTCTACTGTCATCCCTGCCAGTATCCTCCTCCAATCCACCTAGACAAGCTCCTCTCTCATGTCTCTGTAATTCCCTTTATTCCATTGCAATACTGATACATGTGAGTTAGGCTTCTCCCTCTCAAATCACACTATGAATTTAATCATATTATGATCAGTGCCTCCTAATGGTTCCTTTACGTTAAGCTCCCTAATAAGACCTGGGTTATTACACAACACCTTATCTAAGATGCCCTTAGGTTCAAGCACAAGCTGCTCTAAAAAGCCATCTCATGGGCATTCAACAAATTCCATCTCTTCCAATCCGACACCAACCTGATTTTCCCAATCCCCTTGAATACTGAAGTTCCCCATTACAATTCTGACATTACCCTATTACATACCTTTTCCAGCTCTCTTTGCAATCTTAACCCCACATCTTAGCTACTATTTGGAGGCCTATATATGATTCCAATAATGTTTTTATTTACCTTTGCAGTTTCTTAACTCCATCCACAAAGATTCAACATTCTCTGGCCCTACGTTACCTCCTTCTAAAGATGTAATTCCATCTCTTACTAACAGAGCCTCACCACCGCCTATGCCTTCCTGCCTGTCCTTTCAAATTAAAGTATATATATGTCTATTAAATAGTGAAGTTAAAGTAAGTACTGAAAAATAACGAAAATAAAGAAGTAGTGAGGTTGTGTTCATGGGTTCGATGTCCATTTAGAGATCGGATGGCAGAGTGGAAGAAGTTATTCCTGAATTGCTGAGTGTGTGCCTTCAGGCTTCTGCACCTCTTTCCCCATGGTAACAAGAATATTAACATTTTCTTTGCATTAAAGATGGTTAGAGTGTGGGGTTTAAAATGTCAATAAGATTTGGAGAAGCAGAGTGGCATAGCAATTAATGTAACACCATCACAGTGCCAGCGACCCAGATTCAGTTCCTGTTACTGTCTGTGAGGAGTTTGTACGTCCTCCCAGCAACCACATGGGTTTCCTCCGGGTGCTCTGGTTTCCTCCCACATTCCAAAGACTTACAGGTTAGCTGGTTGATTGGTCATGTGGGTGTAATTGAGCAGTGTGAACTCGTTGGGCCGGAAGAATCTGTTACTGTGCTGTACCACATATTTGTTTCCTGATCTGCTGAGGATACGGGTCCTTGCTGAGGTCTGTTGAGACCATAAGGAGTGGAATAGAGGGAGATATCGCTCTGTCCTCTTGTACTGTTCTGTGTTTTATCACCTAAGGGGGAAGCAGGGTTACAGCACAGTATACTACCTCTGACATGCCCCCCCCTATACTTTCCTCCAATCACCTTCAAATTATGCCCCCTGGTATTAGTCAATTCTTGGCTACCTTGTAATTCTCTGGATCCCTCCTTGCTAAACCTTAACTCAGCTTCTTTCTTCCTCTTGACTAGATGTTCCACATCTCTTCAGAATCAGGGTTATTATCGTTGTCCTATGCTGTGAAATGTGTTGTCTTTGGGACAGCAGTACGATACATGATGAATATAGAGAGGGGAAAAAACTGAATTACAGTAAGTATAACACGAACATGAGAAATCCCGCAGATGCTGGAAACCCAAAGCAACACACACAAGAAAGATCTGTTCTGTTCTTCTCTTCTCTCTCCCCATCACCTTCCTTTCCACTGCTGACTGAAAATCTGAATGTGCTGAAGGATTCACCTTCTGTAAACTTCTGGCCCAGGAGGTGCCAAAGACTCCTGTACATTGAGCTCATCAACAGCACAGACTGTGTGACCCCCTCCTCTCCCCTCTTCCGCCATTCCACTTTGTCTCCTTCTGCCTCTGCCTCTCCCTCATCCTCCTCACACTTTTCCCTCTTCCCTTCCCCTGGTCTTCTCCTCTCTATATCTCTCCCCCTCATCCCTCTCCCTTCCCTTCCTTCCCCCTACTTCTCTATCACACCCCTCTATCTGCCTCTCTCCTGGCTCTCACCACACACTCCTCCCTCAATCTCCCCCATTCCACCTATCTCCCTCTTGCCCCTCCCTCTCCCTGGCATACATAGACAGAATGGTAGCGTATCATTTAGTGTTGCCTTATCATAGCGTGGGTTCAATTCCCACTGCCAACTGTTAAGGAGTTTGTACATTCTCACCATGACTGCGTGGGTTTCCTCTGGGTGCTCTGGTTTCCTCCCACATTCCAAAGGCATAAGGGTTAAGCTTGGTAAACTTTGGATATGCTGTGTTGGTGCCAGAACTGTGGTGACATTGGCGGGCTGCCCCAGCAGATCCTCACTGATTTGATTTGATGCAAATCACGCATTCCACTGGATGTTTTGATGTCCGTGTATGTGACAAATAAAGGTAATCTAATCTCTTCTTTTCTTCCCCTTACCTCCCCCTCCCTTTCAACCCCTGATGTTGACGTATTGCCACCTGCCTGACGCCACGCCGTGCTTTGAAGGATCTTCCCCGAGAGCAGAGACGTGATCAACTTTGCGTCCTGGTTTGGATTTTCCTTCCCGAACATGCTGCTGATGCTGGTCTGCTGCTGGGTCTGGCTACACGTGTTGTTCCTGGGTGTGAAGTGAGTGAGCCTGTACAATGTTAACCCTCGCCTACCTTGGACTCAGTTCAGAAGGACACTGCAGTCCCCTTGATGAGAACTGGTGTGTGTTCACTGACTTCCCCCTCCCTGAGGTCCACAGTGATTGTACTCCCAAAGCGTTAAGTGTGTGTCTTTGGGCTCCTGTCCTTTCTTGATGGTAGTAATGAGAAGAGGGCACTTCCCAGGTGGTAAAGGTCCTCAGTGATGGATGCTGCCATTTGAGGCCCTCCCTCGAGGAAGAGCAGGGTGAGCTGCCTCAATGACTATCACCCAGTTGTACTCACATCTACTGTGACGAGTTTGGCCATGGCTAGAATCAACTCCTGCCCAGGCAAGGGTCTGGGCCTGCTGCAATTTGCCTATCACCACAACGAGTCTACAACAGAGGCAACCTTGCTGGCTTTCCACTGGGCTTTGGATCACCTGGACGACAGTAATACCTACCTCAATGCTGTCATTGACTACAGCCCTGCTGAGAATCCACACTCATTTGAAGTCCACAGTCAGATCCTTGATTGTGACTCTGAATCACTGAGTGTGAGTCGAGGCTCCTGTGCCACCTCTTTGATGGTAGTAATGAGAAGAGGGCCTGTCCTGGGTGATGGGGGTCCTCAGTGACAGCTGCTGCCTTCTTGAGGCATTACCTCTTGAAGAATCAGGTTATCAGCCTCCCCTCCAGAACCCCACACACTGAAACCTCAACCTTTATGATAGACTCCAACACTTTCCTAACTACCGAGGCCCCGTGTCTTACGGACCCCTCTTGCCTCACTTCCCCTCCCCCCCCCCACACTTGTCCACAGTTAGCTCCTCCAATATCGACAGAACACCACACAACCTGTGCCCTTGGGCTGACTGCAGGGGGGCGTTGCTGGGTGGACCCAGAGAGAGCAGAGAAGGATGAGGGGAGCCTGTTAAGGAACGTGTCTCTAACAGTGGGGCTGACAGGCTGCTGCTGGGGTGGAGGAGGGCGGGGGTTGGGAATGGACACCTGATAGTGCTCGTGCTGTGGATGGGATCCCAGCCCACCTCCCGTCCCTAACAGGGGTCCTGGGGAATGGAACCTGTGAGACCTGCTGAGTGTAGAACATGAAACCTGGACCAGAACAGGCTTTTTGGAGCACAGAGCTATACCGACATTTTAACCCAGTCTGGGATCAGTCCAACATTTCCCTCCAACATAACCCTCCATTTCTCCTTCATCCACCTGCCGATCTAAGACTCTCTTAAATGTCCCTAATGTACCTGCCTCTACTACCACCTCTGACGTTCCATCCACCCACTGCTCTGTGTGTGTGTATATATATATAAAACAACCCACCCTCTGACATCTCCCCTATATTTTCCTCCAATCACCTTAAAATTACACCACCTTGTATCAGCCATTTCCATCCCGGGGAAAAGTCTCTGACTGTCTACTCGATCTGTACCTCATCATCTTGCACACCTCTATCAAGTCACCTCTCATCCTCCTTCACTCCAGAGAGAAAAGGCCTGGCTCACTCAACCTGTCCTCATAAGACACGTTCTCTAATCCAGGCAGCATCCTGGTAAATCTCCTCTGCTCTCTCTAACCCAGGAGTTCCCAGCCATTTTTATGTCATCGACCCCTACCATTAACTGAGGGGTCCGTGCACCCCAGATTAGGTACCCCTGCTCAAAGCTTCCTCACCTTCCTAGGATGAGGCGACCAGAACTGAACACAACTCTCCAAGTATATATTTGTGTGTGTTGTTAACAGTATCTCTGTTTTTATCTTTCATTTCCAGCATTTGCAGGTTTTGTTTTGGATTTTAAACCTTGTTCACACAACCTATCCTCATAGGACCTGCTAATAAGCTTGATTTTTGTTCCCCTCCCCCCGCCCTCACAGTTTTAGGAGGCTGTGGGGGTACAGGACTGAGCTGTCTCCCAGAGAAAAGGCAGCCTACGGGGTGATCCAGGCAGAGTACCAGAAGCTGGGCCTCATGTCCTTCGCGGAGAAACAGGTCCTGGGCCTCTTCGCCCTGCTGGTGCTGTTGTGGTTCAGCAGGGACCCCGGTTTTGTGCCCGGCTGGGGCACCCTCCTCTTCAACAGGGATGGCAAGGAGTAAGTTCCCGTGAACTATATACATACAGTGAAAGGTGTTGTTTGTGTTAACAACCAACACAACCTGAGGCTGTGCTGGGGGGCAGCCCGCAAGTGTTGGCACACTTTCAAACGACAGTGTAGCATGCCCACCACGTTCGGCATAACAACACCCAGGAAACGTACAAAAGCAGTCAGGCACCCTTCCACGGAGAGAGAGGGGCACCCTACCACAGAGAGAGAGAGAGAGGTACCCTTCCCCAGACAGGCGGGCACCCTGATACCCACCACACGTGCACACACACAGAAAGGTAGATGCCGGTAACCCCCCAAATCACCCACACACACAGATTCAAGTAGATGCTAAAAGCATTATTTTTGGTTGCTTGAGATGTTGGCTCCATAATTAGGGACCCTAATGTTAGACTGAAGGATTGGTCATTTAAGATTGAGATAAAGAAGATTTTTTTCTCTGAGTTGTGTACCATTGGAGTTGTGGGATCCGAGTTATAAAGTGTACTTAAGGTTGAGATAGAAATATTTTTGACCAGTTTATGAAGATTGTGTTGAATAGCAAATATTTCCTGTGTTCTATATTTCTATATTCTATATTTCCTGTGCTTTCCTGAATAAATATTTCTTTATTTCCCGTGTTTTCAGGCTGGCAAGACCCCGAATGTTATTAACCTTGAGAAAGTGGCCAGGAGACACTTTGAACAGTATGGCCTTGTTGGGCCAAAGGGCTTGTTACCATACTGTATCTATAAAATAAAAAGATGACTGATCATTGAGAGACAAGAGTCTTGGGGGAGCTCCATATACATAGAATGTCTATTTACCTGATGGGCCGAGGGTCTCTGACAGAGTAACAGGAGCTTCAAAGTGTCATTCAAGCCCCAACAGCAGCCCCTTCCTCAGACAATCCTTTATCTCTGGGGTAACCTTGCTGAGTATCGCAGCCTGGCTGTTTGAATATCACTGAGAGGGGAAAGATTTAATCTGATCAGACCACACTTCGAATAT